>NC_090659.1:11788392-12091423 GCF_013368605.1 Nyctibius grandis | reverse complement strand
TTGTGTCTCTCCCCCTTTCTTGAGCGCATGCTTTCTCACTCGCTCTTCAGCTCACTCTTTCCCTCTCTCTCCCTTCCCTCTCTCTTATGCACACTCTCTTGTGCCTGCTCCTTTTCTCACAGATTCACACCCTTTCTTGCAGCCTCACACCCTTCTCACAACACTGTGCCTTTTCTTGCAGTCTCATGTCCTTTCTCACAACCTTGTATCCTAACAACCTCACCTGCTTTCTTGCAACCTCACATTCAGTCTTTCTCACAATCTCATGCTTCCTTTCTCAGGCACACATTTTTCTGTGCACCATGCCTGTCTCCTTCTCTTGCCACCTCTCTCAACATGTGCTCTCACTCTCTCGGTTCCTTGCTCACTCTCTCCTTCCTTTTCTTGCTTGCTCACACCCTCATTCTCTTTCTCCCATGCTCACTTTCTTCTATACACTCATGCTTTCTCATGCACTTCCTTTCTCAAGTGCTCTTACTTTCTCATGCTCTTGCTTTCTCATGTGCTCACTCTTTTTTCCTGCACATATTAATTTTCTCACATATTCACAGACATTACTCCCTTGCCCCCGCTTTCTCTTGTGTCCACCCTTTCCACCTCCCTCATGCTCAGTCTATTGCTCTCTGTCAATTTCTCCCTCATGGTTCCTCTCTTTTCTCTCCTACTGTCTTCTCTCTCTCCTTCTCCCTCTGTCCGTCAAGTGCACTCTTTCTTGTGCATGCTTGCTTTTTCTCAATTGTGCTTGTTCTCACACCCTCATGCCCTTTCTCTTGACTCTGCACTATTTCATAGAATCACAGAATCACAGAATCACAGAATCATAGAATTATTTAGGTTGGAAAAGACCCTCAAGATCATTAAGTGCAACTGTAAACCTAACACTGCCAAGTCCACCACTAAACCATGTCCTTAAGTGCCACATCTACACAGCTTTTAAATACCTCCGGGTATGGTCACTCAACCACCTCCCTGGGCAGCCTGTTCCAGTGCTTGATAACCCTTTCGGTGAAGAAATTTTTCCTAATATCCAATCTAAACCTCCCCTGGCACAACTTGAGGCCATTTCCTCTCGTCCTATCACTTGTTACTTGGGAAAAGAGGGCCCAAAACTGAACACAGTATTCGAGATGTGGCCTCACCAGTGCTGAGTACAGGGGGACAGTCACTTCCCTAGTCCTGCTGGCCACGCTGTTTCTGATACAAGCCATTGCGCCCTTTTTTGTAAACTCATGCTTGCTCTTTCTTACCCGCTCACACCAGTTTTCTCGCATGCAATTTCTCTCTTGTGTGGTCTCTCTGTTTCCCATACTCTCCCAGTTTCTTGCTCCCTCTCCCCTCTCCTTCTTTCATGTTCTTTCCCTTTCTCCCTCTCTCCCTCTTTTTCGTTATCTTTCTTCTTTGTGCACCTGTATTGCATCTCATGCTCTTTCTTGCAACCTCACTTTCAGTCTTTCTCATGCCCTTGCACGCGCTCTATCATGCGCACGCTCTCTTCCCCTTCCACACCCTCCCTGTTTCTTGCACACGTGCTCCCTCTTTCTTGAGTTCTCTCTTTCTCTGTTTCATGTCTTCTTTCTCTTCCCTCCCTATTTTCTCTTTCACTTTCTATATCCTGGTCTCCTCCCTCCTATCCCTCTCTTTTTGTCTTTTTGTGTCTCTAGCTCTCTTTCTGTTTCTTGCTTTGTCACCCTCTCTAACTTGCTGTCTCTTTCTCTGTCACATGCACACACTCACATTCTCACGTGCACTTGCTCTTTATCACGCATGATCATGCTTTTCCTTGCCCACTCACTCTCTTAATTCCTCGCCCTTTCTTGCACCAATGCACTGCTCTCCATGGCCTTGCACACTTTCCTATGGCCATGCCCCCATTCTTAGTGCACTCTGTCTCCCTCTCAATCCCGAGGTCTCTCATCCATGCCCCCTCATTGCCCGCCTCTCTCTTTCCCCTCTTCCCCCCTCTGATGCCTTATTTCTCTCCCTCTTTTCCCTCTCTCTCTCGTTCTTGTCTCATATTTCGCCCCCCCTTCTCCCTTTTTGTCTCCCCCTTTGTCTCTCCATCTCTATCACTCTTTAATGTGCTCACTCTTTAACTCCTTTTCTTGTATACTTATTATTCTTTGTGCCCTTCCCTGCTCTAACAACCTTGCTCTTTCTTGCATGCTTGCTCTCCCTCATTTCTTGTGTGCTGGCTCTTTTTCTTGTGCCCTCACACCCATCCTTTCTCATGCCCACTCTTTCTCATGCAACCTTCACCTCCCTCTTTCTTGAGAGCTTGCGTTCTTGGGGGCCCTTTCTCTCTCTCTCTCTCTCTCTTTTCTCCTCTAGCTCGCTCTCTCTCTCACGCACTTGTTCTTTCTCTCAGTTGATAATGCTCTTTCTTGTGCTTGTTCCATTTCTCTCAACTTTTTATCTTTCTCATGTCCTTACTCCCTTTCTGACAACCCCCATTCTCATGAACTCATCCCCTGTCTTGTGACCTCACACCCTTCCTCTCAACCTCATCCTTGTTCTTTCTCATGCTCTCACACTCTTCCTCTCAACCTCATCCTTGTTCTTTCTCATGCTCTCACACTCGTTTTCTCATGCGTGCTTTCTCTCCTTCTGCCATACTCTCTAGCTTGGTTTCTGGTGCAGTCCTTCTTTCAATCTCTTTTTGAACTTTATCTCCCCCCACCCCCTTCTGTCTCTCCCTCTTTATTCCTCTTCCCCCTCATTCTTTCTCATTCTTGCTCTCTTGCAGACACACTCTCTTTCTTGCCATCTCTGTCACACAGTCAAACTCTTTCTGGCACAGTTGCTCTTTCTCACATGTTAGCTCTCTTTCCTGTGCCCTCATATCCACCTCTTATTGTGCCCGCTCTTTCTTGCACATGGTCCACTTGCTCCTCTTCTCATGACCTTACTCTCTTTGTTGCACCCTCATGCCCTTTCTCATGCCCTTACTCCCTTTCTTGAGACTTCATGGTCACTCATGCTCATGCCCTTGTGTTCACTTACTTGCACTCTTTCTCCCTCTTTCTTGAGAGCTGTCTTTCTCACAAGCGCTCCCTTCTGCCTTGCACACACTTGCCATTTTTCACAAGCGCACTCTTTCTCAGTTGCCCTGCTCTTTCTGGTGCTCGCTCCCTTTCTAACACCCTTTCTGTCTCATGGCGTTGCACCCTCTCTTCCACTACCTCCCCCATACTCATGACCTCATCCCCTTTCTCACAACCTTGCTCTCACTGTTTCTCATGCCTGCACACTCACTTTCTTGCACATGCTTTATCTTTCTTGCACAATCTCTCTTCTGCATGCCATCTCTTTCTCACACGCACTCTCTCTGCACTATTCATGTGATCTCCCTCCCCCTTTCTAAACTGTCTCATGATCTCTCCCACTCTTTCCCTCTCCCTCAGTCTTCCCCTCCCTCTCTCTTGCTCTTCCACTCTATGTTTCCCCTGTTTTTATCTCATGGGCGCTCTCTTTCCCACCCACACTTACTTTGTTTTGCCTGCTCCTTTTCTCAGGTCATCACATCCTTTCTTGTGCCAGTGCTTCCTTTCTAACACTATCGTGCCCTTTCCTGCAACCTCACACCCTTTCTTGCACCCTTGCACTCCGTTTTTTTCATGCCCTCATGATTGCTTCCTTGTGCCTGCTTTTTCTTTCACGTGACATCTTTTCCCAGCACACTCTTTCTCACATTCTTTCTCTTCATTGCTCTTTCTTGCACTCTCTTTCTTGTCTTTCTCTCACATGTGCACTTTCTTGCACCCTTGCTCATGCATGCTTGCACTTTTTTTGCACACTTTCTTTCTCAAGCACTTGCCCTTTCTCATGCTCTTGTCTTTCTTGTGCTCTTGCTCTTCCATGAGTGCTTGCTTTCTTGTGCTCTCAGGCCCTCTTGCCCTCAACCCTGCCCTTTCTTGCACCCACCCTTTCCTGTGCCCTCGTGCTTGTTCTTTCTCACGAGTGTTCTCTTCTTTTTGGTGAGCACTCCCTCTCACGTGGGCTCACTCTCCTTTTCACTCATATTTGCTTTCTCATTCTCTCTCTAATGTGCACTTTCTTTCTCATATGCCCACTCTTTCGTGCATGCAGGCATGCTTTCTCATGCCCTTTCCTTTTCTCATGCCCTTGATTTGTCTCACACTCTCACTTTTTTGTGCCCTCACACCCTTTCTCACAACCTTCTGCTTGATCCTTTTCACACCTTCATGCTTGCTTTCTCACTCCAGCTCTCTCCCTGCCGACACCTCCCCCTGCCCCTGCACCCTCTCGCTCTCCTTCTTGTGCTGTCTCCCTCTTTATTTCTTGTGCATTCCCTTTCTGGAGTGCTCTCTCTTTCTTGTGGCCTTGCTTCTTTCGTGCCCTCCCTCTTTCTCGCACCCTCATTCTTCCTCACACGTGCAACCACGCTTTCACATGTTTATGTGCTTTATCCTACCCTTGTCCCTTCCTTTCCTGTGCCCACCCCTTCCCATGCTCTCACACTATTTCTCATGTGGTCTTTCTTTCTCATTTGATCTTTGTTATGCACTCTTTCTCTCACCAGTTCTTTAGCACTCTTTCTCACTTTCTCTCTCTCTCTCTATCTCACCTCCTCTCTTTCTCTCTCACACTTTCTTGTCTTACTTAGCTTTTGCTCTTTCTTGCTTCCTTGCTTCTCTCTCATCCCCACTCTCTTTCCCTCTGTTTCTGTCATGCTCACACTCTTTTCTCATTCATGCTGACTTTTCCTTTCATGCTTGCTCTTTCTGGATATTGGCACGCTCTTTCTCATGCCTACTCCTTTTCTCACACCCTCGCTCCCTTTCTCATGCCTGGTCTCTTTGTTGCACATTCACTTTCTTTCTCACAACCTTGCACTCTTTCTTGTGACCTTGTGGCCTTTCCTGCAACTGTGCACTCACTCTTTCCTACACCCTCACGCTCTCTTTCTTCCTCATGCCATCTCCTTCTCGCACCTTTCCACACATTCTCTTTCTTATGCATGATTTCTCTCTTTCTTGTGTGGTCTTTCTCGCATACTCTTGCGTGCATGCACTCACTCTTTCTCATGCCTTTGCTCTTGCTTCCTTTCTTGTCCATGCTTACACTCTTTCTGTGCATTCCCTTTCTTGAGTGCCCTCCCTTTCTTGCACCCTTGCTCCTTTCTGTGCCCTCAGTCTTTTTGGTGCCCTTCCTCTTTCTCATGCCCTCTCTCTTTCTCATTCCCTGGCTCTTCCTCACATGCACTTGTTATTTGCCATGCACTTACTCTTCATCTCACACACTCACTTGCTTCCTCATGCACTCACACCCTTTCCTGTGCCCTTATGCTCACTCTTCCTCAGGCGAGCTTTCTCTCTCTCGTTTGATATCTCTTCTCCATGCTCTCTTTCTTTCCCTCTCTCACTCCCATTCATGCTCTCTCACAGTTCTGATCACTTGCTCTCATGCATTCGCTCTCTCTTCCTTCCTATCTCGTCTCTTTATTTCTCTTCTTCACCCACTCACTCTTCTGTGTGCTTGCTCCTCCTTGTGCATTCACCTTTTCTTGTGTTCTTTTTCACATGCACTCATGCTTTCTGATGTGCTCCACTTTTTGCATGCATGCTTTCTCATACCCTCATTATTTTTCATGCACTTGCTGCTCCTCATGCCCTCACTTTCACATGCACTTGCTCTTTTTCTGCATACTTCCTTTTTCTTACACACCTGCCCTTTCTTGCACCTTTGTGCTCCATCTTTCTCACATGAGCTTTCTCTCTTTCTTGTTTGAGCTCTTTCTCATACTCCCCCTCTGTCCCTTTCTTGAGCACTCATTCTTACATGCTCCCTCTTATGCTCTTTCTCCCTTTCTCTCTCATCGTCTCTCCCTTCTCTCTCCACATCTCTTTCCCCTCTCTTTTCCTTGCTGTTTCCCCCCCTTCTTTCCTTTATATAGTTTTCTTTCTCTCTGCCTTATTTTTCTCTCTTTTCTTTCTCTCTTTGTCTCCCTCCTCTCTCTCCTTCCACTCTTCCTCGGCCTCTCTCTCTCATGCTCTGTCTTTCACACAAGCTCGCTTTTATGCTTCCATCTCTTAAATATTCTCTCCACCAAAGTCCTGTATTATTCCCTATTGAGGGAGAAGTATATGGTTCCATTTTACATTGCATAATCCTGGAAGTGTGTAACAAGGTTTTAAACTCATAATTTCTGTCTAGAAATGCTCAATCTACAACTTCAGACCAGGAGCCTGAACCATCATTGCTACATAGCAACATAGTTACAGTAAGGAGAAATACTATTCCTATAAATAAATGCAGTTTCTGTCAAAACCCAGGCTCAGACGGCTGTTAGGAGCACAAGCCATGTGTCCTGTGCTTCATAAGCCGTGCGCACTTTCCCAGGAAGCATTAACTCATTAGTTCCTAGAATAAACTCCGGTATGTAACTTGAGTATTTTCAAGAGGTTCAATTTGTAGTATGTCTCCCACAACGTTATCTTGGCTTGTCAAGACTCTAGTAGAGTGAAGCAAATAAAGATCCATAGACAAACACTGTGGTTGCAAAAAATAGTCATGTCTTTCAACTGCTGTTCCACCAGTCAATAATATTGCCTGTAAAGCTTTACATATTAACAATATAACTTCAAATATACATCTGTGTTTACCTTCTCTACTAAAGGAATAAATGCTTTTAAATTATAATATACCATGTTAATTTCAATGGTGTTGCTCTGCTGTAAGTCACGCTGCTATAAATTTGATTTATTCCTTAATTAATGCAGTTATAATCAGTAATCAAAATTCATTGGGAAAATATTCAGTGCAGATCAAAGTGGCAACATCTAAAATCTAGGATCATTAGTCAGAGTGTCTTTAGTTTTGCCATCTGCTTTCATCCCACTCTTGAATTACGGAATGGTGGTGTGTATATGTAATACTGGCTCTTGGAGTTGTGGGATAAATGTGAAAATGTTACATTCTGTTAAAATGTTTATATTCTTGGTGGCTGGAGAAAAAGAATCCTTACATGTGCATTATAACATAGAGTTCAAAAATTTGAATGCAAATGGAATTATTTTTTTTTAATTCTAGCCATTCTCATTATTTTGGGGGCCTAAATCATGACTCCCAAATTCTGAGAGTTGGCAGCATTGTTTCAATTTATTTCTATGGATATACGGTTAACTTTCTGCATCAAATTAACTTTTTTTCCCTAAAAAAGAAGTACTAAGTATAAAATAATTTATAGTTTATATAGAAATTTTCATGGTTTATAGTTTTCACAGGAATTTTCATGTAGTGTTCAGGTGGAGATATACACCTGATTTTACTACTTCTGAGCAGATAATGTTCATTTTTGCTATACCCTCAGCTTTACCCCTGCCAATCTGTGGAACCTAAGCCATGATACTGTGAACTCCAGCATTTGGGTGCTTACTATAATCAATTACTATATGCTTTTTTAGAGAAAGAAGTAAATAAAGGATTTCAAAAGACAGGGGAGGAAAATCACTCTCTATTTTGTAAATCACAGAAACTGCTTGCCTTTTAAATTACTATTGTTTTAATTTGTTTACAAGTGTTCATCTTTGAAAATCTGTTTAAATGTATTTTAGGAGGGCTCAATGGACAGCTTGTATGAGCCTGTCCCAGAACATCCAGAAGCCAAGGACACACCTACTATTGACAGTCGGGCTAGCACTCCAGTGAGCATGCATGTAAACTGTGGACCACCTGATAGGTCTATGTCTTTGGTAAGTAAAAATTAATTGCAAAGTATGCAATGTACTTTGCAAAAAAAATATTACTCTGTATGTGGGCATGTGTGTGTTCAGTTGTCTTAACTGCCAGTTTGAACTATTTAGGCTCTTTAGAGCCACTGTTCAAATCTCATCTCTGTAGCCAATGACCTGATTTCTGCCCAGTCTTAGCAAGCACACTTGAAAAACAGGTCATGAGTTTCTATACAGCTAGCAGCAAAGTGAGATTAGTGCAGCTTCACTGTATGAGGGAATTTCTCTTTGTAAGCAATAGTATATGAAAATTCTGGGCACAGATATTAGTAGAGTTTTTCTCTGCAGGATATACTATTGGTGTCTTTGGTTGTCCTTTTTATTAACAAAAAATGCATTTCTAAAGTGTGAGTTGTATGGATTTTATAAATGATGGCCTCTGGAATAACCTTTACATTTTACAAGACCTTATTAAGCAAACATGGGAAGGAGGTTGTCTTCTGGGTTTTTTTTCTTCCTAAATAATGTTACCCTACTTAATCCTTTATTATTGGTATGTTATTAGTATAATATATCATTGAGGCTTTGACAAATACTTTAACATAGTATATTAGATTTCATAATCTTTTTCATTTCATAATCTCTGTTCTCTACAATGCTCCTTCATTTGTAATTACTGTCTCTATCTATAGCAACATATGATGCAGTCTGGTGAAGGAATAAAGAGAAAACAGGATATTCAATATTCAAAGAAGAGAGCCTGTCCTCTTAACGCCAGGCTTTACCCATATGCGCTCTGGGTTAGGTACCATTTACCTATGAGACTGCTGGGCCTATGGTGTTGCAATATCACAAAGCAGTTTGCACACAGGACTTGCATGGAGAGAGTGCTGGAGCTGGTGGGATAGGAGAATGGCTGGGGAACTGTGGAATGAACTTGTTGAATTCCTAGAGGAATGGAAATAACTTGTTCTTCTCAGACCCATCCACTGCAATCATCTCACTCTGTGCATGTTTCTCTCTTCCAGATAATCACCTTGGTGCTTTATATAATGGTCCTGGTTTTGAGAGTTGATCTCAAGATGATTCCTCATAGCATCAGCCCAGATCTATGAGCCTGGGCTCTGAAATGTGCCTACGTTATATTCTTACTGCAGTAGGTGGGAGATGCTCTCCTGTATGACAGGTTTCTTCCCATTATCAGGTTGTGACCTTGTTACTGTAAGAATGAGCCACCCCTACACTGTTCCAGCTAAGTGTGTTTAATCATGGTTGTGAAATATGGCTGTAACCTGATCCTAGCATGCTTGTAGTATTTCAGTCGTGTAAAGCTCCAGCTATTTGGCTGGGGCAGTGTTACACCACCGTATTGAAACATGCCATTCTACTGACAAAGGTGGACATTATCGTTCAGCTCCTACATCCATTCAGTCTTTTTCCCCTTTGCTGTGACTACAAACCAACTTAATAGTTAATGACAACTACACTAATATTTCTTTGTCCAATAGATGTTTACCTGCTAGGAACAGTATTTAGACAAAGTAAAATTAAAATTAAAATTAAAAGCAGATTTGTTTTTTGGTTTGTACCCAGCACATGACATATGACGTCCTAATATACTTTGCAGTAGATAACTACTAGAAATTCTCCTTTATCTTGTCAAGGTATGGTAAAGATACATCCATAGCACTGTGCTCTGCTATGGTTTTCACAATGTGTAAGACTAAGAATTAAAACTGCAGTGATCGTTTATGTCAGGCTTTTAGTTTCTTGCTTTTTTTTTGTTTTATTCTGTTTTCTGATTTGGCAGCATTACTTCAGACTCTTCATTATATTAGTATAGAGTTAGGCTTCATAATTTTTTTGGCTAAATAAAAGTAATCAACCTATCCAATACAGAACTTTATTTTCATTGAGCCAGCTTAGAGAAGCAAATTTGCTACTAGTGTAGGATTAGAAAATCCTGTATGTTAATCTGAATAAATTGTAGCAAAACATTTTTCACATTGCACAGCGCTGTTTTTGTGGACGGCACCGCATAGTCCATGAAGATACATGTACAGCAGTGAATAGAAGAATCCAGCACTTTGATTTCTGCTAACTCTTATACACTTCTATTTTCCTAAAGGGGATATTTTAGTGATGGCACATTTATTCATCACTAAATTTAAATTTCATCATCAATAAAAGCAGTGTTAAATGGATAAGAAAACTGTTGGCTCACTAGATATTAACAAGAAGCTTCCTAAGACTGGCTGTGGGTTTTATTTTGTTCTGAGAGAATATTCAGCTCAGCACTTAACTAAAAATAAGGGCTGGATGCTGTGTCACTGTGCTGGCTATAGAATCAACATGATTATTTATAAAATACTCCCTAGAAATGGAAAACAAGATTAGCGATGACGTGTCAGCAGTAAGACCTATGGAAAAATGTCACTAAGGCCAAAGGAGTATGTGTAATCTTATCTGCTATTTCTAGCATGTGAGTTATTAGACCTACACCTTGGATGAAGCCATTAAGCTTATTAACTGAGCCCATTTGTACTTCTCTCCCATTTTTAATTCCGTCACTTGGTTCCAGGCTGCAGGGCGGCCCCCATAGCATGATAAATTCAGAACATTATTGGCTCCCTCAGGCCCTGATTCAGCCATCCATCATTACTCAGTAATGCACGTACTTAAGTGCACTGCTAAGTAGGTATGGGCTCGAGTGTATGTTTAAATGGTCATCTGAACGATGGCCATGCAGATTCCACAGAGCTGTTAAACCTCCTCAGCATGCAGCAGCCTGGCATGGCACATACCCTCCTTAGGAGGCTTGGCCCCCTTCCTTTTTTCTATACAACTTTGGAAATCAACAGGGCAGGCATTCAAGGTCTGCTCCCCTCAACTTAAAAAAGAGAGGCTAGTGCTAGAGGAAATTATTCCTTATACTGCAGCAACGTAGTTATTTTCTTGCAGTTATCTTGTCTGTTGTGATTTGTCCTAATCATAGCTGGGCTGTGACATTCTTCTGGAGACATGGGAAATATAGGGTACTGCGGTCACCGTAGCTGTGCAGGACATAATTCAGTGAACATACTCTTTGGGCACCTTTTTGAACCGTGATTATTTTTGCTCCTGGCCAAATATCTGCCCAAAAGACACCTCCTGGATGAAGAATAATCTCTCTTTCATATACATTTTTCTTCTCCTCCAGATAACTTAGAAGACCTGTTTAGTATACAAAACATTTTGCCTGGGATGTTCCCACTCCGGGTTCATATGGTACAGTCTTGTGCTGGTTATACACACTGGCCTTTTGATTTTAATCCTCTCAGGGAATTAGCCTGTTAACTTTTTGGTTACTTTGCCTATTGCTCAGCTTCAGTAATATTCTCAGACAGAAAGAAGAAAAATAGATTTTCAGATTGTTTTTGAACCTTTACCACTGCAAAGCTGAATCAGATCTTCCTGTGAAGCAGTTAGTAGCCAACAGTGATGAATCATGTGAGTGCTCTTTGCCTTAACTATTAACTGGGAAACTGAATTTCTACCTCTTGTAGCTTGATGTCAGTCTTCTACCTCATGAGCTGTCTTAAGCTTCTCAAGAAAAGAGTCTTCAGTATTAAAACTATTTTCATATATTTCCTGTCAGATTGCAATCACCAAATGTCATGAGATCCACATATTTTTCAACTGCTGACTGTGATATGATCGACTAGCCTGTATATCAGAAAAGCGCCAAATAATTTATCAGTCTTTCTAAGTTATTGCTAGGAAAATCACAATCAGTCATGATTATCATTAACCTGCTTTAATCTGCAGTGTTATAATTGGCATTTGATTCCCATGAGGGAAAGAAGAGGGCTAGTTATCTGAAATGATCATTTCCCTATTTGCAAGTCTTAACAGACTCCTGTCTTAACGGACACAGGAGCTGCAGCTTTCCCAGCCTGCCTGTAAACACCAGAGGGACTCATTCAATTCTTTAATTCAGACTTATTAGATAAAAGCAGGGAGGAAAGGACTTTATTAATAATTTCATAATACTGAGTTTCCACCTGTGCAGTTTGTTTTCAGGAAACAGATAGCTCATATTTGGGATAGGGAAGGAAAGAATTATTCCCATAAACAAGGTAATTATGCACTTCAGAGAATGTGGGGAGTAGAGTCTTAGATGAACCTTAATTTACATTCTAACATAAAACATGTCTTTAAAACTGCTTAATTTCTAGTTTCAAATTAAAGTTACATACAATTTTAAGTGTAGCCAAATACTGAAAAGATACCTTAAAAAAAAAAAAAGTGCAAACAAGAGTAATTTATTCTTGTACCCCAATTTAGCCAGCTGATTCAGACATAGCAGGAAGAGGTGTGTCAAATAAAAGGTGCCATTTTTAAATGGCCATTTAAACCCACTGTCATATTTCATTATGACACTGCCTCCCATAACATCCAGTGAACTCACATCAGTATCACCTCAATGTATGATGTAATGCCCTACATGTATCTTTTGCTGGATTTTAAGAAACTGATGCTGAAGCACTGGCTTCAAATTGTGGACCAAAAGATTAAACCTACAATTCTATGTTTCATGTTCCACACCAGGTGTTTGGCATGTGAAGATATGAATTAATAGTCTTTCCAGGTATATGGCCACACTGAGGTTTAGAGAGGGCTCTGTCTCCAATTTTTTCCCTGAATCATATACATCTTCTAACTTACAATCTTTGGTCCCTGACCTCCATGCATAATGCTTCCTTTAACAAGCCTCTTTAAAATCAAATATTTGATATTTCTTAATGAGATGTTGACACTACCCTTTTAAAAGGGCCTTAAAATCACTTTTTCAACATTTTTCAGCTTCTCGGTGTGCCTGTGCACTTCATCTAGTCATTTCTTTAGAACTTTAGAAAGATTTGTCTGAAGACTAAAATGCTGAATTTCTTTTCAGCAAGAAATTTATCTTACATTGTTTGCAGTATTTCAAAGTAGATGATAAAGTCTGTATACTCTTTTGATCTGCACACAGCATCTGTGAACAAATCTACACAGGCATACAATTATTAGCATTCACAAATGTCCAGGTGCTAACAGGACCTCCTACACTCAGCTAAAATAACCTCAGTGCAGTAAAACAGCCTTTGCTTAATGCACTCTCCTGAAGAAGCTTCAAAAATTCTATGATGGGTTTTACCAAGAGGAGGGGAAAAATATAAAATGCCCAATTACGCACTTACATCATTTTATGTAGCACATATTTTGGCTTTTCATCATGCAGCCTGGATGACATTTTTAAATTACTGTGATCAGAGCCATGCAGATGTAGACAGTATTACACAAAGGAAATAAATTAAACATAAGAATATGAGAAATAGGTCCATACACTGAAGTTTTCATATTTATAAAATAATGTATGGTTATATATGTTCTTTTAATGTCTCTTGTTGCACAGCAGATTGAAGTGGCATTCATCATGGACATTTTTATCCCAGTTTCTGCTTTCCAGGTTGGAAGAAATAGATATGAAAGTGATAGAGTGCTATGATATTCTGTCTCAGGAGATATCAAAATAGTATAGGGATCAGAGATCTCTTCTGTCCTAGCATGACATCCTCAGGTTTTCTTAAAGTTAAAATTAACTTCAAGTCCCAGGGTAGCTGTGACAGCAAAGATGCAGTGAGATGTTTCGGCACCACTTGCAGAGTGAGGCACCCTTTTGTTCACTCTTCCAACACCCACATAACTCTTCTCTTCCTTCCCACATCTTGTCAGGGTACATATCATCTGGCCCCTGGAGGCTGTGTGATCCTGCCCCCAGGCCAGTGCTTGATGTTGATTTTGTGCCCCTCAAGAGCTTTGCCAGGTCCACTTGCACAACTTTCAATATTACTTGCAGAGTTTCCTGCTCTCTTCCACATTCTTCTGCATGTAATGGGGTTACATAGTCTGCATCCTTCTGTGTCCCTCAGAAAGCCCCATCCCATTGTAACATGTGGGTATTTTATCCTCAAAATTTAAAAGAATCATACTATGGAAGAAATATGATATTCATTCTTGAAGTAAGGGTCTTGTTTTCTGGTTTACCAGGTGTATTACAGTTGTCAGTTTCTTGGGAGCCATCGATATTGAAGCCTCCTAAAATCAGGACACATAACTACATATATTCTCTGCTACACTGCCCCTCCACAGCTTCAGCTGTTGGAAAAAGAAAGACTGGAAGCATTAGTGGATATTTTTAAAAACATACATCAAAAGTACATCATTCAATGTCTTTCCAGTGAGGAAAATATTATATTTAGATTAAATATTTTTGATTTTCAAAGACTTTTTTCTCTTTTTAAAAGGAATCTCCTGACTTTGAGAACACAGTGACGAAAAAAAGAAAGTAAGTTGAGTCCAGTTTGAGGTCTACTCAGTGTCACTATACTTGTCTGTAACTTTCATCCTTGTTGTTTTATTACAGTTTGCCAATGTTGCTATAATTCTCATAGAGTACATGTATTAATGTTGCAGTTGGAAAGCAAATAACAAGCTTGTAAAGCATTACTAAAGCTCTTTTGCCATGATTTTTTCCTATACATAAATATTTCTTCCAAAATATCAGAACCAGGACAGCTAAAATCAAAAGCAGTTAATCTGAGCTTGGCTTAACCATATGTCTGCTTTTCTGAAAGACTGAAGTGGTAACCTATTTTATAGCATGTTTGTACCATTGACCTGATAATCTCCTGAAGAGATTTTGTTTATGTTTTTAATCCAAGTAAAAAAATTAGTTTGCAAAATGATTCAGATAAAGCAAGTCAGACTGTATTTTATCAAGTATATTTGTGGCAGCAGCATGCTTTGCAACCATTTGTTAACATAACGCTATGGTTTGGGCTAATGTTTAACATATATCAGTAAGCAGAGGAATTTCTTTTGAAAATTATTTTTTGGCTTCAGGTTGAAGGCTATTGCATTACTGAAGCGGACCCTTCAGATGAAATGTGAAATCCTGCCTAATGGAATGATAGAGACAGATCCTATGTGTCTGGCTGTGACAGACATGAAAATCCCTGGACTTTTTTTTTTTTATTTTTTGGTGGGGCTCCACTAAATTCAGAACATCAATGTTATTTGTCTCTGTTGCTGAGAAATTTCAAAATAGATAAAGATTTCAAAGAAAATCAAGAGCTCCTTTGTCTTAAGAAATAATTTTAACCTATTTGTAGTCATCTGATAAAAACACTAGTAACTTATCAATTGCAAACACAGAGATGCATGCACTCAGAGCTGTGAGATCTCAGTTATCTGTGACCAGCCAGGGCCCTGTGAAAATGCTCCCAAAATTGCATTAATTAAAGTATGGACATAACTCTATCATTCACAGTTTTCTCATCATTCCTTAACAATTTTAAGGAAACCAAACTACTGTGTAGGCTTTACCCAAGGTTTACCCTATTAAGGTCTATCAAATATGATTCAACCACCTAGCTGCCTAAGAGTCTCCTGCTTAGATCAGAACTAGGTCTGCCCAGGAATAGAAATAGTAGTCTATAGATACAGTGTCAAATATTACAATGCATATAAAACTATTGTGTTCTAAAACTAATCCTATTCTAAATGAATTATTAGAATTTAGAAGAGTTGCCTAGATCATTTGATTAATTGTCTACATTTAGCCCACACCCAGGGCTAAACAATAACAGTTTTTCTCTCACCTGATGTGCCTTCCTCACCAATAAAGGAAATTGGGAAAAGGAGGGAGACTCATTGGTTAAAATTAAATAGATTTAATAAAGTAACAAAACCAATATAAACAATAATACAAAACATATAAAACTATACTTAGCTAGAGTTGCAGCAGGTTGTTCCAGGAACAGCAATCCTTGGGAATGAGAAAAGAGTAGAAGAAAAGCAAGGAAGGCAAAAAAAAAAAACAAACCAACACCCACTTCTTCCCTGCAAGCCCTCCCCTTTGTAGTGAACTTGATGTTAATGATATGGAATACACCTGTGGGCCAGCCTGGGTCAGCTGCCCTGGATTTAACTGCTAAGGGCCTTGATCACCATGGCTGGCCACAAACTGAAACAAAATCCCAATGAAAGCAGGACACTAATCAATATAAAAAATGAGTAAACTGAAGGAAAATAATTTCACTCAACATGAAAAGATTTTGTAATGAAAATTATTTCATTGTGAGTGTCGAGTCATCACTATCCTGGCATGATACCCCCACTGATAATGCAGAAATTTTCACATTGGCTTTTTCTGTAGATACGGCGAAAGTGAATGAGGAATTACCATTCTCTTTTTCTTACAACAGGGCAACAAGGAAGCACCAAAAGAAATACAGTAGCAGAAATAAAATAAACAGAAGTATGCCTTCTTTAGACAGTAAGAATTAAATTGTGGAATCATAGAATTGTTTTGGTTGGAAAAGACCTTTAAGAACATCAAGTCCTACTGTTAACACAGCACTGCCAAGTCCACCAAGTCCAGGAACTCTGAAGCAAAAAAATCCAAGTGGTTTCAAAAGGAACTAGTGCTTACAAACCATTTCCTTAAAAAAACAATAGTTCAGTTGCACCTTTTTGCTCAGGAAACCCTTCAGCACCTACGTGCCTGAAGTTGGGAGATGGATCTCAATTTTTGTGCTCTTTCCCTTCTGATCATTGTCACAGATTAGAGAGTCTCTGGTCTCATCTGGTATAATCTGGCTTCATCCTCTACCTTGTAAATTACTATACAATGGGTTATTTACGGATAAAGTGAAACAAATTAATTCACAGGGTAGATCACAGGGTTAATTCAAAGATTTCTTTTTCTTCTGTTAAGTTAGTATATTCTTTAAGTCATCATCTATAAACCACTGTCCACTGATGGACTATTCCTTGATGTAAATGTGCAAAGAGCTCAAGGCTTATTTGGTCAATAAAATGAGACTCAGGGTCGCGGGGATGGTATGTTCACATGTAGCTCTTTGGTTCAGTCCATTATTATGTCACCAAACTTCAGACACTAATTTCTAAAAGTTGTAGGACACTTCAGATCATGTCTAAAGAAAAGTATATCTTATTTTCTTCCTGATGGGCTCCCTGATTCAGTCATGAATTCTTCATCTGAAAAAGAAATTTGAGTAGAATATTTTTACGGAATGAAAACTCAGAAGCTTTCAGAGCTTTGTGTGGCATGTGCGAGTAGATGATTGGGTGAATGAGAAAAGCCAAATAACTCCAATTAAAGCCAGTGGGAATTGCACAGCTAAATCCCTGTGCCCTGCTTTGAAGAATTAGGTTGAAAATATCCATATTTGATTAAATGTGCTTTCGTTTTTCATTCTGACTTTCAGCTAATGGTAAATTCTTTTAATTCTTTTAGATCCATCCAGAAGTCCATGTCTGAAAATGAAGCATTTGGTTAGTAACTGCTTAAATCATTTACTGTATACTTGCTAATCTCACAGAGACAACTTTAATTAAGGGTCTGATTTTCTTTACTGCTCTTGGAGAAAACACAAAGGAAAGGAAAAGATACAGTTAAGCTATCAATATATTCCCCTCCCTCCCTGCTTTCCACAGACACATTTGTAGGTAGATATTGAAAACAAACTAGCTAAACATAGAAACCAAATTTATATTTAAAGAACATATTATGGGACAGCATGAGAAATACTCAGCATGTCCAGTGTTTCTTTTAATAATTTCAATGAAAAATTGAAATATCTCTAATCTAATCAAATTCAGGTCCCCGCCCATTCCCATGTTAAACTACTTTGCTTCAGTGTTCACAAACATGTTCACCAAAGAAATTCAGGGTGGTTTTTTTTTTCAACCCGTCCTGACAGTGCATATTATTGTCCACACTTGTGATTCAATGGGTTCTATTTTGTAAATCCTCTGTAGAAAATAATCATCAGTTTCTTAAAAAGTAAAAATTACTATGTTTTTCAGTGAGAGCTTCCTGTTAACATTCTATTATTTATTCTCTGGAGTTTGGATTTAGTTGTTGTATCTAGCCCTTATGAGTAAAAAGGTTATTATATCTGCCCGTAATGATGCAGTAATATTTCATAAAAATGATGTGTCTCAGATAGCTGAAAGTTCCCCTATGTTAAGACTTCATTCTGTAGCCCTGCACTAGGAAGACTTTAATGCAGAACAGTATCATTTGGTCTACAGCATCTAGGCTGTAATGAATTCCTAGCACTTGACAGAATTGACAAGTGCTTTCATAAAGAAAATTTTCTGACATACAGTGAAATGTAACATTAAAAAAAAACAGAAAGCACAAAAACTTAATAGTTATCAATATGCTGTGAAGCATGACCGCTTTGAAGTTCACTGAGAGAACAGGAGAATGGCCATCTTGTTCTCAAAGCCAACCTAGTTTCTCCCATTCAAGCTGAGACAGTGCTAGCCTTGGAGCATGTGTGACATTGATGTGGGCATCTTTGATGCTATTTGCTGCTAACACACTAGCTGGTTAACTGTAAAATTAAATAATATTTATACAATTACTGGAAGCAAAATAAAGGCACAGATGTTCTGTGGGCTCCTAGGTCTTAAAACCAGGGTTAAGATAACAATAATTCTGATCATGTTTTAACAGTGTTAAATGAGATATTAGACAGCAGCAAAAAATGATAAAACTTGAAGTCTGCCCACAATATATATCATCCATCAAATTTCCTATATTTTGAAATCATCAGTTCCTTTCTGTGTTTGAGCAGACGCTACAGAGTTCTGCAAGCTTGCTTGATTTGCATTCTGATGCTATTTTTTAGACTTTCCTGTTATTTCACAGATTTGCTATGAATTCGGGTGACTGCTCTCTGTGCTTTTACTTTAGACAGGAAGAATGTGAATGGCACACTTTGGCAGGGTTCCAGGAAGCCAGAGAATGATTCGTACATCAGAAGGCACTGTCAACTTGAAGGTAATTGCTAAACATGTTTCAGCTGATTTTGCATTTTCCACAAAGTATTTTAGAGGGCACCTAGGAAAATTTCTCATTTTTCACCAATAATCTAGCTAAATAATTTTTCAAGTCCTTTTGAGACTTATCTTGTCCTCGAGGGAAAAAAAAAAGTAGTTAAAATAAGACTTACCTTAAAACTGGGAAGCTAAGAACACGCTGTGAGCAATTCAATCTGTAGTCCACAGGCCAGAGACGACTTCCACTACAGTAAATTGCCATATTCATGTTGTATAGGGCTTACCAACTGTAATATGAGCCTATAGGAGCAATCGATGTTTCCTGTATATTTTACAGTGCTCCAGATATCCAACAGGGAAACAGTAAATTTTCCCAGAAAAAACCTCATGTGACAGGTGCAAAAGAGAGTTAGCAACTGTTTTGTCCAATTCTCTTTCTAAACCTGTTTTGATCAATTTTGTTGAAGCAATCTTACAGCTAATATATGGGAAATTGCTAGTGACACTGTTTAAGAGTTGATCTGTATAAATTCACTAAAACAACTATGAGAAATAAGAAGTGAGCAGTGACCTTGTCTAGTTGAACATAAACTGGATTTTAAAAATCAAAATGCTTTGTTAATCTGCTTAATGTTGCTGCCAGGAATGGAATTTGTATTTGTACTTTTTAAAGTCAAGGTAGATCCATTCTAGTTACCTAATCAGACCAAACCAGACAAGGTTCGGCAAAAAAAGAAACCAAGACATGTGAGATTAAAATGGATGTATGTGTTGTTCTCTACTTAAGCCAATCAAGTGGGGAGATGGCCATTGTCTTAACTTGTAATATCTCCTGTACAAATGGTCTAGATATCATCCACTGTTAGGAGATTCCATGGTTACGTGGATATGTCAAAGAAAGCACAGGACAGGGCACCAGCTTTCCCTCTGGATTTTATTCACTTCACCACTTGAAGATAAACTCTTAAATGCTTGGAAAATAGATCTGAAATTGCAACACTTATTGTATTTGCCCATGTATGGGCAAATTGGGTTTCTTGGAACCAGAAAGAAGAGATGACAGGAAAATTTAGAGGAACTCTGCTCTTTTGATGAACTGATGAGAGGGAAACGGACCTTCAGTGAGTCTCATTGGCTTGCAAGGGAAAAGGTTGTAATGATAGGTGAAAGAAAAATGAGGCATTTTTCTCCAGACAAGTTTTAATTCTAACCAAAAACATTTTGGAATGATTCCTCAAACTACTCCAGAGGTTGTCAGTGTGGAGGTAGAAAAAGGCTGAATGAGAAAACAGAACTTTTTGACCTTCCTCCAGAGTCTTTTCTGCTCAAGACTTTTTTTACCATTTTAAATATCCAAAGCATGCAAAAGAAGTAGTGCACATTTTAAAAGCTGACAAGTGTTGTAACTGAAGGACAGGGGCCCAGAGGGAACAGGAAGCAAAGCTGGCAGCTAAATAAAAACCTCCGTTTCCCCTACTGCAGTAAAATTATTTGAAGGGAAGTCCCCTACACACAGTGGTGAAACCATTGCAAGGATTTTTACAGTGTATCACTATTGATCAAGATAATTTGTCACTATTGATCAAGCCTTTCTCTCAACAGAGATAATCCTTCAAGGTCTGTAAGCCTATTGCATAATATGAATTTCTGTTAGATATAATAAGCCATGTGTGGTGGCCAGCATAGACTTCTCTGCTTACTTCAGAGCTGTATTCACAGACCTGATCCAAATCTCACTGAAGTGAAAGAAAAGATATCTGGTGATGCTGGTAGCCTTTGGATTAGGTCCTTAATGCTGCTGTGTGTATAACCTCTACAAAAATCAGTTTTCCAGACTGATAAGGCAGTAAAAACATATATATCCCACAGACACAATAGTGGGAATACCTGTCTTTGCTCACAGGCTCGAACCCAAATCATCAGTACCAGATTTGCCAGCCTAAAAGTATCATTGTTGAAAAAGTTGACTATGCGTATCACAGTCATTGGGCTTCCATTAAAGAGTATTATGGAGACAAACAGAAAAGAGCTGACACCTCTCACTTGTCAGTGGACATTATTCTCCACTGCTCCTAATTCACTCTACAGTAAAGTGACTGCTACCTGTTGCCAGACTAGGAAGAAAAGAACACTGCAGCTTACATATATCTTTTGCACTTTTTTTTACCCATATACCCTATTCCATATTTCAGTGCACTGGAAGAGTTGATTTAAGCAAGATTTAAGAGTACTGTGGATGCATGTTATTATGGCTAGCAAAAGAGATCATGACTTGTGGGGGACTGCTAAGGTTTGCTTTAATTAACTTGCTGTTGTTCATTTGATTTTGAACAAAATTACATTAAAAACAGTGTCACTGTAAGTAGTCTTTCAGGCTAAGGTCATTATATGTTGCCCCACAGTTCTTTGTGATTCAGCTGCAAACAGCTCCCAAATAATACTGTTTGGGATGAGACTGTAAGAGGACTGAACACTGCAAGACTTAAGTTTTAGAGTAAGCTTACAGAGCACAGGGGCACAGTGTGCAGAGTTGCCTTCAGGAGATGAAAACAAATTAGCCTGAGGACCAGAAACAACCCAGTTACATGAAAATGGTGTTGCATAAGCACTGTTTGACATGAGTTATGCTGCTTCTAGAAGACCAGCTAGCTCTATATTTAAATAAACAACTGGATTGTCAGACATCTGGCCCTCAGTGATTTCAAGGTGCTTGAGACATCTTAAAATCTGGTCAGTCATGTGAGATTTTGGAATGTAACATACTTTTTGGAAAAGCTTTGGTTTTATTGCAACCATCAAGTCTGTAGGAGAAAGACGCTTTCCTATAATCATAGAAGCTCTTACAGAAGCCTCCAAAGGCAAACTCATGCAATAAAATTTTCTGTGACTCATTTTTCCTCTTCCTGTTGATGCACATGGCAAATAAAGGAAATTGTTTGATGGAGTTTTCTATGCAGCTGACCTATGGTTTCAAGGCGGAACTAGGATATGAAGAGAGTGTTGCTCCTTTTCGTCTGATGCCCAGACTGTAATTTGTGAGTTTTAACCCAGCGTTACAACATCCAAGTTGCAAAATTATAAGGAAGATTACTTGTTTGCAGTTTTTGTTCGCAGAGGGTTTTCTTTTAGGAAAAATAAGAATCCTAAAAAAGTGTCTTGATTCAGAATTTGCTTTAAAAATAACATGAAAATTTATGTGCTAACTCAAGGCCCCTTATTGTTTCATCACATGAATTTAGGGGTTTTTTTGGCTAGCTTTACACACATTGTGTTCTCATTTAATTCCAACACAAGCATAGGCATTTTGAGGACTGGGATCTTACTTACCTCTTTGAATATAAATTTTCATGGTTATGTTCAAACACTTTTTTTCATGTGATTGGCAGCTGAAGAATCTCAGTCACTTGGTATTATTCACTGAATTAATCTTTCTTTTTCTGTTGATTGTAGACAAAACAATGCAATCAGTCTCACCTGCCTACAGTTAGCCTTTGTGAATGGGTATGTTAAATTAGTTGTCCTTTTGCAAACAGGAGTATTACTGATGTTGTAAGGTATTCCTCAGCAGCAATATGGTGGCCAAGCTAGGACTCACGAGAAAAAAAACCCAACACATTCCTACTGGTTTCTAGTAACTTTGGAAAAACAGGATAGCACTTTGGGCTGTGATTAGCAGATAATTTTTCTATTGTTTTTTCATGAAAAATAACTGAGTGCCTCTGATATCTGTGTTGATGGAATCTGATGACTAGGGCCTTTCTACAGTAGTATAATGATGGATGCTTTGCCTTAAGAGTGTGAGTAAGAGTAGGTCTTTCAAAGTAGACTTACTAAAAGTAAACTTTTTGAAGAGTTGTTTGACCTATTATTGCTCATTGTTGTCATGAAGGTAAATGCTCTTCCCATGCAAAGCATTAATTCATCCTTTGAAAGCAATTTCTAATCTAATCTAAGCTAAACAGAACTCAATTGCAAAGATAATTTTTGCCCAGGGCCTTAATTTTTTATATGAATGTTCTACACTCTTCTGCTGTAAATTAGCAGGGCAAGAGAAAGCAGTTGGTGGGATTCTGGGTTAGTAAACTGAGGACTAAGAACAGATGAAGAAGTAAGCATGAATGAGTTTTCTTTATGTGAGTCAGTTTGCCAATTTGTTCTGTAGTCTTACTTCAAAGCAGTTTGAGATAAAAAGCATATTTAAGTGATATAAGATTAACTTCAGAGAGTCAAAATGTCAGCTCAAAACATCAAGTGCAATTCAAACTATATTCCTCAGAATAACTTAAACCAGGACATTTTAAAGCATGTTTTCTTTTTTTTGGTCATAATTCACAGAAGATAATGTTATTGGTGATGGGATACATTTGCTGCAAGGAAAGAAGACAGAAGAAACCACATGCCAGGTGAAAGAACTACTCTTCTTTTCAGAATCTAAAATTTCATTCAAATAAAATGCATATTTCTTGCTTTCATTCAGTATTTGCCTAGCCTAAACTTCATGCTCAGTATGCCCATGTATTTTAGAAGCTGGGTTTAATAGAAGACTCTGGTGACCACCTGAGTTATGCACCATTCTCATTATGCAGACCATATGGGTTTTAATACTTAGAAAACTTTTTCTTTCCCTGAGAGAATGCATTTCTGTTAAATCAATGTGCTGGAATTGTATCTAGCAAGATCTATACTAAGTGTTTAGATCAGTCTTGCATGTTCCATGTAGGTATATGTATCCTAATGCTTTCTGAATTTCTATAAACATATACCGTGTCTCCTCTTCATAATAATACACTAGTACACTAGTATGAGCAATGAAAGAATTCTGACCCTTGGGTTTTCAGAATAGTAATAACATAAAAGTGGGTAACAACCCATCAGCTGGTGAGCAGCAGAGAGGTGGGGAGAAAGATTTGTAGCTCTGGAATTAGAACAACTGGCATTTGCTTTTTATTTCACTTCCAGTCCAATGTTTGCCCTGATAATATGTTACTTAAAGGGCCAATTCATATATGTTGCAAATCAGCTTAGCTCTGCTGATTTCACATGACACAACAGTTTACCCAGTTTGGGAATCTGACTGAAAGTATCTAACACACACCCATATATAAGTCTGTGTGTCTAAATGAGGAATTAATACAATAAATTATTTAAAAGCTGAAAATCTGGTAAATTTTCCTTTACAGAAGAACATTACATTCAAGATGAATATTAAACTTTATAAAAGGCTCCAAGCTGAGTTTTCTCTGCTGTTTCTGTACGATGTCAGGAGTCCTTTTGGATGTTTAGGTTAAAAGAAAGAAAAATTGTACATGCATCACCCTGAAGGCATATGAGATAAGACAGAGAACTGTGAAGACTCAGGCTTTAGGCTGTGCTCAGCTCCAGTGCAGACCAGAGACATGATCTGGCTTAAAAAGAAGACAAGTCAAATGATCTGTGTATTGGGGGACAGACGACCCTATTGGTGACTTTAAAGCCAGTATGTTCCAGGTTTCTCCTGCTTTCCCTCAGGGTTTTATCTGTCTCTGTATAGTTAGTTTGTTCCCATGATTACCTCCTCTCCCTGCTGCCAAAAAGTAGGTGAGGAGGAAGGAAAGGAGAAAAATAACTCTTTTCTCTTCTGCATCTCTTTCTCTATTCTCTTCCTCTCACTTTCTAAGTATTAAGAAGGCAGATTATTTGATTTCCCACAGTAGTTCTCCCCTTAGTGCGAGGGATCTCTGGCTCTGCCCCTATCCTCTGGGCTGACTCCTGGTTAAGATCCTGGAGGCCATTCCCCAGTCATGATAGAATATGGAGGGAAAAGTGGAACAAGAAAAAATAGGGAATAAGGCCTGTGTTTGCTTTAAGAATAAGTTTCCTTAAAAATCCCTTAAAGCATCTCCCCATAAACTATACATCCCATTTTAAAAGCAAAGTTCTATTTTTGACTTCTCTAATTTTTTTGAAGACCTTTTTTGGGACATGTGACTAACAAGCTGTAGAGACTTGGATACATCCAAGTTTTGGTACCAATTTAAGACCTACTGAACTTGGCTTTTACAGCTTGCTTTTTTAAAATTTCTTTTTTTATGACATTATTTTCAGTTTTAGAGATTATTGCCTCTGGCCTTAATTATCATCAAGATAACATTGATATAATGCCCTTTTAAGCCTCCAAAATAGTCTGATTATGTCTGTTTTCACTTGCTGTGCAGCATTATGCACACAAATAAGGAAATGCTGAGAGAACAGCATTACGGGGGAAGTCTCACACTTTTTCTGCAAAATCAGCACAACTGAGTGCCCTTATGAAGTGTCTGTATGCTGATGCACACAGTGTGGGGAACAAACAGGAGGAATTAGAGGTCTGCATGCAGTTGCAAGGCTGCGGTCTCATTAGGATCACAAAAATGTGGTGGGATAACTCACATAACTGGAGTGTAAGCTGCCATGGATGTCACTCCTATCTTCAAGAGGGCCAGAAAGAAGATCTAGGGAACTATAGACCAATCAGTCTTACCTCAATCCCTAGGAATATGATGGAGAAAATCCTCTTGGAAACTATTCCCAAACATATGAAGGACAAGAAGGTGATTGGGGGTACTCAGCATGAATTTATGAAATGGAAATCATGCCTGACCAGCCTGCAGGCCTTCTACAATGAAATGACAAGCTTGGTGGAAGAGGGGAAAGCAGTGGATGTTGTTTATCTCTACATTATTAAGGCTTTCAACACTGTTCTCCACAATATCCTCATGGACAAACTAATGAAATAGGGACTAGAAAAGTGGACAGTGAGATGGACTGAAAACAGGTTGAACTGCTGGGCTCAAAGGAACGGGATTAATGGCTCAAAGTCCCACTGGAGACCAGTCCCTAGTGGTCTACCCCAGGGTGCATCCTGAGTCCAGTACTTTTTATCATCTTCATTAATCACCTGGACGATGGGACAGAGTGCACCTTCAGCAAATTTGCAGTTAGTGCAAAACTGGGAGGAGTGGCTGATGCACCAGAAAGTTGTGCGTGCCCATCAGAAAGCCTTCAACAGACTGGGGAAATGGACAAACAGGAACCTCATGAAGTTCAATAAAGGGAAGTGCAAAGTCCTGAACCTGGGGAGGAATAACCTCTTCCGCCAATTCAGGCTGGGGGCCAACTGGCTGAAAAGCAGCTTTGTAGAAAAGGTCCTGGGGATCCTGGTGGACACCAAGTTGACCATGGCCAGCAATGTGCCCTTGGAGCAAAGAAGGCCAACATCCTCTTAGGCTGCATTAGGCAGAGTGTTGCCAGGAGGTTGAGGGAGATGATCCTTCCCCTCTGCTCAGCAGTGGTGAGCTGACCCATCGCATATGGGTGCTGGGTTCAGTTATTGTCTCTCCAGTACAAGACAAACAGGGAAAATACTGGAATAAATCCAATGAAGGGCCATGAAGATCATTAAGGGACTGGAACATCTGTCATACAAGAAGAGGCTGAGAAAGCTGAGACTGTTCAGCCTGGAGCAAAGAAGGCTCAGGGGGATCCGATACATGTGTACAAACACGTGATGGTGGGAGTAAAGAAGACAGAGCCAGACTTTTCTCAGGGGTCCCCAATGACAGGATGAGAGGCAATGGGCACAAACTGAAATATAGGAAGTTTCATTTAACATAAAGAAAGCACTTTTTTACTGTGAGGGGAGGTCAAACACTGGAAGAGGCTTCCCAGAGAGGCTGTGTAAAGTCCATCTGTGGAGATACTCAAAACCTGTCAGGACATGGACCTATGCAACTTGCTCTGGTGGACCTGCTCTGAGCAGGGAGTTAACCGAGACAATCCCCAGAGGCGCCTTCCTGCCTCAGCTGATCTGTGTGAGTCTGTGATTCTACGAGACATGGAAAAGCCAAATTCACAAGCAAGAATAAATAGAACAGATTAACATTTTAGTGTTTTTTCCCCTCTCTCTCAATAAAAAAAAAAAGAAAAAAGAAAAAAGAAAAAAAGAAAGCAGATAAGCTTCCCTGAGTGCTTCACAAAAAGTTTAATCCCTCTCTGTTTCCTCAGTAGATGCTCATTTCATTCCATTCATTCTGTAAGTTCTGTAAAATAGGGGCCTGGGACAGAAGTACAGGTTGAGGAACACAGCATGAGCAACACTGTAATAATTGTACCTTACCATAAAAAATAGCATTACTTTCTGCATTTATTTTTCGTATTTTTGTTCCTGTTTGCTCATGTCTAGCAGGGCTCCCTTGATGGCTCAAACCCTTTGTAGCATATTGGGAAGGACATAAAATATGAAGTAATACAGTCTTTGGGCTAATACATTTTCAAAAATGTTTCATGCCTCATTTCTCACGTAAATTCTTAGGTTGCATTCAGCCTTCAAAGTGTCATTCATATTCATGAAGAAAAAAGGCTAGTGTTCATTACTTTCACTGATAAGCTATAAGCACTGTCAGGCTTGCCCACTAGGGACTGCATCAGTGCCCCAGGGAAAGAGTAGTCTCATGGTGTGCCTATCACGAGGACATTGTGACCAAGAAATGGATTATGGGCAGATGATGAAAGTGTATATAGTCTTGTCTTTGCTTAGTTCTGAGGATCCTTCCATTTTCTCTGCATTGTTAATCTAATTCAAACTCACACCCTTGGGGCTCAATATCCCAGGCAAAATGAGGTGAACTGAACGAGACCTTTTTTAGAAATGCATGAGTGACACTTGCTCCACAGATGGGGGTTGCTGCTGAGGAAAGTCTTCTGTGGCTTTCCTGATCATTAAGAAGAGCCAAGATCTAGGATGAGACCCAAGCATCCCATGATATAATGCATGGCTCTGCCACTGTGATGTCGCCCAGATAACTAAGAAAATTAAGACAGCTCAATATCAAACTGATTTCAATGGGTGTCAGTCAGTGTATGTCAGCCATTTCTTTTATATGCACATAGTACTGGGTTGAAAGACTGCTGAGCTCTCAATCTGTATTCAATAATACAACATTAGTTATTTATGTTGGATTTTTTAATTTTACTTTTCTTACCATCTAGGTGATAAACTATGAGCAGTGGATTCCACCACGTGTTCACAGTCCAAGTGTGGCTGGTAACAGTGCAATGGTGAGTTGCCATGAAAATTGTCCATTTTTTTTCATCAGCATCTAGCAGCCTGGAAGAACATGCTGGTTTAGTAGGATTTCCTTTACTGTATGTTGCTTCCCCAGTTGAAAGACCTTTATCCATATCCGTGCTATTAATCATGATATTTCTTTATCTTTTATAGAATATCTTATTTTTGCTTTGTGATTCCCAGGAGAAAATCTGCCTATAATCCTAGCCTGCTTAGTTTGACTCTGCAGTCATTTTTGAGTAGTTGGAGTACCAGACTAAAATAATGGGAATATTTAAAGGTCAGATATGTATGCGCAGGAGCACAGGAAAGAAGTTTGTACAGTGCTTGTCTATATATTGGTTGACCGTGGCTTTGCTGACTTTTTTTAACATAAACTTTATCCAAAGTCAGTGCATTTTACAGAACTAACTCTTTGTGTATATAGAACAGAAAGTTCTCTGTCATCATGTACTATTTTAATATTCACTATGTGCAGCAAGGGTTACTGAAACTTTCCAAAAATTTCTATGGTATAATAATGATAGCACCATTGACACAGTAAACATACAGTAATTTTTGTCTTCTCACTATTACACTACTCTGAATTTAAGTGCATAGGTAATCATAATTAAATCATTGCAGTTCTTTGGGAAAGGCAAACCAGTTGAGGAAAAATCACAGAGATTAGACTCTGCCATGACTAAATTCTTTATGCTGAGAAGTGACATGCTGTGCAAGTACTTTTATTCAAATTAATGCAGTTACAGCCAGGAAAGAGAGTGCTCAACAGGACTGAGATTGCTGGAATCTGACCAACAGTGTTTTACACTTAGCTTCCAAATTGCTGTATTTCTGTCACCAGGTTAATCCTTATAACATCTCAGTGAGCAAAGATTTCTAAGCTATTTAGAATATCTTAGCATAAACTGGAAACAGTTTATCAGACACAATTTAGGTCTTTTTTTTTCTGCAATACATTTTTATAAGTGCATTTTTTAAATGTATATTTTTTTGTCCATAAGTATTCATGCACACTTCATGCAAATTATTTGCAACTGAAGGGCAGCCTGTGATTTGTTTTTTTTCACAATTCATTTTTATTTGTGGTGCGACATGATTTTGCATGACTAAAACCTGTTAAGCAGGGAAATAAGGAATATTCCTGTTCATGAGGGAATTCTTTCCTTACAGATAGCTTTGCTTATAGATTGGCCAAAACACAAGTACAGCTACAATACTGAAGTGAGCAAATGCTCTGACCCTAGAATACAGAGGAGGGGAAGATTTACAAGTCTTTAAATGCGTTTTAAATGAACAGCTTTTTATGAGCGGAGCGTTACTGCTCTGTGCACTGGTCTTCATTATTCCCCCACAGTTCCTTTTGCAACATCCTTCCCCTTCCACAGAGAAGGAAGGTAATGGAAAGCAGCATACTCATAATTAGTGTACATTACTGGTCCAACCAGTAACGCTGCACTTCCTTCTCTCGTATCCTGGACAGCGGCAACTAGAGATACCAGATTCCAGATAACACAAACAGCGAGAACAAAATTGCCTAAAACCAGAGCATACCATTTAATGGGTTTTTCTCACTTTTATGCATGCTTTCACTAAGCTGTGGCTGAGGCTTGCCAGGACAATACACCAAAATTGTGAGACCAAGATGGTCAGTTCACCTGATAGTGTGCCTGGTTTCTACATCAAAGAATGTTTTGCCTATGTTTGGATAGGCAGCTCAACTTCTGGATTTGAATGCTTAGGTAAACCAAAATAAAATACTGTAAATTTAAAAGCTGTCCCATCATGAACTGATACTGCATGAGCTTTTTTCTCCATAAAATGGGGTTACTGTGTTTATTAAAGCACGTACAACATTTCACTAACAATAGACTCTACCAAATGAGTGCTTTTAAGGTAAAGAGGATTACAGTTTGCCATTAATAAAATCATCTGAATAGATTATCTTCCATTTATCTCGATGTCTCCATGATGGAAATCCCAGGTCATAACTCAAAGTCATCATGTTGCTTTTGTATCGTTACTTATAAGTGAACAAATGATTATTACTACAAGAGATCTTATATTAAACCAAATGTAGCATTTTAAACCCACTGTGATTTATTTTGCAAAGACATCTCACAATGAGAGACTGAAAAATTACACCTCAATTTCTCTCTTTAGCTAAGCTAAAACTGCAGTCCTACTATCTTGAATTTGGAAGAAGGGAGAGTGAGCTTGAAATACAAATAAGAACTTGACCAATCTAAGGATGCTTGGATTTGGCCTACAATGGGTGATGAATACTCAGATACAAGCTGTAAAAGGGCTCTAAGCTGACTAGAGCTTTAAGGTGGATCTGCTGAGACCTTATCCTACAGTGAAGATCCTCAAGAAGACCTAAAGGGTTTTAAACTCAAAACCAGGTTTTATTAGTATACAAAATAAAATAATTAATTCTCCAAATGGCAGAAACCGAAATCATCTAGGTTTTGTCTATATTAGTAACTAGCACAGAGTAATATGGAGTATTGGCACAGCAGAACAGTTGGTGCTGATGAGCTGATGTCCACACTATATGCATTATGGGGGATCTATCTGTGTTTAGATTTTCTCTATTGGACATCCAATAGTAGATGGAGTTCATCAGTTGAACTTCTGGAAAGCATCTTTCATCTTAATTTCAACTGCGATGAATTCAGTTTGTGGCACTTAAGAGACCAAAATGCAGCTTCCAGGAACGGCTGTGAAATTAACTTCAAATACATGCCCCTGATCTAAACTAAAATACTAATATAGCCATAACTTACAAAAGACACTGGAGACATGAAAAGGTGTTTACATTCAACTCTCTGGCTTCCGCTATGTTCCTGTGGTTGACTCCCAGTTCCCAGGATAGGCTGCAGACTTCAAGGAATGTAACATGCTGCTGAGAACAAGGGAGTCTAAACCTAAGTGCTGTCCACCATGGGAACTTCTGCATTACTCACTGTGTTTAGCAAGAGGAAGTCTCCTGAGGTACTGTCCTTAAGGAAAGAAGTCAGTATAGCTCCATCAGCATGAATGGAATCATGCTAATTTGTATCAGTCATGAAGGAAGCCCTTAAAGGGGTATCTAGAGATAGACTAATTAATAATAATAATAATAATAATAATGTTTTACATAGCTAACAACATTTCATCAGAACAGTGCCTGAAAGAATAAAATAGTTTCAGATTTTTTTGTGTGTAATTTTACAAATGTGGGTATATGTTTGTTTCACTAGGTCATACTTGGTTCAAGACAATTTATAATATTCTCTTAATATATCGGTCTTAAATGAGGAGGATATACCAGATTCTGTAGGCTGTTAAATCCCCATGCCAATTTATAGCTGGACCTAGATGAACTGGTGGTGCAAATTATTTGGTATAAACCCTTTCAAGATTTGAAATCAAACATCTGAACATAGAGGAGAACATCTCACCTATTCTCACTTAGCTTTCACTAACTCTCTGCTTCAACTGATTATAATTTCAACACAATTGTCTAGTGACACAAAACTGACTAAATACACATGAAAATGTCCTTTGTCTGGGCATCGAAGTCTTGGACTTCTATTTCTGCTTACAGAACCTCATGTCTTCGTAGAAAAATATCTGACCCTTTGGTGCTTGAAGCACAGCCATCTTTATAAGCAGTTACCTGTCAAGTGAGGGGTGGTCTTTTTTTAAATCTGAAATTAACGTACACCTTCTCCCTTATCATTGCTGCAGGGGATGGATGTAACCTGTAATATGTGAACACTGGGGCTTCAGACATGCTTCATGCTAAGATTTTGCAAAAAGCCTTTAACCCAAATGAAAGCTGATGAGTTCAGAATCTCTTGAGACCCATCGCTTTGCAGCCTCCCCACTATATATTAGACTGTACTGGCAAACTCCCTAATGACTTTGTTTCAAAAGATTATGCATATGAGGAAGCAGAAAGGATCTATGATGTGTGACCTAATTGTTGGGGAGAGTGCAATAAAGGTCTCTGCATTTCTGCCTTCTGATAACATCAGCACTAGCACTTAATCACTTGTAGTATTCCCAAAGATGCATTGTCACAACAGGCCAAATTCGTTATTGGTGTGAACAGGTGAATATTCACAGAAGCCAGAAAGTACTTTTCCAAAAAGTAACCACCTGTGAATTGCAGTTTTACTAATTTCTAATATATTTACTTTTTTTGTTTTATAATGAAAAGCATATACCCTATGTGAAACACAGTATATGACTATGGAAGAGAGGTTATTTGCTGTCAAAGTATGAAATTTCTCTCTGAAGCTCACAGAGAAGTTCAGAGTAAGACTGGAAGTGAACTCAAGTGTTTCTGGACTGATTTGCAAGATAGCAGCTGGTTTAACATAAGTGAAAGTGTGTGAGATGGCTGCACATTCACAAAGTTCCTGCTCTAGGAGCCTGTAGTATCCAAACCTTGAGTTTCTCCCGTAGGACGTTGTTGGAATGTACAATAACAGATTTGAATTGTCATTTACGTTATTGTCATTTAATCTAGGAAAGGAAATAAGACCTTGAATAAAGGCCTTCCTGACATCAATATTTCAGAACACACTCCCATACACATTTAAATGCAGTAGCTTGCCACATCTGGGATTTCTGTGCATACCTAAAATGCTTCTGGATAATGTAGTGGATTCATATATTAAAATGTTTTCTGGAACTAATCTGGAATTCAGTGTTAAGCAATACTGGGGTATTAAAGAAAAGCAGTATGTAAACAGCAATATGAACACTGATCTAAGTTTGATGCCTCTTGTGACTTGCCTTTTTCCTTTTTTGTATCTATGGGTCCCAAGCAAGGAAGTGCATAACTTTTAAAGTATTGCGTAGATTAATTCTTTGAATCTGAGACTTTGTCATTCTCAAAATAAACACCATGTTACCCTTAGTTTTTATTTGTAGGGTTTGAATACTTTTAACATCTTCGGGTTTTTGCCAGGGTACAGAACCAGATGATAAAGCAGAGTCCATGGGAACATTAAAACGATTGCAGAAATTGGTCCGAACCAAAAAACAGAATACACAGAGCTTGGAGGATGTCAAACATGTTTTGCTCCCTCTCAGTAAGTAAAGCATCATATCAGCATTCTTTCCAACATTTGGCAAATGACACTGTATTGAACATAACTGTAAACAATCCTGTCCTGGTCTGTCATTCACCACCCACGATTTTCAAATCCCAACTGAGATGTTACTGTGATACCACTTCAGTGCTGACTTCCTCATAGTGTGAAAACCTGTTTCCTGTCACACTAGCTTGAGTTTTGTAACAGTATATCTTGCAAGTGGGGATTTTAGCTAAATAGAATTGTACAACAGTGGGGCCTCCATGCTGGGGACAATTTCTTTTTAGAGTAGTTCCTAGTTTTGTATCACATTTCAGATCAGAAAGGCAAAACTCACAAATGCAAAGATAACTTTCAGTGTTAATCCATGAGCCAGTAGCAGCTGGGAGTGCAAGAAGGTCTGCGGCATGATAAGCAAGTCGGCCTCTCATCATAGCTGATTGCCTAAGGCCATAAGAAACAGGAATTCTAAACTGATGCTGAGCTCAGGTTATTTTCTGTGGTCTCCTATAGATCACTGATCTGCCTGTGCAGCAGTGCTTTATCTGAACTTGTTTTGCCAACGTTAATTTAACGGTACATGCATTTGTTGTACAATGCGCTTGTATTTATGATTATTTTTAAACCAATACTAGCAAAATGAGTTTAAACCATCTGATGAACTACTGCTGCAGCCAAATCATTGCTTGGACTGCAACATAGGATGAAATTTAGATTTCAGCAACTACTTTGAGAAGTTGTGGATGCCTCCTCCCTGGCAGTGTTTAAGGCCAGGTTGGATGGGGCTTTGAGCAACCTGGTCTAGTGGAAAGGTGTCCCTGCCCATGGCAGGGGGATTGGAACTAGATGATCTTTAAGGTCCCTTCCAACCCAAACCATTCTGATTCTATGATGTTTCTATGAACTACAACATACATACTGGGAAGGGGTGGGAGAGGAATTATCCAGAAAGCTTTTTGAACTTTTCCACTATTCAAGCTGAACTCATGCTCTCTGCAACTTTGCAGCAATATTGACATTCAATTAGCAAATTTTCATGTTCAGTGCAGAATCAGTACAGTTTTCCAGGCTTTTGAGGGAACAAGACAAATTTACCAAATGGAGAATAAATCTTGCTTTTGGCTCAGATGTCTGACCCAGTACAAAGTCCTTTCCATCTCCCTAATTATCATTATTATTTGTTTTTTATGGAGTCCTTGGCTTTTTCATTATATAGAATGCCACAGACAGCATTTAACAAAAAAAGTGTGCTTTTTTCTCTATTCATTGCAACATATTATAACAGAAGTATTTGCATTTTTAAAGACACATTAGAAGATGCTTACCTCTCTGAAGAGGATGAAGAAGCACTAACTTCTTGCATGAAACTGACAAAACCTCAGGAAAAGAAAACCTGGAAAGACAACGTGAGGAGGAAAGAAGAGACTGAGACTAGAGCAGATTTTATTTCTGCATCTTTGGGCCGCTCATACACTTCCAGACTTAATAACTTAGGAACCATTTCCATCCATTCGGAAACTGAATTTCACTTGTGGAGTGACTGGAAGCCATTTCCTGATAACCAGCTCTGTCCTTGTGACTTCTTGATTTCAAAAATAGAGGAATGGGAAAACTGTACTTGCTCTTCTCATCAGTCACATCTTACGTATTCCCTAACTGATATGGATCTTCAGTACTCGTGGGTAAGTGGAAGTAGTTTCTTTTGTGCTGATATGCATAAAAAGTAGAAACTTTTTGCTCTGATTCAGCATTAAAGAGATGCTGTCATCCTCCATGTGATTGTGAAATGCAATAAACCAAATTTAGATTTCAGGTAAATGGATGTGAATGCATTGTTCAGGCTAACACCAAGGGTTCATATAGCCCTAGGTGGTTCATTTTTAACCATGCAGACATCAGCAGCATTGAGCTGGAAGGCTTTAGGCTATTCTATTTCTCATCAGACACACTGGCTTTTTCATCTGCACATTAAATACCCATCCTTCCAGGCTTAGAAAACTTTCTGGAAGTCTACGGTAAGTCAGTAAGGGACAATGAAGCCAGTGGGCTTGGATCAGGTCCCTAGAGATCACTGCAATACTAGTAAAGGACACTAGAGTTATTTAGACAAACGTCAGAGGTTGAAAAGGTATTGGTGTTTCTGCCTCCTTGGATCAGCTCAGCTGGTGGAGCCTATTTTTGCAATTACCTTTGTGGCAGCAAGAAGTTTTTAGGGCCAGATACAAAGGAGCAGAGTTTAATCTTGGTCTGAAATTGCTTTTCAGGATAGCTACCCGGAGGAGGCTTTTCTGTTTTAATTGCTGTCTATTTAAAAGGGCTATTTAAAACTAGGAAAACAAGAAAAACTTTAGTTGATGAGATATACAAAATATGGGCACTGCAATGAGGCTTTTCTCCCTCTCCTCACTGGGCACAGCAGGTCTTCTTGCACTCCACATAGTGCTAAGCACATGGAGGGTGACTGGTTAACTGAAATATATCAGGGAAGAAATAAAGAGTAGCCTCTTTTCCCTTTATGCCCGTTCCCTCTACAGTGCTCCAGGGACAGAGCTGGTTCTCACTGTGCAATAACGCCAGCTCTCAGGAAAGTGCATCTAAACCACAGGAGGCAAGATACCTGCTGTAACCTGCCAGCTGAGTATTCAGATGGAGACCTGAGCAGCCATAACCTTAGATCAGAGAGACTCCTGCTGAAAACACCGTTTTGTCTAACATGTGCTCACATATCATTGGTAAAGGTACACACGCATAGATGTGTGAGTCAATACAGCAACTGTATTTCTGAATACATGGAGGTAGTCATTCAGTTTCTTTCCAATGACAGTAGTAGGCATAACGAGAGGCAGTACCTGAAACATGGGATTTATCTAGCTGAATGTAGCCCTGAAAATTTTCCTGGGTTTTGACATAGAAAACAGAAAGGCTAAAGCTTTGATTGATGAAACTGTAATTAGAAGAGACAGAAAGCAAACTACCCCTAAAAAAGGCTGAGAAAGGTGCAGCAGTGAAACCCTGGACAGCCTCAGCACTGCAAACTCACAGGGAGAGCCCCTGGAGACAGACCTTTGGGGCAGAGTGTTGGCAGAAATAGGCTTGGAGCTGTGAACAAAGACTGTGCTCTGTTGGGTGAGTCCTCCTGTCTGCCAGTAAGTAGGACTCTCTGTAGAAACCAAATTGTGTCAGGGATGCTGGGATCCGTCATATGCCTGCTGCTAATGAAAGAAACTTTCAGCATCCCAAGCTAAGGCTGAAGTCCCAGGGCAAAATAGTAATAATAGATGTGTCGGTCAGATTTATGAGAGCATAAGTGTCAGTTCAAATAATTTTATTTCATTTTGTCACAAACAGGCTGTTAACATTCTCTACCCTGGTGAGATTTGTCCTACCCATGTTACTATTAAGTGCCAGCAAGAGGTTTAATGACTTTTTTCTGCATTATTGTTTATTTTGCCATCTGCTTTCCTGATGGGCTCACTGACTTTAATGTATCTCTGTGGTCTTAGTGCCTTTAGATTTAGATTACAGGCAATGGCAAGACATCTCGTTCTTTGCATTTGCATTCTACCAACTGGCTCAATTGAAGATTACAAAGACTGGATTTTCGATTTTGCTTTTTAAGAACCAAACAAGCTGAGATAGGTGGTTTTGCTATGAGAGGATCAGACATTGGGGATGATGCAGATGTTCTTTCTGATGTTGATTTACTTATTAGAGTAAAACCAATATATTCCATAATACTCTTTCTGATTCTATGAGTAAAGTATCATTTCATTTTCTTGGCTGATCTTCACTTGGCTACTACTCTATTGTCTTTGCTGCAGCGTGACATGGAGGAGATAGCCTGAGGTGTACTACGGAAATGCTAGTTGGTATCTCCTGAATTGAGGCAAACAGGCAAAAGTGGTAGATGCAAGACTAAGATCCAAGACTCTGCTATTCCATCAGCAAACTGTGGCTGATCTGGTTTGGGGGACAGACAAATATCTAGGTTGTACACATATTATCCAGACTCATCTCAGCAACATACGCAAAGCTGATTGAGCCTAGCCTTAATTAAAGCTTGAATTGCAGATAGTAAATTAAGTAGTGCTTTCCTGTATTCACAAGAAAAAGACCTGGATCTCTTCGTGATAAATTGCTGTTTAGAGAGACAAAAGATGAGTGACCCTAATTCCCTTCCTCCGGTTTCTTCCCTTGACTCCTTTCTTCCTCTTCCTTTCTTCCTCCTCAGCACTTTACATGGCCTCTCTTATGGTGTTTCATATTGCCATTGTTTGTCTCACCTAAAACAATTAAAAGGCTGGCAGACATCATCAAAGCTGGTCGCCTAAACAAGAACTGTAAGAACAGACTGCAAAAGTCACATCCATCTTCAGCTACAACAGGCTCACCAAACTCCTCCAGCTACTCTTCCTTCAGCCTCCCCCCAGTTAAGCGCACAATAAACACCTGTGTTAGCTGACTGCCTCTGGCACAGGGACATTGGAGACAACTCAAATCTCACCCATCCTGCCCACCTTCATGTATTATGAAAACATTTTAGAAGTCTGTATTTCTGTCCTTTAATTAAATACAGAACTGTGTGTGCTGCGTTACCATTTTATAGCCACAGTGCCACCGTTAGCAACTTTGTGCAAAGTTAACTTAGACACAGGTAATATTTTTCTGCATTGTTCAGCTGTTTACAATATAATTAGTGGTTGGTCAAAATTTTGCTAGGGGCAACATAGAGCATTGCTTTTTTTGGTGTGTCAAGATTGCCATGTGAAATTATTGTTACTGATATTCTTCCTAATGAGACGTAATTTGTAAATAGTTCTTCCTTAGAATGTGGAAGAATATATTTAAGAAAATACTAAGTACTTCAGCAAAAAAAGAGAAAAAAATATGCCTGGATAAAGAAACTACTATGCTGCATATTTTCATATTACCACAAAGTATATTGGGGAGAGAAATGAGTGATCCAGGCCAGTGTTTGTAATGCTATGAATCAGCTGAAAATCAGGTAGAGGATGGAAGAAAAGATTGTCCAGACCCCACTTTAACAACTACTTGACCTTAATGTGAAAGGTTATTGGTTTTTATACTTCTTTTTATTCCTCAAGCTTAGACCTGCAGAACAGTTCAGCTGTCTCAGACTTTTTTTTCTCTTTTTTTTTTTTTTAAATTGTGGTTACTAGCAGCTGCCCTTCTGTTATTTGTATGCTAAGATCTTCACTACCCTAACGAAGTAGTATACTTAGAAGGGACGTGTCCATATGACTTTTATACAAGCCATTTCCGCCTTCTGTTGCTTTTTCTCAATCTGTGCAATTGCATACGACTTTTGCAGCCTCAGGTAAGGCACGGAAAATCTAGAGTCGGAAGCTTGGAAAGTACAGGAGCTTGATGGGTTTGACTGACCCTGAAACAAGCACAGAGTGGAGCACATAGTGGGGTCACAACTGAGGGATCCTCTTCACAAAAGGGTTCCCAGACTGTCTTGGACAGCCTGAGATAGAGGGGGAAAAGCTGATGAGTCCCTTTCTCCTCTCCCTCAATACTTCTAACATGGTACTTCACTGGCTGACCCATACACTCTTCCAATAACTGTGCAATATGGAAGCTGTGTTTGTAGGATGACACAGGCATCCTTTACAGGAAAGCAAGAGGAGACAAGATGTCCCATTGGAGAAAAATCAGCAGAGAGCTACTGGAAGTGGGTTTCTCTTCTTGCAGTATCTTAGAAGCATGGTTACATTTAACAGAAGAAGGATTTAGTCATTGATACCATAAGAATATTTATCTGTTGCAACCTGTGTTTGGTATTCAGAGAGAATGAAAAGGTGAGGGTCATTTCCCAAGACTAGAGAAGACCTGGGATTTTGGTGAGGAGAAAGAAAAAATCTAAGGGTGCTCTAGAGCAAGACAGAACTTTTCTCTCCCATTTTCAGGTTAAAAGGGAAGTAGAAAGCTTCAAAAGATTGGTTTCTATCCAATATGAATGCATTACATTGTGGTGGAATAAACAATAAGTTTGGGAAAACTGCAAGTGACTTTATGCCAACACCTGGGTTCATTCTCTCCGTATACCTCTCAAAATGGTTGTGTTAGCCCTGCTATTACGGCCATGGTTCTCTGCTGTTTCAGTGACCTTGTGGCTTTTTTTCTTTCCTCCTGGTCTGGCTTGCTTTCTTGCCAGACAAGCCATTTCTCAGCATCTCCCTTTGACCCTTAGTACACATGTCTAGTTTGACACTCATTTGTTTGTTGAAGAAGCACTTTTTTTCTCAGCTCTAGTTTTGGACATTTCTTGTCCTAACTTTTCCTGACATATTTTACTCACTAGGTTCTGGTTCTTGGTTGCCCCATAACAGCCTTAGTTGCTTGCTATGATTGATCTTACCCTGCACTCTGTACTGCCTCTGCTGCTCCTGATCATCTTAGTTCTCAAAGAGGTGCTGTATATTGCCTTGAGATTTACACAGGTTATTGGACCTCTTGTGATACCAGTGACTGATCATTGTTCTCTAGGTTAGTGCAGTGGAAAGGAAAAGTATGGACATCCAGTAACGAACAAACAGGACAGAGAGTGCTCTTTAGCAAAACATGCTTCAAAGCTGAAAGCTGCATTTGACCATTTGCACAGCCCAGAGAATGGCTGTGGGAAGATTCCTACCTCATTTCAGCCAGCAGTTTCTCCTGTGCATTAGAATGCTCCTGGCTTTAATGGACTTTCTGGCTACTCAATTTTCTTAAGCAATTTGACTGTTTTCTGCATTTTTTTTCTTTCTTCAGCTAGTGCCTTTCTGTTGAGACACCTGAACATGCTTTAGGAGAGCTTTCTCAATTACATTTTGGATCCTCATTTGGCACAAATATAGCACTAAAAAGAATGCCTGGAAATCCCCTAATTGCTTTTCTGAGACACCAATTTTCGACTGCTCTGGTCACTCTAGCTGCTCCAATGTCAGTAGTAAGTGGTCCTTTTAAAAGCTGTAGCTCTTACCTGTTTCTATTTCAGTGGCAAGGTAGGAAGCCAGATCCTCACCAAGTCTAAATCTATTTTCTACTGGTGTTAGAAAGTCCTACTCAGCTATACGCAAGCTGAGGCCCAAAGTCTTTGCCCAGGGAAGAGATGAACAGCAGCTGAAAGGGTGGCAGTAAACAAAGCAGTCAAGACCATGATGATGCCTGTTCAGGTAATAAGCTGTGGCTGAGACATGAAAACAGGATTTGTTTTCTAAGACATGAAACCGTCCCCAGCTGCTTCTCTTTCGTCTTATCATATCTTCATTTACAAGCCCACCAACAGGTTTCCTGTTGCTTTTTATAACATTCTAGCTAATTTCACCTGTTACCCTGCTCTCCCCATCAGTCCACCAGCTCAGCCCTTCACCCTGTGTACTCAGCACCTCTCTTGCAGGGTAAAGAGTTAGCTAGAAACCTCTCCGTGCTCCCCAAACTGCAGAGTCCTCGAAGATGCATGAACTGATAGACAAAAAGGAACAGTGTTACAGCTAAATCTAGCACAGGGTTAAATTCAAAGGCACTGACTGTTTCCCAGTTCAAACTCTGTCCGAGAACCTTGTGAAAGCTTATTTTGAATTTTAAGCCTTGTGAGGGGGAGGGAATTGACATATATTTATGCGTGTCTGTTGTAGTCAAATGCTGGTGCAATTTGGATGACTTTGATTTTAAAACTGGGGAAAAGTCAAGATCCATGACTGAATTTTCAGTGTTTACTTTTCCTGGAAATACCAAGCAAAATATGGACTCAGCCAAAAAGATACAAATGCTAGTGAACTTAAGAGCACTCATTTTCCTGATGCTTCAGTGTCTGTATGTCTCCTGTCACATGGAGCTTTATTTAAGAAACTGTTACATCAGGAAATTAGTAAATATTGTATGGCTTGCTTCAGTTAAATACAAAAAGTGAGAGAAAAATCACCTCTTAAAGCACAAGGCTTCACCTCTCAAGCTTTGTGCTTGGAAGAGAGGAGCCTGGGTGTCCGGCCTCGCTGTAGCTGCACCATTGCACTGTGATGATAGCAAATATCTGCCACTGCCATTCTGCATCCCACAGTGACTTTTTGCTACTTCCTGCATAGTATTGTGAAAAATTTAGAAATTTAGTGTCTTCATCTGTGGTGACTTTGACCATGCAGCCTCAAAGCAGGTTTTAAAAAATATGAAAAATCTGATGATTCTGCTCTTCACTATGGTAACTCTTGTCCTATTTTATGTTTTTAATACCTTACCAGAATTTTCATAGCTATGTAGGGAATTATGTCACATTTTCCATTAATCTTAGAGGCACGTATACCTAACTCTACTAAAATGCTTAACTTTTCCCTCCAAACATTGCTGGACTGTTCTGTAAAGTTGGATTGCTAGTACTTGCTAGTATATATAAGGCAGAACAATAATTAAATGAATTTATTTGCAGTAAAAGGTATTTTAAAATACCACAACATCTTTAATATGGTTACAGATAACTGCAGAAGAACATTTCAACTCAACTCAGCAGATTTCATGGGTTTGCTTCTGACATAGCTGTTAGTTACTGTAGAGCTACACCTAGAGAGAGAAATGAAAGGTTATTTTGGATTACTGTCATGAATGTGGTATGAAGGGGAATATAATTGTTGAAAGTGCAGGGAAAATTGTGCATTTCATATACTTATTCTTTGTAAATGGCATATGAATTCTTAATAGAAAAAAGGAACGCTACCTGCTTCATGAAGCATGATTAAGAGTCAAAATATAATTAAACTAAGTGCAGTTGTTGATAATAAACTGTCTGATGAAAGGATGACTTCCTGTTAGCATCCTTTAGAATTGTCAAAATGATGCACTTTTGCATACCAAAAGAAATAGATTGTATTGTCTGTCTGCTGGTTTATATACCTACGCTGTGATAATATTTTCCTTCTGTGGATCTGCTGTCAGTCCAGTATTTTGTAATTGACATTTTTCTTCTTGTCTTTTTTTTTTAATTTTAAAAAAAATATAAAAGCTATCATTTCTTCCCATACACCATACAAAGCAAAAAAAAAAAAAGTATACATTACTCTGCTTGAGCAGTGCTCCTGCCAAATTAATTTTTTCTGTGTTTTTATCCTGTGTTGTGCTAATGCATTAGTTCCTGATGCTGGCAGGAACATTTTGACCAATGAAGCTATCAGGTGCCTTGGGACCTGCCTATCCAAGACTGCAACTTTTTGAGTGCAATTTATCTCCTTAGACAAAGTAATGCAGTTTTAATTCCGCATAGATTCACTTTTGAAACCTAAACTTTGGCCTGATCTTGTGCTTGTTGAGTTTGCGACAAGCTTCCTGTTTGTAGTCAAAATGTTTAATCTTCACTGTACTTGCATTAGCTCAGTATACCTTTTATGTGTGCTCATCTTTATTCAGGAGAACAAGCAAGCTTAGCTTCAGATTTCTTCAGTGTCCCTAATGAAGTTGAAATTAAAGTGTTACCCTCATGACTAACACGGCAAGGGTTTTAAGGCTAAGGCTTCGGTAAGGAAGCCGCAACCTAAGGTGACTCAAGGATCCTTACTGACCTTAAGTTACAAGAATACGTAGATTTTAGGTAGCAGTGCATACGACAATGCCTGATATTCCTTGTCTTTTTCCCTAGCTAATTCAAATTACTTTTCTTTTAGGGGACGTTAATTTTCTGGAATTTCTCAGCTGGCTCAAGAGCTGATTATGTTTGCTTGCTTGTTTTGTGAGTGTAGATTGAGCTAGTTATTCTCTTTGGCAAGTCATTTTTTATATGCTTTAAAGTGTTCTTGTAAAGCCTATTTGTGAAATAAACCTTTCACAAATCAGAAGAAGTTAGTTCTGTTTTCATCTTCCTCACACAGAAATGAAGGAAAAGTCACATGGTATCAGTGCTCAGCAATGGCATAAATGGAAGAGTGAAGATTTTCAGTGCCAGAAAGGCATTAAGATTTCCAGGGCTGCAGCATTATTGTAATGAATGTGTTTCAGAGCCCAGTAAAAGAAGCACTTCTGTTGTGACAAAAGCAGGGTATGATGTCTTGCATAATTTAAAACTTGTTTTTAGAAACTGAAAATTTAATTTGAATACTGGATTTTCATCCAGCTTTGAAAAAATAATTGTGGGTAAAATGAACAAGAATAGGGCCTGAAAAATAAGATTGGAAGTGAAACAATGGACACACAATGGACACACCTCTAATTCTGCTATTTAAATAATTTCAGGTATATGAACAGATCATTAGAAGACAAAGACCAGGGCTTTCCAGAAAGAACTGGACAATGATTTTTATCTGAGTATTCTCTTTTCTTTTGAAAGGAATTCACCTATGGTAATAAAATTTCTGGAATGACTTTCTGTAGACTAACTGGTTTAAGAAGTTCACCTTCCCTAATAGATAAGCAAAGCAAATTGGAAACTTGAACATAACATAATTCTTGCTGGAAGTGCTTACACTTCAATCCATTTGAAGAAACCAGGCTGAATATTTTTTTGTGAAAGGACCAAATTAATTAGGTGAAATGACGTGAAACTTCTTGTTCACTTCTACTTACAACTTACGTTTGATAGCATACCACAAGAAATGACAAAAAACAGTGCGTGGGAAGTGGGAAAATCAAGAGTTCAGATAGTTTAAGATCATGAGACAGAAAATTTTGCAGATATTTTGAGGGTTTCTATATTTAGTTCTGGATTGTGTAGGTGTGTTAATACCTAGATTTCCTTCCTCACAGATCATCCTTGCTTCCACATAACTCCCCTAAAAATTAATCAGCATGGCAATACAGCAATACCTGTGGCCTCAGTTACGACAGGGGACTAGTGTGTTAGCTGCCATGCTAGCTCACAAGACAGTTCGTGTTCTCAGATAAATACAGATGACAGCTCACATCCTACAGCAAGATGTGTACAGGTAGAAAAGGGCAAGATCAGTTAATTCTGGTGGCCATTTTAAGATAGGCAGGATATTATTCAGACTTTTTTAGTCTGAAAACCTTGAAGTCAAACTCCCAAAACTTCACTTGCAGCTATATTGGCTCAAATTTTCTGCACATCTAACCACAGGGTCAAAAACTGAGGATTACATGCAGTCAGTGATCAACTGCAAAGTAAAAAAGTTTTAACACCATTTCTTATCATTTCACTGAACTATAATGAAAAAATAAATCCTTATTCCAGTTTTTCATAGCAGCATAGCTTCCTTAACTCTATGAATCATGATCCAGTGATTAAGAATGTAGGTAATGCAGATTCAATTCCCTGCACTTCTACAGACCTCTTGTGTGATATTAGACAAATCACTTAACTTGTCTGCCTCAGGCTTCATTTGCAAAATGGGGATAGTATGTTATTTTACACATAAGACAGTTGTTGCATGAGCAAGAATACACATACCAACTTGTGCAACAGAAGGGCAGGAGTTCAAATAGTTTATGGGCAGGCTCTGACACCTCCATTCAAATTCATCCTTTGCACTGAATGAGACAGACATTCCGTAGAGAAAATGTGGTAAATATTAAAGCTGCGTCGTTAAAACTGCATCATAAAACATACATGCATAGGAGTGAGATTCAGGTATCACAGATAGCATTAATTCTGCCTTCCCTTGGCTTTAATACTTTGTTTTCTTAATCTAATGAGTTTGTGTGTGTATGTGGGGGTGCTATGTTTTAGGTATTATTATTTAGGTTTATAGGGGTGTTTGAACCCAAAGATGTTTCAAAGATTTTTGTGAACTTTCACCTCCCAAACTACAGGAGCATAATATTAAAATTTCTCTTCATCAGTTTGTACATATATTTAAAAAATTTAAAAAATTACTTGCTGTAAGCTAACAGGTCTATATCTAGCTTTCAGAGTTTTGCTGCTCCTGGAGTGAGACTCCTCTCCAGTTTGCTGTCTGTAGCTCAGTAGAACTTTCAGGAGATCATGGAGCTGTTGGAGGGAAAAGTTTTGTTGCTTTTTCATCAGCCTCTGGTTTCTGTGGCAGCAGCAAGGCAAAGGAGACAGAAAATACACAAGATAATACGTGTGAAAGAAGTAAAAAGGATCAGATAGGTGAGAGTAGGAGATAAAAAAAGATTCTCAAGAGAAATGCTATACAAGGTGTGAGTCAAAACTCACATAACTTTGTGGGGAAGTGAGAGGGGAAGGTGTTTGATAATACAACAAAAAAAGATAAAGATTGGTGGAGGGAATCTGGAAGAAAAGTAGGGTGTTTGTGAACAGGCAAAGCATCCACCTCTCTTTCCACAGAGTACAGTTTCGGAGACAGCCTCCCCTTTCCCTTCCCTTCTTTCCCCAAAGACAAGTTACTGACACGTATATGACTGTGCTTCACTTCATCTTGTTGATGGGCTAAGAGCAAGTTCCCACCCCATTAGTGAGGCTCAGCTGACCTGGGGCAACTTACTGAATTGTGACCATTCAACCACAGCCCGAAGCAACCCACAAAGCCCCAAGTGCCTGGTCACTAACCATGACCGGCACAGGGTGCAGCAATCACCTGGCCATTCCTCTTCAGTGAGGGACTCTGTGACAAAATCCAGCAGGAAAAGTGCCTCCTCTTCTTTATGGGGGAGCTCAGCATGGCTGCAGCTTGCCCACCTTCCATCACGCCTGTCCTGGAGAAAGTGGCTGGTGGATCAGAGTAATCACCTACACCTGCCAGACAGATGTACAGAACAGGAGCCAGACCTCCCTGCAGTGAGATTCAGGCCTGGAAGTAAGAGTGAGAGCGAATCAACTGCTCAGGTCTCATTCCCAGTATGTGTGATTTGGCAGGTCTGCTAATGGAGCTAGCCTGACCCACATCCTGCTTGATTTTGAAGGTATTGCCATTAGTGCCACCTGAATAAAATGTTGCAACAGATAAGCCCACAGGTCTGGTGCAAAGTGTTTTAAGAAAAGAAAATAAAATGTAAGATTGAAACTGATCACATATTCTTGATGATGAAGCATTTTTGTGTTTCTGCTGGCTATCAATCAGGTATCAAATCAGTTAGATGGGTAGAGAGTTTTAAAACCAATTACAAAGAAAGCCATCTTCTCCCTCTCTGTCACTTCCAAATTATGACTTTCACCCACTTGAAACCATGTTCAAGGAGACAGGAAGAATAGCATTTTCCTCTAGAAGCAAAATGAAATGGAAGCCCTGCAAGTGAATATGCAGTGTACCACACTTTATTCCTTTTCATGTTAGCATTCGCACAGCAGTCCTAACGCTGTGATGGCACAGCAACTTGACACTCTGACATCAGTGAAGAAATTCGGCAGGAGATGTTTACCAGTAAAAGGTGGTTCAAACTACAAAGAGTTTCCTGACAGCAGGCTGCACATTAGAGTTAATCAGAATTTACTTCTGTTGATCTTGATTTTAATCAGAGATAGGCTGACAGATATCATGTACGTACCTTGAAAAAATCCCCTGCTGCACTGCCAGTGCTTGTGCATTAAGCTGGTCTTCTAAATGCCGAGTGAAGCATGTCATGTTTTGTGTAAGAGATTAAAACAGAGAGCCTAAATTTATTTTTATATCAGCTCCCCTTATCAAAAATCTCATATTTGAGCTTTCTGAATAGATGTGCAAGGCAACTGTCACTCTTTATCTGTAAATGCATTTCTGGGAGGCTGAGCTTTAGCTGGATAACTATAAAAAAACAGTTATATAAACCTGCAAATTGCATGGGATAAAATACCCTTGTAGCTGATTAGTAATCGCATTGTTCATTAACAGAATCCATTGAGATGTTCTAGGCATGAACATTGCGATGTAGCTTTGAGCTACATTTTAACATTCACTCTGAGAAACCGTGTGCTGTTCACTTACACATCTGAACCCACAGCAGCATCGTCCTGCCAGTTACTTTCTGTTACTCATCACAGACAGTAAAGTGTATTCTGCTTACAATAAATTGCACAGGAAAACCACCAGTGACGCACATATTTCTGTTGGAAATTATTACACTGATGCTGGATAAGCCTGTGGCTGTGTTTTACAAGACACCAACCTTGCTGACTTTGAGTTTTCCCAACAGGAATACCTAGAAGATATAGATACAATTTTGACTCTTACTCTTCAAGGTATTAAGAAAGGGATTTGTTCAATAGGTGAAGCCAATCTCCTCGAGAATCCTTCTGTCACAATAGTATAGATTTTTATTAGTGTTAGTGCTAACCTGACACAGTGTAGGTATGACTGATCTGTTCGTCTACTGCTAATGCAAGAGAATGTGTTGGGATCAAAGTCTGAGATAAAAGTTCTTGGTACTTCATTTTCCCTTTAGGCCAGGCGGTGTTGGGAGCATGCCAAGGACACAGTCTGAGGGCCTGGCAATGAGACACTTTTTCTTACTCAGAGTAGCAACCGCTTTTTGCACCAGACACATCTTTAAATTCAGTAGCAGCTCTGGTAGTGATGCTCTGTAGCCTGTCCCTGCCATATTTCTTTGTGACTCCATTGACCTTAGTAGCAAAGGATTAGCATAAGAGAAGGAAGAATCACAAAAATATTTTTTCAGCAAAAGAAGGAAGCCCAATAGTCTGAGAGAGGCTGAAGTCACAATTCCTGGGACTTGGCACGATGAGGGTATTCCTGCTGCACTGCACCCTGATGGTTGCTTAAACAAGCTTGGACTACACTCTGTTGCTCTCTCATGCTGTTTCAGTGGATGTATGGCATTAAAAATCCTCTCAATGTAAATTATTTAGCAAAGATCAAGTTTTTGAAGCAAACTTCAAATGTCAGTTATTAGCTCTGCTGAACAGTCAGTTTCTGCAGGCTTCATAAGAATTATACTTTGTACAGGATAGTCGTCTTGATATAGTGTCAACACATTGCCAAATCAAGACTGTAAGCTTAAAATGTTTAATCCCATCTTGTCTCTCAAAGACTCTGAGTTTTGTAGCTGCTTAATTTTTTATTCCTGATGAAAAGGACATAGGAGCCTACTCCATAGGAAATTACACACCTTGTTGCACGAAGCCCCTAAACATTTTGGACCAATTTTCAGTACTAAGTTCTGGATGTTCAGAGTGATGAGTTTGCAGTGAGCATGGGAGTTTCAAAGATGGGACCTTAAGCATCCAGCTCCATTCCCCAGCATCCCAATGGAAAATCACAGCCTCAGTCTTTGGAGTTAGAATCAAAAGTGAGTGTTTTGTTTAAACAGTTATAAAAGACAGCCCAGCCTGCAACACCTGGCTTCTTTCATGGGTTGTTGGCAGGGGAGGGAGGGCTTAACTTCACTTTTTCACACTTGTTCCTTTTAGTTTCCATAGAGTCTTTGCCATGGTAGTTTATGGAGAGAGAACTGCTGAGGAGTAGCAGTGACTGTAACTGTGGCTGGCCCTTGCTCAGATTAGACCAGGAGAGGGAAGTATCTAGCTATGTTCTGGCCCATAATTAGTACATATGAGGAAATGGTGTTCTGCTCATGAACATTCCTTGAGGAAATGAAGATTAAATTTGATAAGTAAATTATTCACTGCAAGTTATTCACTCAGCTCCACTTGTTATTCTGAGATTTCTGTAATATCTAAGGGAGCTAGATCATACAGGGAGAGGCATGAACATAAAAGCAGAGGCTGAAGGCATGATTCCTTTCTTGTACAAAATATAAGTCTTGTTTTAATTAAAATAAACAGACTAACACACTATGGGATTGCTTAGCGTTAGGGAAAGCAATGTACAGCCCCAAGGTATCTCTGAGTGTCCGGTTAAACTTGCACCAGATTTGTCTGACAGACAAAGAAAAATGAGTTGTTAATATGAAAAAAGTCTCATTTAATTTGCTTTTTGACAGATGGCCAGTATGCTAAACCCTTCAATCTACTTTGCCCTCTACTTTTCAGTTTTATTGGAACAATCAAGGATTGAAAGGATAAGTTTATACTTGCAGTTTAGACTGGAAGTGATCTCTCCATTCAGGGCAAGGTAACTGGATGGAGCCACTGAGGGGATATGGAACTGTTGTGGCACTTGATATCGTGTGGGAGGGAGGCACATAAAGCACTTGAATATCCAGGATCATTCATCATGGTTCATTGATTAAAACTGAATAATGATAATAATAAGCTATAAGGTATGTTGCCTTTTATAAATATAATGGCAGTGGGAATCATTCTCGTGGGGTCATCTTAATTATTTTTAAGCGGATAGCCTTTTTCCATATAGGACTTCCCAGAGAGAAGAGTAACATTGCCTCGGTATTTCAGGATGGAGGAGTCAATCCAAGTCCCATAAAATTAACCTAAAAAACTTCTATTAATTTCACTGGGGTTTGGATCAGGTTCAAAGATCATCAAGGAAATGGAAGAAGTTACCTGCAGTCATGTCCAACAGAAAACTAAGTATGAGAATTTTTCTTTTAATTTTACATAGCTACTCATTCCTCTTTGAAAAATTAGCTTCAAATACAGAGGATATAAGCACCAACCTTATTATTAATTTTTAATTCAAAAGAGCTCCTTTTGAAATGTATTGGTTAACTAAATTAAATTAACTTAATGTTATATATGTTTGATTTTCTTCACTTTGTTACTTTTTAAAACTAGTGTGGGTCAACCTTCCAAGGGCAAGAACATAATCAGGTTAGCTTTCAAGCTGCTATAATTTTTCTGATACGTGAAAAAAGAAAGGAAATAGATATGGTGGGTACTATATCTCTTGAAATGGCCTCTTTCTTCCTGTTTAACAATAAATATTCTACAGAAAGGAAGCTCATATATTACTCTTCAGATGAGTTCCCATTTTATTAATCATGAAGATTTTAACAGTAGCCTGAGACAGGAAATCACAGTCTAATGATCAGCAGAGTCTGATTTAATCCTCACGTTTGGATCAGATTAAAAAGAAAAACAATATACTGCAATTTACATCTATGTAGATAAATAATCAGGTTTAATTACTATTAAACATACATACAGCTCTTGTAACAACATATGGCCCTACTGAATTACTAAGGCTGATTAAATATCCATGGTAAAACCTCCTTATGGTTAGAAACTTAAATGGACATTTCAGGTGATGTTATCAGATATAGACAAGAAACATGGCTCTCAGAATTCATAATTATTATTAATTAATTTTTGATTATTAATAATAATGATTATGAACTCTGATGGATATGTTATTATTAATAATCTCAATAATAAATTTAACTCTGTTCTAGATGAATGTAGTTATGGTTAAAATGTGAAGTGAGACATCTTGGTTAATGGGCTGAGGTTCAACACATACTCCACTGCAATCCAATAACCTAGAGAACAGTCTTGCACTATATTTGGCAGAATTTCAGCACCAGTTCCTCCTCCTCCCCTTCTTACCAACCCGGTTCTTAGAAGGTCTGGAAAGGAAAAACTCATTATACCATTAGCATATAGTAACTATTCTTTCATCAGTCAGTCTCAGTCTATTCAGTTGCCCATCCATCAGAATCCAAGAAGACCTCCAAAACTTTTCTTAAACATTTAAATAGAAGTCCAAATAGCAAACTGAAATGGGAAATCGTCTGATGAGCAATGTCTTATCCCCCCTCCCCCCTCCGCCCCCCAGAGTATTCATATGATAGAGGAAGAAGAGAGCAATTCAGCCAAGAGACTACTTGCCTATCTAGCATTGTCTCCTCATGTATGCTTCAAAAATTTAGAAGTGTTTATGGGACTGGGAAAGGCAATTCTAAGAAATAAGACCTGTGTATTTCTTACCGGCTTTCAACCACCAGTTCTTTTGGTTTTCAGTTTGGATGGTTTCTTGTTTTAGCTTTCCTTGAAATTTGAGTTCAATGAGGTCTAATATTAAAAGAATGACATAGAGAAAGAAATATCTGTGCACTGAATATTTGGATTCACATGGACTTTGGAATTTTTATTTGGTGCAAGAGACCTCCACAGTGACTTACATTTTTAAAACAGCTTTTATCTATGCAAAACTTATGAGTAAAAGATGCTTAGAATACATTTGCTTGGGAAAAAAATAATTTTGAAAAAAATTTATCAAAATTTGAAAAAAAAAAATAAAAAGAATTTTTACCAGAGTTTTTTCTTGACACTTACTCCTGAACATTTTTCTTGCAACTTACTTAGAAATAGATTTCTTTTTCATTTGTAGCAATGTTAAATTAAGATTTAATTGAAGCTATGTGGGTGGCCCAAAAGTTTGGAGTTTGAAATTGAGAATTTGCCTCCATCTTTCAGCAAAAAGTTGGGAATTTTTCATGGTTTCAGGTTTTGTGGCCTATGATTCACAACAAATAAATTTTATTTAGGGTACTGAAGACATTTGTTTGACTTTGGCAAATAATGTCAAGCAAAATGAAGCAGAAATTCAAAGCTATCTTAACACCTCCACTTTAATTTACCTTCTAGGCTGTTTTTCAAGAGGATATAAAGGACCTTTGTCATTCTCCTCTCTCGCTTTTTCGTAAGCCTTCTATTAGACTTACCTTTTCTCCCTGTGACTTTGTCACCAAATCAAAGACAACAGAGGACTGAAAAGTGCTATTTCAGGGAGTCCAAATTCTGTGATAAATGGCAAAAAACTATTCCACCATGCAAAAGAAAAAGATGGCTTTAGAAAACTTCCCTTCTCTACCAAACAGTGACCTTTAATCTCATTGCTTTTATTGCATTACTGTAGAGCCAAGAGAGAAAGGGAGGTGTTAGGGACTAGCTAGGCTACTGGCAGTGCAAATCTGCTTGGCAATAATACCCCTTGGTCCTCTGAACAGCAGCACACCTTCTTCACATTCGAGTCCCAGCACAAGCTGAAATGAAGGGTGCAGTTAGTGCCACAAGGCTGAGTGGGGAAAAATGAGAGAGGAAAAGAGGATGATTTTCTTGAGATCATCCAAATTCTTACTGAGGCCTGATGGTGACTCAGAAGGAGATAAGTTTTAAAGCATTCCTCACTCTGAATCCTGTCCTCATTTTCAACTCATCTCCTTAGTGCACCTCTCTTTTTCTTCTCCCCTTACTTCCTCTCCTTCTTCCTTACTCCCTCCCCAAACAAAGATTTTGGCTCACTCACCCATGCTGCAAAGCAGCTGCATGAAGTCACATCCTGATAGAATAAGGAACTGCGTAACTGATGTACGCTCATGTACTACGCTTCGTTGTACTTAGTTTGGTTACCAGGCAGTAGCAGTTGCACATCAGCTGGATAAACGTGAATTAAAAATGTTGAAGAGAAAACCATCTAATGTGTCTGATAAGGAGAAAAGTCAAAAGCCAAAGGTAAGGATATTTAATTTTTATTGTCAATGAATAATAACAGGAATTCTTAACAACTTTTAACAGGAGGATTTCCTTTTAAATGCTAACTTCAGGATTTTCTGATGTGCTAGCAAGTGCCTCAGTGCTATATTCTCAGGAATCTATTTGTATATACTCACTTTATAATAGTAATGATCCAATTCAAGGAATCATCATTGTGAAGCTGCTATAGCTGTGCTAAAGGGTCTGGTACTGGACTTTGTCTACTGTTATATGTTCTGCATCAATCTTTTAACAGAGGGGCTCACACAAATCCCCTGTCTCCATTTCATCTATGATAAACGGATGATGTCCCACAAAAAAAGTGTGAGAATCAGTGAAGACTTAGAAAAGCTATTCAATTTGTTCCTTATTTTAATAAATTTCCTCTTGCATCACCATACCAAAGGAGGAAAGGGTACTTGGCAATCAGTGTTTGTCACCCTCACTTTCCTGGGAATGATTATACTTTCAGCCTGAAAGAAAAGAAATACTCTGAATAAATTGATAGTGTGCTACACTGGACACTTTCCACAATCTGGAATTGCAAGAAAGAAAGTGAGAGTTTTGCAAGATGCATAAGGATGTGTCCTGTGCTAGAAATTTATTTTCAGTCCCTGGACTGGGTGCAAAATGACCTTTTCAAGTGTATTGTAAGCCTGAAGAGAAATGGCTACTGTTAGCCTGAGTGCTTCAGTATCCATTTCTACCTCAATTTATCAATGCTAAAAATGTAACTAAGAGATTAGAAAAGCCTTTTTTGTGTACCTCTGCTCTCAGTAACTCAGCATCTCCCAGTTTACAGACTCATCTTCTCATTGTTTGGGAATACACCTCACTTAGTGACTTCTGGGTCCTAAAAGATTATTGCAGACACTATTCCAGCAGGACTGTCTTGTGATTTTACACAGCATTGGCTTTTGTGTATTGCACTTGCAGTTTTAGACTATACCTCATTGACAAGTAATATTTTTTCCATGGTTTTGAAACAATTTTGAATCCATTTCCCCCCAGAATTTAATGGTTTTTTAAGCATTTCATGTGTTGGCATGGTATGTATTTTCTTCTGTTCTATCATCATACTGTTTTGTAATGGCAGGGAAGAAGTATAATTAATATCTAATTACACTATAGGTTAAGCAAGAAATGACCATGAGAAACTCTGTGGATGGGCTTTGTTTTCCTGTCTGTTAAATATTTTCAAAAGCCAGTTTTGTTCACTCTCTTCTTCCAGAATAAGACATTACTTAACAACAGTCTCATTTTCCTTTTTATAATTTTTTTTTCTACACACTTAGTTATTCATTCATGAGTGCACTCCATGCTATTAAAATGCTGGTATTGTGGCTTCTCAAATATATATATACATATTATGGTTATGGATTTGATTCATTGTATGTGTAAAGCAGGGATAAAAAGAGTATAACCACTTGACTGAATATCAAACCTGCTGACTTTGTCTTATTGTAAATGTTTACAAAACTGGAAAGGTCTTGGTGAAGTGGCTCAGGATGTCTTTCTGCCTCAGTAGTGTGCTTTGAAACACTTCACCTGCCGTAGTCCCACTTTTGCACAGAATTGTGTAAACTTTCCACGACAAGAATGTTCTTGCTGAATGTGCTATTCACAAAAAGGGCATGGGAGGAGACAGCCCCACGTCACACGGAATAGAAATCTTAGCTTGTTGTAGCATGTTTCAAAACATGCCCCATGGAAGCAACGCAAATACTTAAGTTGCTTAATACTGAATTGGGTAACATGGGGCGCAGGTCCTCACCTCCCGACAGAAATTACAGAATTTCACAAGTGACTTCCCTAGATCACTTCCTGGCTGCCCTTGCTCTGCACAGGCAACATTTGGTACCTCCTCATACTCACAGGGCAGGATGCCGTCATCACTGTGGAGGTCTTGGGCTATCTCACCTTGCCTTTAGGCAGCTTAGATGTCCCAGTGTCTCCAACACATCCACATGGGGCTGACACAAGACCTATGGGAGAGTCGTAAGATCTAGAGTGTTAAGTGAAAATCAGGTTCACTACCTTAGGCCCTCAAAGAGGACACCAAAAAGATCTTTTTAGGTAACTGATTCTTAACCACGGTGACCAGTTGTCTTTATCACAATTGTATGAACTTCTGTGCGTTAATTCAAGTGTTTCACCAAGATTTTCTTTTTAATCTTTTTGGTTTTATTACTTTCTAATGTGAAGAATATTGGCATCCAGTTTTGCCTTTTGATAAAGATGAAGGAATACCATGCAAGGCTGATGTTAAAACCCTTCTCGAGGCAACTCACTGTCCCTGTATAAACCCTCTAGTAGTGGTGGGCAAGTCAATGAGCAATGCAGGAGTAATACAGATTTTCAGTATCTAACTGCCAGCTCTCTATGTGCAATGCATTTACTTTATTTATTACTATGGTGCTTAAGGGACTTCTGCAGATGCATTAGGCGCTTCGTAGACAAAAAGTAGCATCTTGCGACTCAGTGTCTGCTATGGAAAGGTTGATACTATGCCATGAAATAGTAGCATTGCAGTATTTTTCATTATACAGCAGGATTTCTGTAGTGCTGCAGTCACACTAGTAACTTCTTTGCATATCAGGCAGCTTTTGCGTATGCATGGATATGAATGCAATGAATGCAACGCAATGAATGCATTGTATGTATGTAAACTATATAAATAAACATTCATTGTTAGGCAAAAAAAATCTACACCTGGTGTCATCCCAGAGAAAACTGGGAGAGAAATGTGAGAGAAATGTTTTCAAAAGAGATACTGGAAGGATTCTGATCCTTTGCCAACGTTTATCATTGTAGCTGCACGTACTGCCATGGAACTGCACATTTATACCTTGTACATCAGCTGAGGACTCAGGTAGCTGAACTATAAAGTGAAAGTCCTAAGGCTTAAAAATACCCTGTTTAATATTGAAGAAATTCAACCGATTGAAGGGCCAAGCTCTCTATTTCAAGCCTGTCTAATCTAACATATTTGTCTATTCAGGACCTTAAATGACTTTCTATCACAACAGACCCTGTGCACCTCCTATCAGGGCATCCACCAAGAGGGAGCTCTCTCTCAGTGCTTCCTTTCAGTCCTTAGCTGCCCCTCTGTCTTTTCTGTCAGACAAGACATGGCTTGGTTTATATGGCGTAGCTGTTCTGAGCTGTGGTATTATTTGTGGGCAGGTGAGGTCAAACAAACTAAGTCTTGCACCTAGCCCTGAGGTGAGTCAGCCTCAGCGCCGTCAGCTCACTGCAGGGAAAGCGTGTGTCTCCTGCATTGCTGGAGCTTTAGCTGCAGAGCGGGAACGTACTATAGCAGGTGAGGGGAAGGATGCTTTTACTATACATGTTTCGGCTATGAGTTTGTGCAGTCTGTCCCACCACCCCTTAGAGAGCGGGGAAAGAGGAGAGCAGTTGACTTAGAGGATGAAAGACAGACCCCTAAAATCACCTGGATTTTAGCCTCTCTGACCATTATGATGTTACAGATGTCAGTGTATCTGGGGAGTGGCATGAAGCAGTTTTAGAAAGATTGTAAGAAAAAACATTCTAAGAAATTATACAGCATCTAGTCTTCTCTTTTGTATAAGCTTCAGGCAGCAACATATCCTGGCACTATACAAATAAAACCCCATTAAAGCATTTCTCAGCTACTCTGCATTCCACTTCGCACTGTTTTACACATTTGACCAGGTGCAAATGACAATGGAAGGTGCAAATAATCTGTAAAACATCCCTGCATTGTCTAGCCCACTTCACAGGATGTAATGTGCTGGGCAGAGCCTATTCCTTTCTCTCTCTCTCTCAAATTCTTATGGACACAGCAAAGTTGAAAACTGCCCGATGATTCTTGGCTTTACTTCAAGCTGAAGCAAAGACAACTTTGTGCCATTTTTTTTCTGCCTTGACTGAAGGAAGTCTTGTGTCATTATTCTACATGACAGTTGATCTATGTTTATGCTAAAGGTTTGAGACGGTTTTCTTTTCTTATTCTGCTTCCAAATGTGCTTGGTGCTTGAAACTCAGCTTACTTCTGGTGTGTAAGACAATTCAGGGTCAATGCCTGTGCATTTTGTTTAGGCAAAAATATGTCCAAGCTTCTAATGAAATCAATATTCGCTTACTTAGGTGAGAAACAATTATTTGTTTTCAGTGTTATGAGAAAATAGTGGCAAATCCAATGGAAGGAAATATTTTAATGTGCAACTTTGTTCCCTAGTACTATTTCATAACAATAATTTCCCTTTTTATAAGCTTTAAATGAAACACTGCCTCCACTGAAATCAATGCACTTTTTTGCCACAGACTTGAGGCCAGAATTTCTCTTTTGTATATATTCTTCAGAGAAGGCCTGATCCTGATTCTAAAAACACTTAAATGAATAAATTAGCTGTAATCCCATTGATTTCAATGGGATTTGTCATCTGAGTAAAGTTTATCACTTGCCTAAGTGTTTGGAGCCTGTGATGCAGATAGATGCTATAAGCAAGTTTTCTTGTCCTGCTTTTTTCTTAGACAGTGGCTTGTGACTCTCCAATGGAGAATACTTATTAAAGAAAAGAAAATAGAAAATAGGTACAGCAAACCTAAATACCAAAAATAATTCAAGACATAATTAGATCTTCTGTAGGACAAGATCTGCAGTGAAGAGATTTCTCAGTGTTAATGAATATTAACTAGGATTTATCCTTGAGTGGGAAAAGCTGAGGGTTTTAATTTTATTTCAAAGGTAAAGACTGGTAGAGTTCTGAAAATAGTAAGTTTTATATTCTTTTCTTTCCCCCTGAAATTTTGAGTGCATAATAAATGGGCCACTGCTAATGTCACAGATGCAAATTTTCACAACCATGACTGAAGTGATGTTCGTTTCCATTTGCATTTCACTCTAACAATGATGAGAGGTGATGAGCTGATGATAAGCTGTTTTCACTGTACTGCCCGCTGTGCAAATTTATGCTTGTAGGCAAAGATGACACATAGTTCTGTCATTAAAGGTCTTTACTGTATTGCCTCTTGAAGAAAGACTGTTTGTCAAAATCCATTTGAACTCTGTTAAATAAGCATAAGCAGATGACAACATCTGGAAAGCAGTTTTAAGAACCTGGTTTATAGTGGAAATACCTGTAGGCCTTTATCAGGGAAGGTTCAGAGAAAGAAAAAATGATACTTGTAATAATCATGTATGTGTAGATGGGGGAAAAAGGGATTGTAGGTGACACTTCAGAAGGTGTTTCCTGCCTCCCTCAGGCTTCATAAAAACTAGAACAAGGTTAGAGTTAACCTTGAGTTATTTTTCTTGTGTGAGTGGAAGGCTCTACAATGATATGACTGCTCCTCTTACCTCTGGTATTTTTTCTTCATTTATATTAGCATCTTGCTTCTTGATCATCAGGTAATTTTTTTTTCAATAGCAGTTTCAGAAAGTTCCTTAACATATATGTTAGCACATGTCTTCTAGTAACATCTTGAAATTTGAGAAATTTTGTTTTCTCACCAGAAAGTAAGGGTCCAGAGTCTTTGTGGGGAAAGAACAGCCGTCTCTGTCCTGCCCCTTGCCAGAGGCTGATTAGGATGACCAGACTCCACATTTTGATGCTCAGATCAACACACAGGCTCATTGAGGGCTCAGACAACTCTTGACTAGCTCATGTGCAAAAGGAAAAAATGACATCTGTGGCCTGGTCCAGTCCTGGCCTCTTCTGTGTGTTCCCTTGATTACAGCACCTTTTAAATTTTCACCAACCTTGTGCAAAATTCAGGTAATTTCTTATTTCTTCCCTGTCTTGGTTTTCCTTCACTAGCCAGGCTTAAGTCCTTAATAGCAGAACAATTTAAAACAAGTGAGAGCAAATTTCCTGAAGGGAATATTTTCACATTAATATTAATTTTGCTTAGAGTAACAAATCCAGTTCAGTTCTTTGTTTTCCTAAGCAAGCAGGAGCATTTCAAGAAGTATGCCTGAACCACCTTCTCCAGCCATTTTTAGAAACCGGACTATCAACCATGTAATTTATAACTGTACTCTCTGATAAATACTGTAGCACAACTACCAAGGTGACATAAATCAGCATTAGTTGCCTTCTAATTTTTAATTAGTTTTATAGAGCAGTTGACTTACTTCAATATTGTGTTTCTAGGAAATCGAAAATACCCCAAATTAAACATTGGCCAGGATATCTGTCATTGCTGGAAAGAAGCAGTAACTATGTATGGGCAAGACAGACAGAGGATGTGGCCTACAGTTTTCTGTAGGTTTCAACACTCTTCTAGTAATCTGTGTCATAGCATAAACCCAGACTGAAGTCATTATGAAGCCATTGCTGGCCAGCTTGTATAAGCAATTTGTGAGTGGCTACAAACACTTCAGCCAGAATAATCAACTCCTTGATGTGTGGGCAGAAGCCCCTGGCAATACCTACTCCAGAGAAGGAAAAAAAGTCTTCTGGGCCTCTGTAATCACAACATCCCTTAACCTTTATCTTCTGAAAGCTTGCAAGAGAGACAGCAGAGATACTTCAGTTGTTAGAAACGGTTATACTCTCTTCCACAAATTAGCAATGTCAGTGTTTTTGCTAGATATTTTGCTGCTTGGCACCAGGCTATGGATTATATATGCTCTGACTATTTAGCAAGTCATATGTCCTTTAAACCATCCTAATGGAAAACTTTGTTCTGTGCCTCAGATGAAGGTGTGTTGTACGTGTGTTGATATTCCACAGGAAGATGAATGACCAACTACTTTTTTCCCAAGTGAAATCTCCCCTATATAACTGCTTGCTCATACCTTTCTAGCTTTTTATATTTTATTCCACTTAACAGTGTACCCAAGAGCATGTTCTTACTTTTTTTTCTTCTTTCCAAACTTGAGGCTGAAATTACAGCCTATGGAAAAGTTTGGAGATTTTTAACTGCTTCAGGGAAGCTGCTTCTTTGATCATGCATATTATATACCATACTGCCACCTTTTTCCCCATACCTCTTTTGTTTATTCCATGGATGCACAGGAAGCTGGATAATGACTTCACCTGCACACAGTCTTCAGGCTGCTCAGTTGCCAGCTGTAACATCTACTGGCATCTTTCTGGTAAGCAGAATGTCAACAGCAAAGGGTCTGTCATCTCTAACCATCACCCAGCACTGAGGCTGATAAGCTTTCTCTGGGAAGATCTAGTGATCCACTTACTGTTTTGCACCGTTATGTCTTCTGAATGGAGTTTTAGACCCTTTCCTACCCTTTTATGTCTTCATCTCTTTTATCATCTTCACAAGAACAACCACGTAACCTCACACTCCTGTACTTGATTTCCACGGGATATTGAATGGTTACTTCCTTAAGAACTGTAGGAAGTTGTAAGTTCCTCTACTTGGTCATGCTGACCTTATTCAGAAGGTGTGGTAGGTTAGTTGTCCTTTCAGATATGTTGAAAGGCAAGTGAGACCTGAGGCTACTAGAATACTTGAGTACTTGGCTTTAGGTTTTTCTGCAGTGTTTCTCATGGCTTCTTCAGGGAGAAGAGAAGCACTAGAGGAGTGCTGTTCAAACAGAAAACATGGAAGAGCTATGGTGCAGTTTCATGTCTTCCCACTACCATTATGTTTGAGATAGAGATGGAGCTTTGTCACTGACAGCCTGCAGCTGTGAGATTAAAAAATCGGCTTCACTTAGCAATAGCATAGCCAAAAGCAGATGTGTGAAGATGAGATGACAAAGTGGCCAAGACAGCTGAATGACCTCACACACCTTGACTCTCTGCTGCCTTCACCTATGCAAATCGGATGCTGAGCTTTACCATCCATGAACTGCTTCCACTCGCCACAGCTGTGCTGTTTTTCACTTATACTTCTGTCTGTCTGCCTCCTTTTTTATCAGATGTTAAGTCCAAATATTGCTTCACAGAGCTGGAAAGGGGACATGGTTCACTGATGGATGAGCAGCTCAGAGCCTGTGTAGAGGGTGCATGAAATGACTGATGATAGTAGAGCAGCCATTCAGCTCTAGTCATAAGTACATGGCAAGGCTCTTCTGATATTGTCTGTTGGGGTGTTTCCATTATTTTCTTCCTGTCTCTATAATGGAGCTTGTAGTCGCTTGATTAATGTCTCATCGTAATTGTGGTAAAATGTTTGAAAACTGTGTTTGGGATTTTAGTTAGTATCTGAAGAAATAGGAAGAGGCAACATGTTCCTACTCGTTCATGAAAGCTTAAAACCTTGTAGCTGGCACAGCCCCATTTGCAGTGATAGGCCATATTTGAGTAGGATTTTGAGTATGGCCTTGAATTTGGGGTTCAAAGAACACCTCAAAGCCCTCACTGCTGTTTGTGCCTCAGTAGCATCATCTCATTGGTGAGTGTCTCTCAACTACATGCTGTTTTCATGGAGGTTGCAGGAGCAGGAGAGGGGTGAAAAGCTCAGTCTCAATTTTATCATGTGTCAGAATGGAAGCACACTTCAAGCATCTGGTACATTTGTTTTTCATGAGATGAAACTGTAGTTTTCCACTGAGCTGTGATTGCAATAACCCCATGCCACAGAGATAATTGAACAGAGAGAGGCACTGATGTGCTCATACCAGCCTAGTACCCTTGGCTGTGCTCAGTACCCCAAGTGAGCTGTTGACTGTATGCATTCCTTTCCGGTGTAAGAGTGACCTGAACAGAATCAGGATGCTATCTTGACAACTAGATTTTTTTTCCCAGGATTGCACTTATAGAACTTATACTACAAAGAAAACCCAGAATTTAACACATCATAACTTCTGCACTAAGAAGTATTCTTATGCATGTATTATTACGTGCTAAATCACGAGGAAGTCCTGACCTGGAAACCTTCTTTCAGGTCCCATACTGATCCAAAACCAAAAGCTTATTGAATTTATTTTATGAGCTTAAATTTCCAAGAAGCATATGTTAGATTCCCAGGCATATGTTGTGCAAACATGTCCAGTTTTTGAAGCCTGCAAAGCTGCAATGAAGTGCCACGTGTGCTTTCTTCAACTGGACAATAAAGATAACTTTGGCCTGTGGATGGCAATTAGCCAACACTGGAACTCAGCCTTCTGACAAGGGAGGATACATGAAGGGGAAAAAATGGTGACACTGGTCATCATTTTAAAGGATTCAAAAGTTAACCCACTGTAATGAGTATAGTCTTTTATTTATTTTTTCTTTGTTTTCCAAGATAAAAACAACGTAAATAAATGGACATATAGATTTGATGAAACACTAAAATTCACAGTGACTGATGATAGATACTGCACTGAATTTTGCTTCTCTACTGAAGTGCATCTCCATTAAGGCAATTTCAGCTAATCTCACTATGGATTCATTAATCAAGTGTAGTCAGGATGTTTGAAGGGAGATAATGAGGGGGAAAAAACTGGCCTATTGTTTGGATCTTATTCTTCAGCTGGTTAGTTTGTTTATCATATTCCGTAATATTTGTATCCCGATAAATAAGTTCCAGTCACAATTAGCTATCATAACAGAGGACTAACACCTCTTTATTTACTTACAAGTTCAAAATTATTCCATAAATAGATCAATTAACTTTGTGTTCTCTTTACATTGCATGCCTATACAGATTTCCGGCCTGCAGTATCAGTTAACAGTGAAATGGAAACAAGGTGGACCGGTAGCATTTTAAAATTTCCTCCCTTTTAGCCAAAGGTGCAACCATCCATGGAGACAAAGTCCCTAATCCTACATCTTCTTCTCTAAGCACTAACGTCCTAAACGCATACTGCAGTATCAGCAGTCTCTTATTGTCTTCCAAAATTTCTCCTCTAAAAAGCCTAAGAAAAGATTTGTTCATTTTTTACTCATTTTTTACTCATTTAGGATTACATACTGTATATCTGCCCCACATAAAGCTGTCATTATATTACTTTAAAAAAAAAAGTTGAGGCTTCAAGAGCCCAGTGGGGTTGGAGACTGCTGAAGATGGGAATGTTTATAAGCTCTGTGATATTAACTGCAGCACTCAACCTCAGGTGACATAAAGCATGCAAAAAAGAACTTTCTGTCAGTTTTATTATTTCTAAAAAGGTTCCCCTTGAAAGAGTAGAGTGACCTTGCTCTGCTGAGCTGACATATGCCACTGAATTAATGGCTAAGCTTTGCTGTAGGGAAGCTTGCAGAAACATTACAACTCCGATGGCTGAGTTTGCTGTGAACATTAATCAGGGGAACCAACATGATGTATCAAACACTCATTTAAAAGTAATAAAAACTAACTCTCTTTCTCACCCCTCCCCCAAGTTTCTTAGAATTAGCTTATTGTTGGTCATTACCTGTTGTCAAGGATAAGACTGCAGGACAGCAGTAAAACTTGTATAAGGGTTTTCTAAAGTTTGCTTACTCTTCAGAAAAACCAAACGAGCTTTTGGGACAGTCAGATTTAACCATGACTTAGAGGTTATTCTTTAATCATCTTTCCCTCTGGAAGGTCATTTGAAGGAACACCTTGCACTGAAAACGTGCCTCTCCCTAGGAAGGAATGCAGAAGCTGCCTTTCATTCTTGGTGACTCCCTGGGAGCAGAAGCAGCTCCCACGTCATGCATGAACAAAGCATAAGATAGGCAAGGAGGCTCTTGCTGCCACTGAAATAACCCCTGTAAAGGATCTTGTATGGCTGTGGTACAGCAGTTGAGTCACAGAGGCTGTGTCCAAAGCACTGTCACACCGGGCAGGAGCATTTTCTGCCCATGCTCTGCTGCTCTGCTCTGGGGTGGGCAGGTGAGTGTGCTGCAGTTGGCAGCTGTGGCCGCTTCTCAGGCTTGCCAAAAGGAACAGCAAAGCCCTCGGACATGCTGTGTCTCCCCATGCTATTCTGCGTGCGGTCCATGTATAGCACAATGAGGCGGTAGGCTCCTTATCACCGCTTCTGCTCCGGCATGGGAGCATTCGTGGTAGTCGTATTCCCATCTCCTCTGGGGGAGTACACCGGCTGCCCCACCCCGTGTGTGCCAGACAGGAACGGGGCTCCCTTTAAAACTGAGCCCTTGGGGGCTACATGCTTCTCAGCTCGTCTTTGGGCATATATATTTTCATCTTCACTTAAAGCCTGCAAACTTGCGTGTGAGTAATTTCTCTCACACAAGAAATCCAGCTGAACCCTGCAAGGTCAGGACCTAGATAACACACAGCATTAATAAAATCGTGCTGTATAAGTAAGCAGGGAAAGGACTTTAATTGAAGCAAGGTGGTTCGTTTTTAAAAATATGAGAATTCGCCTGTGAACTCATCTGGTTTGGAGAGGAGAAAGTTTCAGGAGAGGGAAGATGTTGGTGTTTAAGAGATTAAAGATCAAAGCCTGCAATGCTTACGTAGTGTTTAACCAGTCTTTACTCAGACAGCGCTCCCCTTTACTGCAGTCACGGGTCTGCGGAGGGTGGATTTCCAGGCTTGTCCCTCCATGTTTCTGCCCACGTGTAAATGAAGGGTAAAAAATAGCAGGGAGGTAGATATGCACATCATGCCAAGTCCTTAACTGTCATTTTCATAGCTCCTCTGAGTTTGTCACACACCCTTAACCTTCTTTTAAAGTAATTTTCTTTTCATGGTTTTGTGTGCCACTGAAAGTCACTTTTAATTAAATGTCATATAAATAATAAAGTCTTAATTACATAATTATTACAAATACCTGTGTGCACACTCCCAGAATTGGACGGACTGCCAGAGAAGCACTTGGGGTGAATTTTCTCACTGGGAACTGAGAGCACTCTGCAGCAACTGGCTGGGAATGATGGTGCTCAAAATTCAGGGTCAATGTGCATTTAAAGGAAGAGGAGTCAGATCCCTCCCCTCTTGCACATTTCGCAACACTCAGTTGCAAAAAACTGTCTTAATGTTAAGGTCAACGTTTCTTAAATTGCTTCCTTTTTTAGTTCCTCACAAACTTGTTTAATCAACACAGCACATTTTTTGCCAGACGAAATTGCCCTTTTGCTCAGACTTCCTACGTGGCTTGCCTCTTCCTGAGGAAGACTTACAGACCTTGCAAACCATCTTGCCTTCATTTAACTTCATGAACGGTAGCTTCCCCCTTGCTCTCAGCTGCGTTGGTGTCTGCCCTGCGCGAGGTGCCCTTTGAAAGCACTCAAGAACCGAGTTTGTAGTGGAAACTCTGACGTGCGGGCTGGGTTATGGGGAGCTATGTGCTTTGTGTCAGCATCGATTCAGGCTTGGGAGACCAAGGCTCATACCAGATAGCGGTACTGATAAAACAGCCGCTCAGTGTTTACTTTGGCAAGCAAAGTTTGTTGACCTGGAGGAGTGTTAGGTATGATTAACTCATTATTTTATACAGCTTTTCTTCTCCAGTCATTTTCCATCATTAAAATCAGGGTGCTTGCTCTGATGCTTCATGGTAGCACTTTTGTTCAAAGACCACTTTGCTCCCCTCTCTCTCCACCTCCATGCAGTTACTGAATACCAGACCACGGTAACAACCAGTCTTTTATAGAGTCATTTTTAAGCCAGTTAAAAATGCCATTTCAGTAGATTGCCCTATTTGAGTTAGCAAGAACAAGCTGTATCTTTTTTATTGCTTTTGACTGGCGAAGTGAAAGGTTTAGGCCATGTTTTGTGTGGGCTATAAAGTTATATTAATAGCTTGGTGAGTGGTCAGAAGTTCTATATGTGTAACTAATGTGTAAATAGGAAAAAATCCCTGAGGTAGGGAGGTCACAATGTCTTCTTTTTTTATTTCTGTATTACTCCTTGGAGAGTTACTGAATCTTGTATGCAAATTCTCATTCTTTATACAGAAGTGAGGGTGGGGTTTTTTTTGTTGTTGTTGTTGTTTTTTCCACAGAACATCCCAAAAGCTAAAAATTGCTATCTTGCCTTCTGGGAAAGTAGGAGACCATTTCTTTGATTATCTATGCAAGAAGATAAGCTAGCAGAGTGGCAATATTCATTCCTACTTTGGTAACTGTTAATTTCATTCTCAGAGTAGTCTCCGCCTTCTGAAGGGACTAGGAGCATCAGAGAATAGAAGAAATGAATCAAATCCTGAGCTCCACTTATCTTCATTGATTAAAGCAGCAAGCACAGACTGTCCTCTTGGGAGTTGCTGTGGCTTCTTCCTAGCAGAGAGGGAAGAATACAAGTGTCTGTGGCAGGCGAGGAAATTGGGCAACATGCTGAGCTCTCTTTTTGTTACTTTCGGTGTCTGCATTTGCCCCTATACAGCTTATGTGGTCTGCGCAGTCTAAGGATGAATGGAAGCTAAAAATGAAAATGCATGGAGGAATTTGAAGAGATTTGCTTGTGTGAGAGGGTCAGTACAAAGCCATTGCATCATGCTGGACTTAAAAGCTATTTTGAATAGGACTTGAAGCCAAACATAATGGCCCAGAATTTCTCACAGCAGGGAACTAGATCTCTGAGCAGTGTGAATTGTCCAAAGGAAAATATGAGATGAGTATCAACCATCATGATTATTTAGCAGGATAACCGCTGTCAGTTTTGGCTCAAAACTTGTCTTTAGACACGGAGAAGCTCTGACTAGTTTATCATAAGAACTAACTCACTTCTCCTATGATATGCCCTACAAAGGAGGAATGTTTTATAACACAAGGACACAGATTGCAGGACCTCTTCTTGTTGTTGTTTTTCTATTTGTATACCATAGCATTTTCTGGGGAAAATGATAAGCCATTTACAGACAAACCAGATCACCAACTGCAGACTGTCCAAATTAAAATAAACAGCAATTACATAGCATTTACCCATTTAAAATGGTTATTTAAAGTTCCTGGATTTCAGGGAATTGAAGCTACAGGAAAAGATGGAAGAAGGATTTAAAATACTGAAAAATATCTTTGATACTTTCTATTATGCTAATTTGGTATACTGAAGGGGGAGGGATGAAAGATAATGCATTGATTTGTAGAAATTATTTGACCGGTCCTTGTGTGGGAAAATAAAAGTGTTTCTCCCCTGCCCATGCCTCCATTAGATTTTACTGAGAAAATTCATATTTGTTTAATGCATCCATTGGTAGCTCTTGCATGAATCCAGCCAGAAAAATCACTTAACTTTGTAGCGTGCTGAATCCTGGTATCAAAAGTCAATAGCGTATTTTCTCCTAGTAGCTTTGCATTTACCTTAAAAGCTTCCCTTCACCTGGAAATAAGGCCTGTCCGTATCTTCACAAAGTATGTGTTCCCTGACACTAATGCAGTGACTGACACTACTGAAAGTAATAGTCCTGCTCCCGTTGCAGCCCAGAGCTCCTAAATCTGCTTCTCGTTATCAGTATAATGGGGTTGAATACATTTTTAAAAGGTGGTAGCTATTGATTACTTAATGGAAAAAGTTAGTATAGAGAATTGCTGAAGCAGCCCTATTTAATGCTCTCCAGTACAAGACCATTATCTAGAATAGTAGAAATCATCCTGTAACCCTTATTAATATTTAATAGGGATGAAGCAACATTGAAGTACACTACAAAATAGCCCAAGGCTTCTGCACATGTAGGATATAAGGTTGTTTCAAGGGTCGAAAAAGAATAACTGATTTCCCTGTGCTCAAGCTGTTTATAGGTAAGACCAACAACAAACGATGTTTTTCCTCTTGATCCTTTTAAAGTATTTGCAACACATCTGCACTTTAATATGCAGTTATTCCTACTAGACATCTTGAAGCGATTGAATGCAACAGAAAGGTCAGTGTATGTTTAGAGATCGCTGTGTGAGACTATTTTATACTTCCCCAATATTGCTGTGAATCCCAGCCTCCCTCTTTCTATCCCTCCCGCTCCATGCTGCAGGGCACATTTGGCTGGGTTGACAAGCCCGTGAAAGGTGTTAATCCTGTCTAATAGAACCATAATCCTTGGGGCTGTGTTTTTATATCATAGAATTGAGCTAACCCCTTGTCACAGGATATTGTTCATCTAATTAACAGCAAAGTTCTTTATGGGAATTTTAGATAAAATTAAAGTGTACGATCCAAATTGTCCTTTTCAATTTCACAGAGTAAAAACAAACAAACAAACCACAATGTTTAGCCAACAGAGATTTTCTGAGAGATTACAATCAATTAAAAGGAGAGCTTTGTGATTTTTTTTCTTTTGCTTTTTTTTTATTTCCCCTCAGTGAATAGTAAATGTCATTTTACTTGTCCAAAACTATTCACAAATCTGGGTCAGCTTCTTCAAATAACCTTTGGCTGGAAATATTTTTCAGGTTAGATGTGCCCAGAAAAGTAGTGAAAAAGAATGATTTTATTTCTTTTTCTCTTAAGCTGCAGTGGTTAGAACATGGACCCAAAATGTGCATACACTTTCCTCTTCCATCTTGCTGTCCGCAGGCCTCTCCCACTGCTGTGTCCACATTAATTTTTTATTTTTCGAGGGGGGAACTGGTTGATAAATAAGTGTGGGAAAACAGGGAAATGAAACAGTGAGGAGTTTTTATTTTCAGTTGTGTTCCAGGGGCTGCTGATTTTCTTCTCAAATGGAGACTTTAAGACAAAGTTTTTGCACATGGTTTCCTGTAGCTTTTCTTTGTCATATTTTTTTTTCCCTCTGCAGACTATTTTTAGTTTAAAAGTGACTGGGTGTAGGAGATAAAGGAGCTAATATGGAGAGTAACCCTGTGATTTATGAGAAGGGACAGAATAAGATGGGGTCCTTCCTGGATGAAAACACCCAGGGAGGTATGTGTGTGCTCCACATAGCTGGTATCATTTTGATGAACTCCTTCCTGAAGATCACAGTTGCAAAGCCTGAAAGCCATCTTGCCACCCTGTGTGGCATGTGGAGCCTGACGCTGTTAGTGATGAGTCCCACAGAGGACTAACTGCTGCCAGGAGAGGAGAGTGTAAGGAGAATGAGCAGCAAACAGCAGCTTGGTAGCTGTGGGCAGAAGAGGTACAGGGACGTACCAGCACTCAGAAACTTGCCAGTAGCTGAAATTTTTACTTAGGTCTCGGCTCAAACAGGTCTTTGGTTTTGCAGCTTTCAGAGGATGGCACTCCTCCAGTGTAATTAACGCAGCCGCCTGGGTAGGGAACTGGAGGATGGGCACAGCAAGGGCAGTGTTCCCTGCAGCGCTCAGTGTTTGGGCAGTTCTGCTCCTCTTGCCACCACCGAGTTTTCTCCTTAGCTTCTCTGGAAGCAGGTTCATGCCAGCATTAAGCGTGCCTGCACCGCGAAGGCAGGCAATGGGACTGGCTATTAAACCAGTCCTTTTCTCCTCCTCTTTTGTTGCCCAAAGGATGGTCTACCTCAGTTGCCTCTGAGGCTATGTCTTGAAAACTCTTACCCGGTAGAGAAGATTGGAAAGCTGTAATGGTAGAGCAGAGCCAGGAGCTCACAAGCCCTTTTGAGGCTTGTGGTGTTCCCAGATGGAGAACGAAAGGAGGTAGCTGGAGATGCCAGGGGAAGGGGGCACAATGGGTGCTTTAGAAACCTAGGGGGAGATGAAAAGATGGCTCATGTTGCTTGGGGGCAAGAAAGCAATGGTTTGGCTGAAATTACGTGGGCAAGGTAAATGGATGAATAAATACAAGAAAACTTGTAACCAGGTAGTCTGAAATCACTTATGTGTTTTTTTCCCTTCAGAGGGGATTTTGAATACTCAGAAATATACTGAGGTGATATTGTGTAGTATATAATAGTAAACCCTGCTTCAAGAATTCTGATACTGCATTAAAAGACTTCCATTTAGTATGGAAGAGTGGAGAAGGAGTCATTCTGGATTTAGCTTTGAGTATTGGTGAAGATATGAAAAAAAGCTCTTAAATACACTGTAGAGTTGATAAAGGTCTGAATTCTGGCTATTATTAGGGCCACACTTAAAGGGACTTCTGACTCATCATCAGTGTCAATTTTATGCTGTTTGCCACCATGGGCAGTGCAGTGTCAAACAATTTTGCCTGGGCATGTCTGGCAGGTATTTCTGTGTGACCTCTCTTGCAAAAATCTGCTGTGCCACTTCCCTCCTTACCATGTCAATTACCCCCACACACAAAGGGTGAAAATTAGAAGGAAGTAAAAGCAATCCGTTCATGGTCTCTTAATGCACAGCTCAGATGATGTAGCCTTTCTTATGTGCTATGGCACAGGGAAAAATTGTACCAATGTAAGTTTAAAAATCAGATTTTTGAATTGGGGGATTGGGAAGAAAAACATGGGGCCCGCCTGATTATTCTGTTAATTACTGCCTCTGCAACATATGCATTTTTGAAAAAATTAATTCATAATCCTTGGTGGTCTTTGCTGATTCCTGTTGGTAAAGAACCATAAACAGTCTCCCCAGCTGCGAAAGTAACCTGTATAAATTGCCACAATTGACACCACCATAACCGACTCTATAGCTCATATAATATTTATGGAAACACTTTTTTTTTTTCTAAGCTCACAGACAGCAATCTTACCTAGAAGTAACACATATATATCTGAGTATAATTAATGTGAAACTGATGTTAAAAATCCTCAATCATATCCATGACCTGGTTAGTATTAGAAGCAGTACTGGTTCTCTTATTCATTTTTCTGCTTCTGGCTGTACAGTCACAATTTTTTTTCCCTATAGTCACCTCCTAGTTTGTTTCTAGCTGGATGTAGCGGTTCATGGTCCACTGATCTGGGAGGAATTTTTAACACAAACAGGTGACTTGACAGTTGTATTTAAGTCTTAATAACAAAACAAAACACCATCAGTGAGTCAGGGTTTGTCTTCTCTTTTTTTACAGCGCACAAGCAGCTTTGGAAGCTTTGACCGTTTCAGGCATCACTCGGTATCAAAGACAGATGATTCAGCTGAGGTCTGTATAACACAGAATTTTACTTTCTTCAGTTCCCTTTCCCACAACAGTTAATGCAAAAACATCAGGAAACTATTGTGTAAATTTTACACTGGTGAGAACTTTGCTTGCGTACCTGGATCTGTCTGGGTGACTGAGCCCTTGCCAAAACGAACACGGGAATCACACCTAAACTTTGGTACTTTGATGGGAAGATTAGAAACAATTTTTCAAAAAGACAAAAGTGCACTTCAGGTTGGTGCATGCCCAAAGTAACCAGCACATGTATGCAACCCACAGATGTGTCATTTTTGTTTTCAATAACCTGCATAAATCCCCTCAATTCTTGTTTGGATTAAGGACAATAAACAATGGAAAACAACATTTTCTAGCATAAAATATGTTTTCTTTCTGTCATTCACATATACAGTGGTGTGCTGCAATCCTGTTTAGGTACATGATTCCCCAGGAAAATGGCTATGACTGACTTTTGTCATCCTAACTGCATTGGTGTCCTTAATATTTTTCCGTAATTCCTACTCCACTACACTGAATTTCATTTTCATGATGAGTTGCTTCTTACTTTTTTATTTTGAATCAGATATCTGAGTTGGAGACTATAAGTGACATTGGAGATGCAGTACAAACTAAAGCAGCAAATAATGGAGGAAGTTTGGGTAAGAAGATGAGAGCCATTTCCCTTACCATGAAGAAAAAGATGGGTAAAAAGTACATCAAGGCACTCTCTGAGGAGATGGTAAATACAGCTTAAGAATCTCGTGTTTGATGATACATGTGAAGTGAAAATGTTATGTGCATTTTTCCTGTTCATGTTTCAATTGTCGTCAGTTATGACAATCCATAAAAACATGGCAACACATACTGAATTAAAACAGCTTTTAGTATGTACCCTTTCTTTCATGTGCATGTTAATGTACACACACATGCATATATACAATTAAAGCATCACACAGTAAGAGCCCAAGATAGACATAGGAGTTTTACATCATTAAATTTTGCTTTGTCATCAAGAAGCATTTGCACAAGCATCACAAAAAAAACTCCTGATGTGGACACAAGGAAGTATCGGATGAACCCCATCAGCAGTCTGATACTCAAGCTGTACAAAATCTTCATTAGAAGAATTTCTCTTTCAATACAAGAATTATTTCCAAAGTCCATTTTGTAGAGGTCAGCCAGCATCCTAGAGCATGACAACTCATATGCCTTATCTAATCTTAGTGAACCTATCTTTATTAAACACAAAAAACATATAATGTTTCACAAACTGCAAACCCTGTTTTCTCAATATGTTGTGTCAGTGAGTCCCAAATTAAAAAAAAAAAAAAAAAAAAAAAGGAAAAAGGACTGGTCATACTTAATCATCCTAAAAAATCTAGCTAGTCTGCATCCTATCTCACACATATGTCAATATCAAATAAGTAGGGAAAATAAATAAGAAACTTCAAAAGTAGAAAATAGTATTTCACAGGATACCTTTAGACAGTTTTTGGAGGTCAAAGACAAAGATTCCTATTTCATTAGTTCAGTTTGCATTTTTTTGCTAAAATTCAAGAGGTTGCAATCCATGATTTTTATATTATAAGAAAGAAAAATCACAATTTCAACATTTACATTCTGCACATTTACAGCAACAATTCACATGACAGAAATTCAATAAATTATCTGGTTGGACACACATGTAACATAATCTTCATTCCTGCAGGAGATGATGACAATCAATACTGGCCCACTGATTAATCTATGGGTTATGCTGCTGACTGGCGTAACAAGCACTGTCCTTGTTGAAAACCAATATAATCTTTCATTTCAGTGCTATGCCTTCTACATACCTGTATGGGTCTCTACTTCATATATGCACTGTCATCTTTGCCTGACTTCATCAGCCAACTGATGAATAATTAATATTTCCCCAAATATAACGTAACATCCTAAGTACTGCAGTATGTTTCAGTTGCATCAGAATATCATGCACATTGACAATGTGATGAAATCTGTTGAAGAAATTCCTTCCTTTGAAAGCTCATCATTATTTCATTTAGTTGTTGCATCGTCCCTAACCTACCTGGCGTTCAAATATGGATCTTACTGTTTTGATTAGGCTGTGATTCCTTAGGTGTGATTTAATGTTATAAACTCAAGGGGCCAATTTCAGACACCATCAGATCCTGTGAGAGAAACATGCATCTGTTGATTCTGAAATGCACTGGATTTTGAGGCCAACGTGTAGGTCGGGCAATGTGGTGAGCATGGTGCTAGAACACACCGATGCCGTATGCGTGTGCAAACTGTCTCCAAGATGCCCTGGCTTGGGCGCCAGCCTGAAGCCAAGTGCCCATGATTTTCAGAAGTTCAACGTAAAGCAGAGCTGCATCAGCTAGCACTTCATCATGTGCTTTCAGAATGAAACTTCATATTTCCTCCTCTGAGACAACCAATCAAAAAAAACACCTTATCTGGCTACCTGGGATTTTCCTGTTACAACCCTTTGTCGCTGCTGTGGCATACTGCAGTCTTCTGAGATGGAGAATTAGTTTAGCTGCTTGAGCAGGAGTGGAATGAAGTGAGTGGGGCAGAGAGGAGACAGGGGTGTTCTCCAAGATCATAAGGTACTAGGGGTGGTGCTGGGCATCCTTAGTACCAGGCATCAACTTCTAAAATGCTTTCTCTCATAGAGTGTTTCTTAATAAAGTGTAATGATGAGTTAATCTCTAATGATGATTTAAAAGAAAAAAACAAATGTTTGTCTAAAATACATCTCTTGGTGGTTAACATCTGATTTTTGTGTTAAAGAATGAAGAAGGAAAAGATGACAGTGATCCTGGTGGTGGAATACATACTGAGAAGGTCTCCCTAAAAGCCAGTGACTCTATGGAAAGCCTCTATAGTCTGAACAGTGGCCAGAGCTCATCTAGTAAGTACAAGATATCCATACTTCTTATCCAGTCACAGGATCAATATTTTTATTGTTTAAGTCTGAGATATCAGGGCTGGTGATCAAAAATGTGATAGTAGAGAGCTTTTCAGTCTGGCAGACAAAAGTGTAGTTTGATTAAATGGGTGGCAGCTAGGGTAGACATACCTCTCTTCAGAAATAAGATGAGTGTTTTTAAGAGTGGAAATATTAACTGACATAAAAAAATAACATGGACTATAGGGGACGTTGCTGGTATATATGCTATAAATGTTTTCTGGTGCTATCACTGCTATGGTGCTGGCACCCATAGGGTTGCAATCACTGGGTGCAGCCACACAAGCATCCTCTCTGGGGGTAGTGGCTGTGAGTTCATCCTTCACGCTGCAGATGTGAGGCAAAGTGAGAGGTCTCTCTGAGATGGTGCGTGATGGGGGCCTGACTTGGCAGCTTCAGGTCATGATGCAGAGAGACACAGTCTGCTTCTCCGTAAACCCACTGAAAACCCTCCCCAACAGGGTAGTCTCAGTCAGAGGGCAGATGAATCTCTGATGAGAAGTGGAGTTTGCCTCCACCTCTCTATCCGTTACTCTGCTGTGGACATTTGCTGGGCAGCAGGCCACAGCTGTCCATGATGACATTGCTGTGCCATCACTGCAGGCACCACGTGAGCCCTAAGTGGGGGCTCAAGCTGCAGTCCAGACCATTTGCACTTAGTAGTTAATCTGGCCCTGAGATGGAGCTGTGCACTTAAGCAATCACCTCAAACACAACCATTTTTACGATCATTTTCTATGATGTGATTTGTGAAAATTGTATATGGGAGTTTACTTCCAACACACTGCTGCTCTTATCTAAAAACATATTTGGATGGGATATTGCAGAGCTTGCTCAAATTTGCTTGAATTACTCTGCCGATATTTTATTGCTCAACTTGGATAAAATGACAAGCAGAAATGTTGATAAGATTAAAATTTCCCTCTGCAATGCAGGTTCCTTTGATGTTTCAGCTAGCTCTGTAATGAAATAAAATAACTTCTACAGTACTTGTTTTCATTTCTCTGAATAAACAGGAGAAGTTCAGCAGAATTAATTCCCTAAATTGCACTTTTAGAGTACATTTTATTAATCTGCAGAGGTAATATTTCAAAAGGTCTGTAAGTAAAATGTGTGGTCTATTAGTATCACCAGAAAAAGATTATTGTAGGGAAGATGTTAATGAAAGATCTCCTACCTATTTTCTTCGGTCCCTTGTAGTATACTTTTTATTGAATGTATTTTTCCTGGAATGTGTCAAAATCACAGAGTACACTCTTTCTCCAGTTCTATGCTTTTGAACACTTTCCTCTCAGCTGCTGTGCAGAATTGCATGTCTGGGCATTTGGTGCAGGAGATCTCTCAACTTGACTCTCTTTAAGGTGGGGTGACCAGCTGCTCAGATGGAACAAGCAACAGGGACAGCCTCCGGTTTGATGACGAAGTCCCTTACACTGGGCCCTTCTGCGGTCGAGCCAAAGTTCACACCGACTTCACACCAAGTCCTTATGACACCGACTCTCTGAAAATCAAGGTAAGACAACCATCAAGATTTTTTCTTTTCCAGTAAGAATGCCGGGAGGCCATTTCTTACATGTGAAGAATATGTTTACTAATGCATTTTTGACTGTTAAGCACGTGTAACTCTCTAAAAGCAAGACCAATCTGGTTTTGCAATGCTTCTACAAGGACTTAGTTCAGACAATGCTGCAAAGCCAACTGCTGCTAAAGGCTTTTTAAGGAGTAGACTCCAGGTATGCACCTCATCGTGGGATCTACCTGGATACCACAGCTTTCCTCAGAGTAAAATACGTGTTGCTTCCCACATACTAGGTCTGGAGTAAGAAAAACTTGAGTCTCATGGGATGTGAAGTTGCCTCCGCAGCTTTTTCAGTCACAACTGGGATATACCAAAAGCTCAGTGGCACCCATTGTCTTTAATGACTAGAGTTCGCCTTTCTGTTAAGCTTTTCTTTAACCATACCTTTGAACTATGAATTTTCTCTGGCCCTGACAACACGGCAGGGGTGTGCAGGCTGTTTGAGTGAGAAAAAGGAGCTCCAGACTTGTGCCCAATTGAACATTACTAAAAAAGCCCAGGCCTTTTCTTCTCCTTCCATGCACAGATACATTCAATACCATCATCCTTCAGACTAGTCATGTCTGTAATCTGGACTTTTCTTTTCCCTCTTTGTAAACACCTTCATATCCAGATTATATTCACACTTCAGCATCTTTTCTTCTCTTTCACAGCCTCTTCTTTGTCAAAATCCTCATCTGTATCTCACTGCAGTCTGCCTCTCCTCCTCTCCAGCCTGCATTACAGCCATTGCTCTACCAGTACTTGCAGTCTTCGCCACTTGCCCTCCACTTCCACCCACACCTAGGGCATTTCTTTCAAAACGGTTTAACTGGTCATGATATAGCAAATGTCTGCTGGCTCACACAGGTTCCTTTTTTAGTCACTAGGGTAGTGTATTTTAGAATTATAAAGTAATACTTAGGGTTGAAAACCCCTAAATTTATCTCACAAAATTTCAGTACCCTGAATATGAATTCAAAGTGCGTCTGCAGCTTGGCTTAGAGCCACTGCCTAATCCTGATCTGTATCCATGTCTGAAGTTCCTGAGCCTCCATGAGTGTGTAGAATAATATGTGTGCTTATAGAGCTTTAAACAAATGTTTGTTTAGTTTCCATTTCAAAAGTATTCATAGCTCTGAGCTCCGTATTCTAATAAAACCACATCACTGGAAGACAGTCAATTTCATACTTGGGTCTGTATCAAAACTAGGGTGACTGCTTTAGTTGCAGTTTCTTGACCAGACTAGAAAAGATTTGAAGGTCTTGGAGTTGTTAACAGATACTTTAACAGACTGAGTTTGATTTTTAACTTTGTAACAGAATGCCTAACCAAGTGTGTGCGTGGAGATTTGCTGGATAAGTCTTTAAAGACTTTCAACATTTTTGTAAGTTTTGTGGTACCTGCCCAGAAGAAAGGACTCAATTTTAAGGTCACGGGAGCAAGTTGTGTAGGGGGTATGACTTACAAGGGAGCATTTTTACTATGAGAATTACTGAGAGTGACTGTTTTGCTGGGCTGAGACCTTGGTTCCCACAGCGTGGCTGTGAACACCTTTACCAAAAAGCCCTCTTGAAGTTGCTGTGTTGTCACTCTTTTTGGCACTCACATTTGTGAGTGAATGCACAAGTGTGGAGAGCTGAAGCCTTTGTATCTGTCTGCTAAGGCGCCTTCCGCTATTTTCTCAGTCAATTGTGTTAATAACAATTGGAAAATTTGTCACTCCTTTGGGAAGGACAGACAGGAAGATATTAAGGGAGGTAAATGTTCTTTATTGCCTTTGAGAAATTTAGCCAGTGTTTTTTACTGTGGAATGGGTATGAGTACACCTTTCACATAGCTCAGCTATCAGTTTTTGAAGGCCCTTGAGATGCTGGATAATAAGATTATTGTGTAAATGGTTTGGCACATATTTGGAAAATAACCTCACAGTGTTTCCTTGCTTTTTGCCAAAGCTATGCCCACTATCCATGGCAAAAGTTGATTGCTGATGCAACCCTATCCCTTTTCAGGGACCAAGTGGAGCACAAAAATGGTGAGAGGGGCAGCTTATGCTCACCTCTCCTTTGTAAAAGTTTGGAGATAAGGACTAACTCCATTTTCTGTAATTATTTTGCTGGGATCTTATAAAAGCAAAGGAGCTAAATCTAGGTAATTTTAAAAAGTTACTTCACCCTGACTAGTTATGATTCTGTGCTATCTGTGCTGTTTTTGATCTACAGAGGAAAAGCTACATATAACAAACCAGATGTGTAAGCAGTGGTGTGCTTTTTTTATTGTTCTAGAAAGGAGACATTATAGATATCATCTGTAAAACCCCCATGGGCATATGGACAGGCATGCTGAACAACAAAGTAGGAAACTTCAAGTTCATTTATGTGGATATTATCTTGGAAGAGGAAGCTGCACCCAGAAAGATAAAGCCGCACAGAGGAAGCAAAAGGACCAAGCCTAAAACATTGCAAGAGCTCCTGGATTGTGTCCACCTGCAGGTCAGCCAACGTGTTTCCCAGCTGTATCTGAAACGTTTCATTTCTGTATGCTCAGGTTTGGATGTCACTTACAGGCAGAAGTAGGAAGGCAGGTTTCAGCAGTTTTGATGTCAGCAAAGCAAAGCAAAGCAGCTTTGTGCCTGTCTTTTACCTGATGTGAGTGGCTTATAGAACTGCATTTTACCACATCATTTCATTAGGCTAAGAGACTCCACACACAGAGGCACGGTGGTGACTTGTCAAGTCACCGTAACCTGACTGCAGTTGTGTGCCTAAGCATAGGAGGTGTGTGACTGTGGACACCTCAGGGACAAGACTGCAGTCTGACTCCAGTGCCAACTAGAATTTGGGTTTCTAATTTCTCATGATCTTTAGGGAGCAATAGTCTTTTTGCACTATGCTCATGTTGCACCTCTCTCCCTCTCTGCAACCCTAGTTCTCGACTGAGTGTCAAAGCGTAATTAGGTCATGATTTACAGGTAACATTTTCAATAACAATTGTTGCTTTGGTGCTGATGCAAACACTCCTTTCCCTGGAGTATGAGTAGAGTTTCGCACTGCATCAACACACAGCTCAAGGGGGACCATGCGTGACACAGCACAGCTGAGGGCTCCCTCAGCTTCTCATCCTCACTTACATCAAAGGGTCCTTTTGTGAAAAGGCTGAGCACACCCTACCTCAGAGGCCCTCCTGGACCTAGCATGGGAGGCACTCATGGGGTGACCCACAAAAGTCCAGACACACAACAGATTAAATAATTTCTGGCAGAACTCTGTCCTGGTCCAATTTGCTGCAGGACTGTTAGACAACTCAGGCACAGATGCTGGCATGGTCAGGAGAACGCCCAGGCACCTCCGCCTCTGTCCTCTCCTGCTCTCCAGCTCTGGTTTTATGCCAAAGGCGGGTCAATCAGACTGGAGAATGGAGCCCATTTCAACCTGACAAAAAAGTAAAAGAGAAATTGTGCCTATTCCTCTACTAAACATAGTGCTTGTTTACATGAAAGGAATTTCTTGTTTCTTTTTGCAGGAATATGCCTCAACCCTCTTGCTAAATGGCTATGAAACTCTAGAGGACTTAAAGGATCTACAGGAGAGCCACCTGATTGAATTAAATATTTCAAACCCAGAAGACAGGGCAAGATTGTTATCAGCAATTGAAAATCTACAGGACTATGACAGTAAGTGTTTAAGTGTTGTTAAGAGTCATGTGCAAGTTTTAACTGAAGAAACACATTTAAAGAAATAGTGATTCTCACACTGAGCTGTTACATCATTTTTCTTTTAAATATGAAACATGGAGTCAGATGGTTTTCCTATTTGTTCAGATAGCAAACTGTACATCTCTTCTAGATATGTATATGTTTACTATACTAGTAACACATGCATGATTTAAATTTTCTTATTTATAGGTCCTACACTAGAGATTGGTAGCAACTATTGCTTAAGAACAACCCTATTTACAGTTGGGGACCCAACCCCCAGATGGGTTAAGTGACTTCCCAAAAGTCACAAGGTCTGTGCAAGAGCTGAAAATAAAACCTCCCAAACTCTGTGCTAGCATTTTAACCAAAACAGAGATTATTTCAAATAGCAACAGTAAAGAATTTTAAGTTTTTTTAAACAACATTCTGCAGAATAATACAGTTTTTCCTTCCCTCACTCCATCCCACAATTAAATCCTTATCCAAATCAGTTTCTTTTGTAGGAAGGTTTTGCAAAAAAAAAAAAAACCTATATATATATACTAATAGCTAGTTTGCATTCTTTTCTGAAAATGAATCTGACTAAAGTTTTCAGTGAGCTTCCGAAAGCTGATCATATGGTGTGCGTATATGTATAAGTATTGATCACCATTATGTTTTCTTCACTTGTTCCTTTCACTGGGAGTGGAAAAGCTAGGATACAGAACAGAAAATACTGTTCTCATGATATTTTAATGACATTTCCAGCCTGACTTCTAATTTTAAATAATTTATGTCAAATTCCTAGAAACTACAGCTAAGCATCTACTTAATTAGACACTCAGCCAAAACAGGAGATGTTTTCCTCTTCATTAATATTCGTGCATACACACCCCTACGCTGAGCAGTCACTTCGTCAAATGTGCACTTGCACTTGAGAAGCATCTGAAAGAAAGAAAAGGAGACCTGGAAAAGCAATGCCTTCCTGGGATATTTTAAGATCGATTCTTGTCAGGTGCCCACTTTTTATGTCCTCAGTAGGTAGGTAGCTTTCCAATTCTGGCTCCAGCACATGTACATATGTATGCACGTAGCTGCACGCACATACATACCCTATGTGCTTCAGTACACAAATCTCTCTGGGTTTCTAAGCATGTCGTCATCCATTCAGCTTTCCCTGCAGATGTTCTCTAATTTCCCTCTTTGTGTCTTTGCTGACCTTGTTTTTTACAGTATGTTTGAGCTTTTTCGGGACCCCATTCGTACGTGCAGTCTTTCCTGTTCTTAGTCAACTTCCAGGGAAAGGCAAGGCTCTTGCAAACTCGCTGGAGAGGCATTAAAAGGGTTTTCTTTGCCCACCAGGTTCAGTAGTTCTTTCTGGTCTATAGTTTCATGAGATGCCAGGTTAGAAAAGGACTCTTGAAGGGCTGCCTAGGTAGAAGTAGTGATTGAAAGAGTCAATCCAGGAAAAAAAAGGTTACATTTTCCAAGAATTGCATTACAGGCATCTATCTGGAAATCATCTGAAAATACATGCATTTCCCTAGTTTGCCCTTGAGTATACGTATATTTGTGTACAATTCTTGATAACTAGTGTTGCTGCACTTTCTGCACCTTTAATTGTATATGTTTTTCTATATCAATATTTAACACAAAAAAATTAACAAAAAAAGCTAGATTGTAATTTTGCAGTTTTGCATCAGTGTTAAAAACAAAACCAAAACATAATTGTTTTTAACAGACCACACGAGTGTCAAACTATTCTGGAGTAATGAGGATATGGTTTACTATTTATATTTCTTGTGTAACAAAAAGCATAGCAAGCAGCCTTAGACACTAATCTTTTTAGAAGATGACATCAAGTTTTTCTTTTTCTGAAGGTGTCTTAACTTAATATTCTACATACATCTGTGCAGGGACCAAACCTAACAAGATCCTTACATGTCCCACACACTGAAAATTAATAAATTTACCTTAATTATCCAAATAGGGATTCTTCCTAATTGGGAGCATGGCATTAAGTCACTCCTCCAGGCAAAACAGTGTCCCTGCTGTTATCTGTGTAGTAGTCTAATAGTTTAAATTCTTGTAATGGTTCTGGAAATAATAACAATAAATCTTACAAAGGGGCCCATGCTTCAAAATCAGTGATGACGCTGTAGTCTTAGATCAAGAGACGAAATGAATATTTGCTTCACATCCACTTCAGACAGGTATAGCCAATCTTTCTAGTATTCCAATTCATTAAAATAATATTCCCAGAATTCATGAATACTCACAGGGACCAGAACCAAGACATCTTTATATACCATGCCAGCTAACAGCATTCATTTAAGTCTGGTTCAGTTTCATGAGACTCATGTATATTTTAAGGTAAGCTACACATAAATACTTTCCTGGTTTGGGATACTGTCTTGAATCAGGACTGAGTGAAATCCTTGCCTTGTCTGGTTGCCAAAGGTCCATAGCATTTGTCATGTGACTGGTAGGGACAGAACGGAAATTAACAACCCGCGCTAAAAAGGAAGATACTAAAGACCAAAATGGATAGAAGCTATCATCTGTTAAGTCATGATAACAAAAGACGGGGAGTCAAGATGATCTTGGGGATAAACTCAGCATGAGCCTGACTTCATCTGAATCATTTGACCTCTTTGTTCTTCTGTCAATCCGATTGGAAAATCGGGTTGAAAGAGCTGGGTGCTACTGTGAAAGTGAATTCTGCATCTGAACTGAACTTTCCTAGGTCAATAGTTTTTTTTTTTCCTAAATGGGCATGACTCAGTCCAGTATAAATGACTTTAATTAAAATTGATTTTCTGCATTGCTTAGAAGTGAGCAGCATAATTACCCCCAGCTACAAGGTAATCTGTTTACTGACTGAGAGTTTTCTAGATATAAATTCAGCACTTTTCCAGGTAAAAGTTCACTCTTTTTATAAGCTTTGTCAAAAAATATACTGAGGCCATAGACCATATTTACTGTTCTAAGCCCATCTTTCTCACAGAGCTTGGAACACTTTGCATTACATTCGTGCCTCCATGAAGCATGTGTTTGATTAATGGATAGAGTCTCAGGCACGGTCCAGAGTTGAAACGCAAGGGTTTCTGAGTTTTTGAGACTGCTATTATTCAGAACAGCCAACCATGCTGGATCATAGCCTCATTTTACTAGATTCTACTATAAATGTAGTAAAATAAGATTTAATATTTCTTTAACGTGTTATCTGATATTGTGAAATGTCCAGATGTTTTTACAGGGCTTTTAATTTCTTTTTCTCTCCTTGGCTTTTTCTTGACATGTATTGTATGTTATACTAAGTGATTTCTTCACATACTTGTGACTAGGTAATTCATGTTGCAGAATAAACAGTTATTGAGTTTTCTAACCAAAAGACCTGCAGCAATAGCTTCCACATTACACGCTTCTTAAAGCCGTCCAAAATGTAGGATTTCTGGCAGGGAGAATTTTTTCCTCTTACATTTGATTTAGACCTGAATGAATTTGAAAGGAAAAACTTTACCCACCTTATATCAGGAATTAAAAAGTAAGTTTTATTTAGCAAATGCTACCACATAGTGGTTTTTAAGCATATTTTGCTTCCTGGTACTGCACTATCTTCTTTCTACCTTTTCTGGGAGTCCAGGCTCAAATTCACCATCTTCAAGTACTTCGCATAGCAAGGCTATCCTAGAACTGCAAGGTCTTGTAAGCTCCTCATGACCTTCCCCCTCTTCCCAGATCTCTTTTTAGATTTTCTGTAAGTTGATCAGACCTATATATTTGGGATAAAATGATTGGTTTCCGTGAATTCATGGCTGGGGAGAAAAAAAAGCTCTTTTTCATGAAGTATTTCTTAATAGCTTTCCATTCTTCTCCCAGATGGCTTCTAGACAGGAGATGGATGTCTGTGCTTTTGTAGGATGCTATTTTTAAAGTGAAGCAGTTGCTGGATGGTTAATGAATAAAGTAATAAAAGAAGTTTGGAACTTTTTTCTTGATCACTTCCTAGGACACACATTTTTGTGTGTGCAAAATAGCCTTGATTCTCGTCTCAGATGATGTAAGTCAACAGGTTCATTCCTGAAGTCCAGTGGGTTACATTAGTCTGAAGCTATTCGGAGTTAAAGAAGAATTAGATTTCATTGGATATGTATTAGTATTTTTCACCTTTTTTCAGGCACATCTGTTTGCTTCCAGACTTTAGAGAAAAAAGAAGCTTCTCATTTCTGTTTTCACCATAGACTCTCCTCTCACATCAGTTCAGTATCCCTCTCAGAACAACTATGCCACTGACTTCAGCGAGTGCAATTTTTTAAGTTGCATGTCTGTAAATATCCACAAAAGGTTTACTCCTTTGAGTCCCCAAAGTATTGCATGTGTGTACAGAACAACTTCAGGTTTCTCTGCTTCTTTTTCAAGAAGTATCGCCATTTACTACTTCAAAATGATCCTTTCTGAGTTTGATGCTTTATGGGTTTTCATTTCATTTTAACACTTAGGTGGTCTAACTGGTACAGGCACTACAGGTTGATACATGGCTTTCATACATCCCTAAGAGGTCTAACATCAGCCTCGAAGACACACTTTTTTCTATTTAGTTATTGTGTGGTGCTGCTCAGTACGTCACTGCTGCCCCTTCCAGGAGGGCACACAAGTGACCCAGCCTAAAGCATCGTGCTCCTAGCCAAGTTCTCCTCTGGGCAAAACTCATGAAGGCAAACTCTCAGAGGGCACACGCATGAAGTATGGCCTGCTGCTGGCTGACCTTCTTATTTTCCAAGACAAAATCCAAGCCTTCTGCCACTCATCTGGTTTAAACTGACATAACCACACAGGAGTCGGTGTGACCTCTGTACATTCTGGAGCTGAATTGCCTTAAACCTAAGCTTAAAGTGCTTTCCTAATCAGGACTTTAAACTCACCAAAAAAGAGAAAAAAGCAGGTGAAGGAAAAAAAGAGACCTATCCCTGTATGTGTCACACACATCTATGTCATTGAATAACATTCATTTCAAAGATCTAAATAGCGAGGAAGATAAGTGTGCATCACACATCTATTACCAGGGCTAAAGGCCACACATTGTTTTCAGAAGTCTGAATATAATCCTACCGTCTAAAGTAGTATTAGAATATAGGTGTCAAAATGAGGCATATCTTGGACTCTTCTAGCCATATCATAGATAACAGTGACTGAAATCTATTTATCTTATATAAAAATGCTTTACTGTAGAAAAATGATAGGACTTCCATTTGTTGGTAAGATAGTTATTTCTGATGATTCTGCAACATCTAACAGCAGTTTAATTTTATCAGTTCCTGTTTCCTGTGCATTGTATCTTTCTTCTGATGTCCAAAAGATTAAGACAGCAAACTTACCTTTATTAATGTGGAATTTGAACACATACGTGACAGAGGAAGGAATTAAGGGGAACTGAAACTAAGAGCCAAAAGCTAAAAAGAAAAAGAAGAGCATAGTTTCTTTTCTCGTGAGGCAACATCTAAAGTTGTATGCTGCATATATTTATAATACTCAGTATCCTGTTCAAGTGGTTTAGTAGTTACTGCATAATATTTAAGGCTGCTTCAGAAAGAAAAAGAAAAGCACCAAAGTTTGCTTTCAGTCTTTCCTTCTTAAATATGGAGGGGGTGTTCTTCAACTTTTTCTGATCAGAATGAAAAATAGAAAATATAATATTTTTACTATCTCAAACACTTGGACATTTTTGTTTTTCAGTTTTTCATGTAAAAAATTATCCTACTGTTTTGTGAAGAAACAGAAGTTTTACATTTCTGTATGTTTTCTAAACAGAAATTTCTTATTCTCCTAACTGACCTAAATACAGATTTTAAAAGAATCTCAGTTCCAGGCTTGTCTGTGTCTTTTTCCCTGAAACACACAGGGGAAAGACATTGCTACAAAAGAATTTAGGATGTTTTTCACATGGGAACTACTCAGATTATCACAACTAGTTACAGGGCACTAATACACTGACTGAAACTGCATTTTCTTTTTAATCCACTAGTTAGTTACTTCGTCTTTTTTCCATTGTAAAACAAACAAAGTGAATGGAGGTTCCTCTTTGACCTTGAAAATGTAAACAGGATTAACACTTTTTAGGTCACTGCTTGCCAGGGCAGATGATGCTAGAGAAGCTGATAACAAGTACCAGCAAGCAGCATTAGGCTGATGAGGGGATTACAGGGGAGGGCAGGGGAGCCTTGCCCGCAGCCATGCAGGAGGACTTCACCCAGCCACCAGCTGACCTCTGTCAGCCCACAGCGACCAAGACATGGGTCGTCTTGGCACCAGTGGGATGGGTGCGAGGAGTTAATGACACAGTTTAGACAAGGCTTTACTGGGGCATCTGCTGTTATTTGTGCTAAACTACTTCTGTTGCTACTAATAGCAGCAGTAATACCTTCACTGGTGTAATGCCTTTTGTAATTCCTTCCTGACTTAAATCAGAAATCAATTGGACCCTACGTGATCAAATATTTTCCCTGCAAAGAGAGATAACGTTTGACATGACAAACTGTGTTCTGTAAAGTGAGAAGGAGATCAAACAGTTACAGATATCAATTAAATCTGCTGAAAGGTGTACTCTTTCATGCAAGTGCAATTAACCATTAATTTATTTAGGAACAAGGTGGGACTTCTACTCCTTGTACCATTGAAACCATTTTTCTGAAGGGCTAAAATCTGGGGTAAAAGCATCTGTTTCCTGTGAGATTTGTTCCTTATACTTTGTTCGGAAAGCAAGCCATGGTTTGAAGTAAAAATACAGTTACAGGAGGATGATAACAAAAAAAAATGTAAGAAAGGGAAAAATTTTATATTTTATAGCTTGTTTTCTCAAGGAATTTACTGTGAGTAAACATCATGTATTTCACAGACAGAAAATATGAGCACAAACTTTAACCACAATATATATTAGATTCATGATAGACAGGTATATCCTGTCTGCAAGGCACCAGCTTGTTGAGCTTTTTTTGAGAGGTCTGATGATATTCTTGCTGAGTTGCAGATGTTTGAGCTTGAACAGATTAGTCATATAGCAGCTAAACAAGGACAAATTATTAGCAAGAAATTTGCTTCTACTTAGCTTTGGAACAGTGTTCAAAAACCATACAGCAGCAGCATACAGCATACAGGCATCTTAGCTTTCTCTGAGGCCTTTGTGTTCTGGAAAATAACGTTCTGGATATCAAGCTAAGCTTAGGGAGTTTCAGCCACCCACTCCCACTGAAAAGTCCAGGGCTTTAGAAAACCTGATTGCCACATCTTTATGCTGAGTGCTTCTGAAGACCAGTGCGTTATATCTCACTACACAGTGCACAGACTAGGTAAAACGGTGGGGGTTACATGCAAAAGACACAACATCTATAATGCAATGTGTTACAAACAAGGCGCAGTAGGCTACACGATTAATTGCCTGAGCAGGCTCTGGATCACATGAATGTGGGAAGGGAAAAGCTGCCATCTCTACTGTGAGCATGGTGACCATGCATGGTGACTGTTGCACCTGTGGACAGCCTAAAGGACCTCACTCTGATGGATGAGGCCAAAGTCTCCGGTATTCATCTCTGAGCGACACACTGCAGGATCAAAGCCAAACTCAACATCAACTTAGATGTTGTTATACTCATGTAATCATATTTTTAGTTCTTTGATGCTGAGGTTTCTGTTTCTGACAGACAAAAGATATTGCTCTAGTCATGTGTATATTACCAGCTCTGCTTCTACAGTTCTTCAAGATCAGTCATGTTTCTATCTCAAACTCTTCCCCAGGATACTTGCTTTGACAATATTTTTCTTTCTTTTTCTGTTCTTTCTAGTTGAACAACAGCAGAAAAGTGAGGGTGGTCAGGAGATGCAGAGCTTAAGTCCTCACCATGGCTTTGACAAATCACAGTCAAATGACTGCCCAAGAGATTCTGGCTGTTACATCTCATCAGAAAATTCGGATAATGGTAAAGAAGAAGTAGACCCAGAAACCCTATCTGACATGGTGCAGTCAATAACAATCACCGAGTCAAACTGATTCAGTCCTGCTGCCTTTCTGCAGATTTTCAGAAAAGACAATCATCAGATTTGCCGGTAGGATGGCACAGAAGCAGAACACAAAATATTCTCAACAGTGAAAATCTACTTCTGTCTGATATATGATGCTCTAGACGACCGTTTAATATGTGGACACTTGGTAGCTAATGATAAGAATATCTTGTGCTTTTCTTCTCAATGAATCCACAGACATTTCACTGAAGAAGTTTATACATATGTATTTATAAATATTTGTACAGCAAATGCATTTTCTATAATAATAATAATTTTAGGTGGTACATAATCTGGACATGTTCATTTCTGGAACTGTCCAAAATGTAAATATTGTACATATTTATTTCAAAAAGATATGGATTAATCACACTGTCTCTATTTTCAGATGTGTTTTGCTATTTGTACAGAATGTATTTGCATTGATATATCATCATAATAAAAAGGTGGATACATTCACACCCTACTTTGAAAAGTACCAAGCTAATTCTCATTAGTATTAAAGCTATTTCATATCATTCTTCTCCAAAATGGGCTCTAAAGTAGACTGTCATCTCCTACACTTTATCCTGGAGGTATGAAAGAACTGTAGTGTGAATCTGAATCAAGCTCTCTGTGTTCATTATCTTTTACAGAACATAGCCATCTGAATGGCTTATGCACTGGCAATTTCTTTATTGTTATTTTCACACCTGTTCTCATTCTTCCCAAGCATTATACAAAGAATGCAAGCTTGGAGCAAAAAAAAGTCAGTATCAATGCTGTTCTTTTATGATCATTTTTTGTGAAGCTCTTGCCTTTTGTGTGTGGTGTGAAGTTTCTTAATAGAGTATTTTTTTGTATACAAAACTCGGAAGCTAATATGTTTATTGTGCACTATTGTCTTTCTTAGGAGATTCTATTGTAATTTCCCAGTATATTTTGCACGGGAATACACATTTTAACTGCCTGTCTTCTTCTAGCGTACTTCCTTCAATAATAAACAGTATCATGTGTTTGAGCCCTTTAAAAACTACTTGATTTTTAATGTGGTCATTACATTTCAAAGACTGCTCTGTTCTAAGACTAACACAGTAAATGGCAACTCCACTGAGCATTTTTATCATGCATAATAATCTGCGTATCAAATCAACAGAGAAACTTTTTTGCTCACTAATTAGTTATACAATTTTCGTAATTTAAGGCATTTTGCATTTATGTTAAAAAGTTTTTACATATTGCTGTCAGCTTAAAAGAAAATCACCTTCAGAAGAGATGAAACATGGAAAGTTCCACCCCAAAACAAAGAGTATTTCTGAAGAAGCTATAAACAAACAGAAAGCTTTTCTCTTTTTTTTCCAGTGGAAATGCTTTCTGTTGTTTTCATGACCCCTCAAATGGCTACTGCTGTCAGACTCATAATACACAGATCTGCTTTGACGACTACAGTATAAAAATGGTGATTTTAGAAAATTGCATTAACTAGATTTCAAAGATTTGGAGGAAATCAACTCTGTTTAGAAAAATAAACAGGAATGGGAGATGCTAAGATTTGTTTCTGGTTTTAACTAACTTTTTTACGCTGGCAACAATTGCCATCATTTAGCAGCAATGACCCGGTATTGCCAGGCATGGTGGGGATGCAGAATCCCTTGGTGGGATAAAGTATGTGAGAGCTTGTATCAAGCAGCTATATTTATTTCCCAGTGCTTTTCTAACCAGTAGTGTGTCATGACACACAGTACTGACTTTACTTAATATAACTTTAATAACTTCTGAAATAATGTATTTGGATTGGCTTCTATCATCTCCTCACTCTAGAGAAGGACTAAAGTCAGACTGAAATCCTCTAAGAGGGGCTTATCTTTTGGCTTTTGCAGCAGAGGCACTTGGTGTCCAGGTTGCTTCTATCTAGACATCTGTAAAATCGCTGAATCTGTAAAAATATGTTGAGGTGAGTTTAAATATGATTATGACTGTCAAAAAACATCTAAGTTAGCTGAGTCAAGGACTAACAACCACAGAGACTAGCGATGTACCGTGATACAAATACTCTGAGAAACACTTATTTGCATAGGTTTGCAAATGAAAATAGGCCTCCCTAACTAGTTACAGTGAGACAGGCAAGGCTTTCAACAGAGCAAAATACCCAGCAGCTGCTATTATTCTACAGGAATCAAACCCTGCATAACTTGGGCTGATGGCAAGAGGATAAAGGTGTCAGGTTAACTTGTTGGTAACTATGGATATGAGCTGTGGTTTAACCACTCCTGACTCTAATCAGTAAGGCTTTGTCCAGAGGGCTTCTTGTTTAGAAAAATGTGTCAATTGAAAGCTTGTTCAAGACATTTGTAACTTCCTGCGAAGGCAGGACAGATTAGATCTCAAACTGTGAAACTTCCGTTCTCTCGAGCTATTCTGAGAAAAAGAATGAGGAAATTTCATACCACAAAGAAAAAAAATGTGTGTTTCCTACAAGACGCATACCCAACCTTCTTTCGTCTCTCAGTGGTCTCGTTAATCACACTGATCATGGATTAAACCATTTCTAACAGCACAAACAGTTCTCCGACCAGCTTTAGTGCTGGGTAATCTGAACAAAAGATAGTTCTAGGAATTGTTGGAGAAAGTCTGGTGGAGATCTGAGCTACTTTTGAGGAATCTTTAAAATGTCTCAGAGACAGGGAAGAGAAGCAAGCAGCAGAGGTTTTGTTCCTCTCTGTCACTTGCTCAATGGTGTCATGTCCCTTTTCATTTTTATTGACCTTCCTCTACAATCAAGGAGGACTATAAGGTTTGTAAGTCTCTTATTTGGAGATAACCGAGAGTCCACTGTTCCCTGCGGTTACAAAGCATACAAAAAGATGCAAAACCAGTCAGTAAGAGCAGAGGCGAAGCTAACGAGGCCAGCTCTGCTGGCCTTTAGCTGGTGGGGACTTCCCCCGCCGCAGAGGGCCGCAGTGCAGGTGCAGCGAACTTCCCCCGGGGCTGCGGCGCTGGGCTGGCTGCTGGCACGTGCGCTGCCGCCTGCCCGCAGAAAGCTGGTAACTCAGAAAGACTTAGGTGACCTGCAGAAAACTTCAAGTGATGGCGGGCACCCTCATCCCCAGGGAAGAACCACCTCTGGTCAAAGCTGAAGTCCCTTTTAGTGTCATTGCCTCATGCTCAGCCCTCTCTGACTGCCGTTCACAGCTGGCACTGCGTTAAAGGAGGGCTGCTCCATCGTCAAAGAGGGTAGCAGAGTGCCAGACTGCAGCCCCACGATGCACATGGACTAGCCTGCAGATCCCCGGAGTCAGCATCCTGCTCTCCAGGTTTTGTAAAAAAACTTTTGAAAGTCAGTGGGCATAAACACATCAGCGTAGAGGTTAGCAGCAAGGAAGGTTTTGCATTCATTTTGCTGAGGTGTGAATGAGCACATGAAGCAAGCATAAGGCAGAATGTGGGCACACCTGTGGAAATTCTGGAGGAGACTGACCTCTGAGGGGCTCAAGTAATTACTGGCTGCCAGCTGGACTTTGCACCGCTCACATAACCCTCTGAGCACAGCAGTCCGGCCAATTTTCCACCCACCTTACCGCCCAGTTATCCATCCCATACTTCACCAGTCCTGCCACTGAGTGGCCTGTCTCTCCTGTGATGTGAGGAAGCCCACAGCTTACTAGCTATGATATAAAAGGGGCCTTTATACCATAGTGCTTGCTCCCAGGTAGCAGCAATTAAAATCCTTTCTGGCATTGTCAGGGGATCTGCATCACACTGGTGGAGCTATTACAAAAGAGGGCTGGTGCAGAGAGCACAACTCAATATTGAAAGAAGAAAAGGATACCTTGGGTGCTGTGAACCAGACAGGCCGGTTTCTAGATGTCACTAGGTTCACAGGATGAGCACAACCTGCCCCTTTCCCTGGAAATTAGATGTTCCATCAAGCCAAGGTCAGTACACTTCTTTCTGCCCACAGATACACGCATACGTACGCACACAAATCTGTGGTGTCAACAGTTAAAGGAAGACAAGCTATAGACTCTTTCAGTGCCTTGGATCACATTAGCAGTTTGGTGTCTGTCCTAAGACAGCCTCGATGACCGTTTTGCAACGGAGTCATGCATCATCATAGATGGCTGAAGCTTCTTTCATGTCAGAGGGAAGTAGTTCCATCATGTCTAGTAACAGCATGGCAAACGCTCTGTCTCTTTTTCACAGCCCAAATCTGAGGTTTTGTGTTACGTTAGCCATTGAAGAGGTATTTGCATCACACACTGATGTCTGCTGGCTGTGTATGTTGCAGTGCTGCTTTGTGCAATGACGGTCTTTGGTCAGTTCCAGGAATATGTTACATAGGACGATAGAAGCATCTTCTTTTGGTCTAAGAGTTCCTGCATGAGGTGTTTGCTTGCGTCCCTGATTGTTGGTTCCTGGTAGGCAATGAGCAGATTTTTCCCTACATCTCAGGGGAGGATGTGGAAAAGGCTGCAAAATGGCTGTGTAGCACATCAAGTTTGCATGTCTCCAGTGTTCGTCTTACATGATGAACCCATCAACCTGTAGCTCCTTGTCTGCCTCTGAAGTCCTGAGGGCTGACCAGAGGGCTGGCACTAGCTAGCATTCTTGCTGCAGACTGACAACCAGCCAGTGATTCTGTCAAGCTCTGTATTTTACCTGGCCCTAGAAGAAGGGCTTGTCTGTTCACTGGAAGGCCAACAAAACTGGTGCCAAATCTTCTATTTCCTCCTGTCTAGGAAAGACCAAGAAATGCCACTACAAGCACATGGCAAAAGGGAATGGGGGAATAATAATGGGTAATACATTCAGGGAAACACAGCTGTGAAATCTACAGAGTTACATCATGTATGCATAATAAACAGCAGTCATTAGAACGAACCTGAATTTCTTGGGAAATACGTATTCTCTAGACGGAGGAAACAGGTGGGAGGGCATCCATGATAGGCTAGGGATATCTGAGATGGTCTTTTCATTTTTTGTGGCCAGGCAGAATTTGGTCTGACATGCCTAGCCATCTCTGCCAGGCATGAGATCTGTCTGCTGACAGCAAGAGCACAGAAAATCTGCCTGTGCCAGGAAGTCATGCACAAATGAGGGACAAGAGGGCTGGAGGGCAATGGTGTTCCTTAACAGTTCACATACCTTGGCTGCTTAATTTAAACCTGTCCAGTGTCCCACAATGCATGTGTTCCCTGGGCAGAGTCCACATGTCCTCACCTCCTAAGGCCCATTCCCCATGCCAACCAGCTACATTAATGCCCCCTTACTCACTAGTGCTCTGATGTGGAGCTGTGGCAAACCCCAGGCTTTCTCAAATGATCCATGTTCAGAGATCTCAGATTTCAAAGTTTGATACTCCATGGCTCCTCTGCTCTTACAGTGAGTGAGGGTTAGATGCGCCCTTACTACTCTCCCATTATAGAAGCTGTGCAACCCAGGTTTTTCAGAATACCTGTCTCCCTTCCTCAGTCGTGGTTTATGGAGGTGTTCTCTACATATGGAAGGGCTGTCTTGTGTGCCATATGTGGATTTTTTTTTGGGGTGGAACATCAAAGGTGTAAAAATGTTGTGCACTGGGATGTGGAGACAGGTAAAGAGTATGTGGGGCCACAGGGTAGTTTTGTCAGACTGTGGGCAAGCTGGTTGACACAGTGGCTACCAGTCATGTCCATATGGCTGAGGGAAGAAGTGGGAGAACTTCAACCTGACTCATTCCCAAGCCTTAGCTTTCCTGCAGAAGGAGACAAACTGTGTGAATCATAGCTACCCTGAGTGCAAACTAACATACAAGCATTAAGAGTGACTTGGTGACATGGGATCGAGTTTGAATACAGCAGTATATACTCCGCTGTCATGACAGACAGCCTCTGCTGCTTCTACTCATTCGGTTTTTGAAGCATCCTCATCTAGATACTACTGACGTGCTTTGCTTGAATGCCCAGTATTCAGTGCAGGTCTCGGAGAGCTCCTGGAGCTGGTTAACTCAGTCAGAGCTGAAAATCAGGTCCCAGCCTTTTGCCATTTTTCTGTGACAAGAAATAAGATACTTCTAAGTTGTGTCTACGACATACATTATATCACAAATCTCTCTAAAATGTTCACGATCACATTTGAGAGCAGTCCCTTGCTAGCTATCAAAAAAAAGTCCTCCAGGGAAAGCATGTCTTAAAATACTATTGGAAATAACCTTACACGTTACAGAGAGCAAATGTAAAGAAATGGAAAGAGAAAGCCACTCACGTGGGGAAAGTACACTTCAGAGAAAAATGAATACAGCAAAACTGAGGAACTTGCATGCTTTCAAAGAAATCCCTCTGTATATTACCTAACTACTTTGCCTCCTAAGTTTGCTCTCATCTCTAACATAAGAGGTGAATGACTAGTAACATTCTTTACACAGGCATATTAAAATAAAATGTAACTTACTGGAAACACAGTTATTTCTCTTTAAATATCTTTGTGGTAAAAATATACAGTAAATACTTACTTTATTTCCTTGCCTATCTATCTGTTTAGCTACATGGCTATTTAAAGACAGCAATGAAGTATCAGAAGGAGCTAGAAGATTATTAGTGTAACTGATAGCTCTGCACCACTCAATTAATGCTATGAACATGCCTACAGGATATCTACCTGTCTTTTCAGTTCTGCTTTATTTTTAGACAAAATGTATCAGCAATCTTTGCTCATTTTAACTTTGTTAAGAAAAATGTGCTTTCTAACCTAGAAAAGGTTTCCATCTGGGGCTTTGGAGGGGTTGCTTTTTCATTTTGCTCTCAGAGTGAAGGGAAAGCCATCCTTAGTGGAAGTGGTTGTGCGACCAGTGACTTTGTCAGCTACGGCTTCCCTTCATTAGAGAAAAAATGGGAAAATAGACTGGTTTGGACTGAATTTGTAGACATATGTAGAACTTATTTATGGGATCAAACATACTGTATGATGTTGTAAAAAGCATTAAAACTGTGGCTATATAGGCCAGGCCCTACAGGTGGTTAGTGAGGTCTATGAAGGAAAGACAATGTCTGAGTGTCTAGCAGAACAGGACCCGTGTATGAGAGAAGCTGTATATACTCATATGCTTTTAATATAGCAGTGAATGTGTTTAATATAACACTGGTTTGCCCTGTGAGGCAAACCAACCACCTATAATTCTTGCATAAACTCAGTCTCCGCAGTACCATAATTTCATGTTTTACTCTGGAAAAAGACCTAAATCTTGCAGAACTGGCAGAGAAATTAGACATTATTTGTCAAAAATAAACAAATCTGTGTGAGATGCAATTCAACAATTTAAGATCCTAGATAAAAGGATTAGTTACATACTGTATAGTTCTTCGAACTTTCAAAATTGAGTACAGGGGATCATTTAATTAAAACCTATTCAACAGAAAATCCTATTTACCTGAAACAAATGTTTGTCCTATCTATAATATCAACAAACTATTCACATGAGCAACTAGCAATAAACAACAGAAAGATGCACAATGAATGTCAATTAACACAATTTGCTTTCAAATAAACTTGCAGTTTATGTATACAGCTTTAGTACTGTCCTGTGTATCCATTATAAAGGTCAATTAACCTCAATTGCAGCTAGTCAGCTTGTTCTAAAACAAAATCAGCATAAGATATTTTTTTTTTTTTTTTTAAATCAGTATCTCAGCAATTCAGTTGCCTGGCACTGAAGAACTTTTAAATTGCTAAAAGTCTTTGCTAGAAGTTTAATGTTAGGAAATGACAAAAAAAAAAAAAAAAAGAGAGAATGAGATTGGCTGAAACTGGTGAGGTGTCACAGTGTGGCTGCATAAAGCTTTTAAAAATATTCATTATTCAGCATATAATCATACAGATTCAGAACAACAAAGAGCTTTGGAAAGTATGTGCCTCAAGGATGAAAATCCTCCTAAGTAAAGCTTTCAATGCATACACTAATCCAAGACTATACTAACAAATCTCTTGAAATGAAAATCCTTGCTGAAAATGGCCTGTATGCTTTAAGCACTATCAAAGACTTTTTTTTTCCCCCTCTCCCCTTTGGCTGCAGAATGTCAGCATTTATGGTAAAAGTCAATCAGGTGCTCACCTGTTCTGCTTAATCAGGAAGAAATGGTACCACGTGAGCACTGGGAGCTCTCATCTGGAATTGCACAAGCATCGCCAACTCAAAGGACCATCAATGTTGCAGAAAGCAAAAGCAAGTGGTTAGAAGTCTGACATATTGGTGTGTGAAGGAGGAATAAGCGTGACACTTTAAATGAGAATATTTGTAATGACACTCAGGAAAATACAGGTGAAACACTGGACTTAGAAAAAGGCTTGTTTTCTCAGACTTTTCTTAACCTGTCAGTGTTTGACAGGCAGTTTAACTCACTTCTGAAAATAATGTGAAAGGCAGTGGCTGACATCATGAACCACAATTCTGGCCCTACCAGATGCTTCTACAGTCTTTTTGAAGCTAATGATAGTTATAAAATGACTACAGTGGTGTCTTCTCTCTTTAGAAAAGAAAACATACGAGACTGTACAAAGACCTAAGAGGAAAAAAGATGGCTTTCTTGTAGTGTACTAACAAAACCTCATTCACAGAAAGTTAACAGGGGCTCTGTGCTTTCTGTGTCCTCTATGAACTTTGCCTTTGTTGTAGGCAGACAGCATTCAGTGCTACAGTGTAATTTTCCCAATGCTACTGCTACTGTGGCTCATGGAATATAAAAAAATATGCTAAAACTTGAGAACATAATTATACCAGACATAAAACTGTAGGAAAATGCTTAGTTTTCTGGGTAAAATTCACCTGTGTCCCTAAGGCCTATGAAATACTTGCTTACTGTTGCAACCTGAGAACTACAGAGTCTCTTACCTACATTAGAGTACCCTGACTCACTGCTCCTTCCTACTTCAGTGCTTAAGCCTTCCTAAAGGTGATCTTTACTTACCACTTTATTGCTATAGCAAACATCAAACTCCATTACACTGTTTAACTTACTAGGATTACATCAGTAAAAAGAGCAACTATTCTTCATAAAAAAGAAAGTGTCACATCCCTGCCTGATGGGTATGTGCTTTCAAAATTCAGCTACAAACATGGACATGGTTCATGACTACTGAAGAAGCGAAAAATTTTCTTTTCATTTGTTCAAATTGCTAAAAGAAGCCCTCCTAAAAACAAGTCAGTGTCCGAATCTTAGCATTACAGTTTCAGCATGAAATAGAGCAAAAACACATGCTTGTCTTGGCTAGCTAATGAGGAATGGTTGATCTGTACGGATCAGGCTAGGAATCTTCTGCTAATCCCTAAGTTTCATGTAAAAAGAGAAAATGTGCAGTTATTGATCCAGGATATGCTAAGATGCTGCAGGTCCTTCAACTGAAAAAAATACTATGATTTCTCACTATTTGAAAAACTTTGCATTGGATCAGTTCTGTACCCCCATAAGAACTATTTGCTAGAGGAAAATGTGCTTCATCATAAATCGTGGGGTTTGGTCTGGTAACGTTATAAGAAATAGACCACCCGAGTCAGCCAGCTTCGAGTAAGGTAATACCTCCTAAAAGGCATCCTGAACATCATCAGGGTCTTGTGAAACAACATTTTGATTAGCTAAGTGAAAATGAATCACAAGTGTTGGCATACAGCTATGCTATCATTTTATTCAAAGAATGATCAATCGGTAGCAGAGTGATGAAACATTAAACAGAAAGATCAATTCAAGACATTATATTCTTACACGACTCCTAGATCCTTTACTCAAGACCTGATAGTTTCCACAAGACTTATCAGACATGGACAATAATTACAAAGATACGGTAATTGAGGGCATTAAATCAAGCATGTGAGCTAGATCTGCTGTCACAGCAAGAACTTCTTCATTGAGAACTGGCAGAGAAGGATTTTCTTCCCCGTCAACTGGCACAGCAGGATCCTCATCCAGCCACTGGCACAGTAACAGGTTCCACTTTAAATCTATCCTATCTAAACCCTGTTGAAGTAATTCAGTTAATTGCGTGCATCAGTCTTTGGAGAAATCTTTCATACTGCTAGTTATGTCCTTGGATGAGTATGGTAGCAATCAAGCACTGCGGTGGCACACTGCTGCCTGTTAGATCTGGAATCACTGCTACAGAGCCAAGAGTCCACTTAAGCACCAAGGAACCAAGAAGCCCACAAGATCATCTAAGCTTTTAAATGCTATAAATTACTCAAGAAGGGATGTGCCGTAAGCATAAATGTTCACCATGGCACAAAGCACTGTACAGGGGAAAAGCTAGCCAGAGGATGACTTGACAATTTAAAGAATTTGATACTAATGTTAGTTTATTAAAATTCTTTTTTTAGCTTTAGGGAAAAAAAAAAAAGAAAGAAAGAAAGACCGAGTAAAATCAAAAGAATTGCAAGGAAGGCCAGACAAAACATTCACCCAGACAGCTGAGACATAGTTCTTCTACAGACTGTGCCAATATTGACTTCCACATAAAGTCCTATTTTTTTATAGAAAAGGTTAACCTTCTACAATTTACTTACTCATGAAATATAAGGTGAACAGAGACACTGATGCAAATGATCCAGTATATTAAAAAATGCATTGAGCCAGGAAACATTCAAAGTTCTGTTATAAATTATCTTTTAAGGTCTGGGACAGTAGACATGGTGGATGTGCCAAGCCCTATTAACTGGAATGGGTGGATTTAGAAGGAATCTGCTTTTGGAGTTGGTCTCTAAAAGATAGAGGGACTTCCTGTCCCATTCATCCTTTAAAGATTATTGAAAAAAAAAGGTTATAGATAGCTTATCACGTTGTTAGGAGCTTGGTAGCAAAGTAGATATGGACAACTGGACGTATATATTTCAAAGGAGCAAGGTATAATAACAACTGTTTGATCCCTTCCTGTCCTATCCTACAAAGGTTATCACTATCATTTATAAGGGTGGGGGAGAAAGAGGCCAAGTTGGCTTGGTTAGCTTTTGATATGAACTGAAAATATTAGGCTGTGGTGTTCTCCTTCCCCTTTTGCCCTCAGACAGCAATGACAGAAGTAACCAAAGACAAGCAGGGAAGAACTGAGTTTATACGCTGCTGATCTGAATAATAAAAGTTTTTCCGCTTCTCTCTCCGGCCTAAGACACCAGACAGATGAGTTCACATCCCCCTCCTTTATTTTTAACTACTATTCCACTGAGTCAGAGAATCTGTGGTAAGGCTGGGAGTTTGAAAGTCCAGGAGCCTATGAAGAAATTCCCCCAAACTTCCCACTGACTGGGGAGCTGAAAGGCCTGTAGGTTTTAGGTCCTAACTTAAGGCTTGATTGCACGAAATAGCCCATGTCAGGGAATAATACTGCACCAAGTATCTGTGCAGACAATTTTATTCTGCTGCAATACAGCAATTCTTTCCTCTTTACGAAGCAACTAGGGTTGTGGGGGAAGGTTTTGTACAGGGGATCAGTTCCAATTAAGCTCCAAATAATTACAATACTCACACACATATTTCTTGGAGGAGGCAAATCTTCCCAAAGAGAAAACTGCTAAACTCCAGAACCAGAGAGCTTAGAGATGGGATGAGCCCCTTTCCCTATAGCACTGTCCCTTAGTAGTTAGGTTTACAATTTACCAACATTTGCTGAGACAAATGGAAAGGTTTTGACACAGAGTGGGACGGTCTTTAAAATTAGTAATGTGCTAGCTGATGAGAAGTGAAAGGGATTAAATCAGAAAGGTGAAAAAAAATCTTTCCTTGGGTACAAATTTCAATATAGAGATATTTGCTATGTAGGCTGTGCTGAAAACCCTCTAGTGCTTTGGAGGGACCATTCTGGTCCTGCTTACCTGCTGTGATTGAGGCAGAACAGGGTTAGTGCTGGGACAGCAAGAGAAATTCCCCAGGAAAAGGATTTCCTCTGGCAGGTGTATTGACCCTGGCTAACAAGAAATGCCAAAGAGATGCTGGATTTGAGAAGAGGTTTGAGGAGACCCTGCTCCAGTGTCTCCACCTTCAGTCAGCTTATGTGAATCCAGTGTCCCATACCTTTGCAAAGCCAAAAGAGACAGCAGACTATGCAGGCAGCTGAGTTTGGGTTTCACAGTTCCTTGCTCAATATGTGAAGCGTTTGTGAGGGCCATGCAAGTTCATCAGTCAAGCATGGAGCAACCCAGCCACCGTGTCCTCACATGTTCAGACACTCTTTACAAGCCACAGTATTTTAACACTGTATGAAATAATATGCCCAGCCAAAGCTGGTTTCTCCTACTCCTGCCAGAAGGTAAATTAGCAGTAGCAATTTTTACAACTACACCTTCTCAGTCGTTTTAAAGTCTGTTGGTAACTTATGTGGTCACTTTCTTAGCAAGAAAAGTGCTTGTGCTGTATCTGCCGTACTTGCTCTAACTATCTGGCATTTAATCATTCTTTTTAATTTAACTGAGAAAGATAACTCCTCTTGTGTCTAGTCTTTTCAGGAGGTGACTTACTTCCTGTGTAATTTCACTTTGTGCGGCGTGAAAAACAACTATGCTGTTCATCTCTTCCTGTCTCCTCATTTTTAGCTCTAAGGTATAGAGCTCAGTACTGTTGCACATTATGCCAGAGGTCTATTAAGCAGCATACTGGTGCACTGATCTGGAAAAATGTAGCAGTCAATGATGCTGGCTGCATTCAGCATGAGCCTTGTAAATTGTGGGCACGTTCTCTGCATCGCTTAAGAGGTGCTGAGGTAAAAAAGAGAAGCTGTGCTACCTGAATGCATGATTGATTGCCAGCACTGAAATGTTCCCTCAGAGCACGTTGCTGCTCCTTTGCCACCATTTCTCCAAGGGGCATGTCAACAGGGGAGGCAGAGCGAAGAAGGAAAAAGAAGGGTGCAGGGCATGCGCCCAGGTTGTACCACTGTCCGTCCATATTCATTGTGGCGAAGGCCTTGGAGATGCCGCTAGATGCTACATGTCAGAGCAGCTCCCTGGCTGCTCCAACCTGGCTGTGGGCTGGCAGCCAGGCAAGGAGTTAGGAAGCCATAACCAGTTCCTCACTCTGCTTCAATAAATGTGGACTCAGCAAAGCTGAAGCTCTGGCCCAGCGCCTTTGCTGAACACGGAGCCTGGGACGCGGGTGTATTATTTTTACCACTTGCATTCTCCCTCGAAGTCTGAGACTGGAACATTTATGCAGAATTCATTTGCTGAGTTTTTAATTCTTTACAGGCAAAATGGTGTGTCAGCAGGTATTGCCTTGCTCTCTGAAAGAAGCAATCATCTTCAGCAGCCCTTCCAGCCGGAGGGTCTCCAGGGCCAACTCTAAGCTCTGCAAAGTCAAAGGGGATGTTTGAAAGAGAGGGCTCTGGATCCAGCTCCAAACCCTGTCAGACATTTTAAGTATGCCACACGGCACCCCTTGGAAAGTATCACTGTCCCTGTATTACAAGTGTAAATTGTAACGTAAAGAGATCCAAGTTTTCCTAAAGGCTCCTACACAAAACACTGGTGGCTGCTATTATGAGCATGACTCTGTGTTTCCCTGTGTTCTCCTTGGATCACGTACCTCTGAGGGTATCACCACCTCAGCTCTCACTGGTGTGAGCTGGGACATAACCATTGGAAATAACCTCTTAGCTGACACCTGCAAGGGAGCTTCAAAACAATGCCTGCCTGCCTGCCAGGGGCAGCAAGCCACCAGCTCCAAGGCCATGCTGCCCAAGCTGCTGGGCAGCCCTTGCAAAGTGGCCTCACCCCTCAAATCTTCCACATCAAGTGCCCAAACAAACATCAGGAATGATGCTCAAGCAAACCATTCACGGTACGGGCACGAAAATAAAATTAAAACCCTTCCCTTGACAACCATTTCTGAGCTAAGATAACTACATCCTCTACTTGCTGGGTGTGAATGAAAAAGATTAATATGCTCTTCCTCCTCTGACCCTGCTGTTTCTGTCACCAGCATGTTGGTGGCAGCCATCCCCCCGCCTCAGACCCATCCTTCCCACCTGTGCCAGGCTCCCTGTGCAGGTCTCCAGAGCTGCAGCGGACTGGGGAAACTGATGGCCAAGCTGCAAGGCTTGACTCCTGTCAGGCCAAAAGGGCAACAGTGAATCCTCACCAAAAATGGTGGGGTGCACCTCACCCGAAGGTGGGCTCTCAGCAGCTCTGCCCACGTGGGCTTGCAGCAGCCACCCTGGGCTCAGCACTTGGTTTTACCTGAGAAGTAACATGGAACTGCATGGTGACGTGAGGAGACAGCGGTGAAACTGTCAGCCTCATGCCGGCATGAGACAGACAGCCAAGCTGAAACCACCTCACCAAGCAAAACCTCCTGGGGATGGGCGGCTCTCGCAGCCCCGGGTCACGGCAGCACTTCACAGCAGGGCTGGTCTCCATTAATGGCACACGGGGAACGTGTCCTGGCTGGAGGGGCTGCCCTGAGCAGTAGATGGGGCAGGTGTGAGGGGAAGGCGTGGGAGGTCACAGCCCCCAGGCAGGCGTGGGGAAGGGAAGCAGGAGGCCGTAATGCGATGGCTTGTGGCGAGGAGCCTCTGTGGGGTGGGGTGAGGGACCTCAGAGCCTCCCCAATACTTGACAGGTGGGCTGCTGGGTGCTTCTCCATGTTGGAAGCAGATGGGGAGGAGTGTGCCTCTCCTTTGGAAAGGGAGGGTAATTAAAACATCAAGACTTAATTTGTCTTTGCCCTAAAAACACTGCATTAGAAAGCTCCTGTTTTCTGTGGGGTTAAAAAGGATAACAAATGGACGGAGAGGCCAGAGGACCGAGCTCTGACAGATGAGGCAAGAGCCATGCCGAGGAATACCTCATGTTAAACAAGCAAGATAATTATTCTGCTCTACTTAGCACTGGATAGGCCTCATTCGGGGAATGGCATTCATTTTGGGGCACCACATTTTAAAACAGACAGAGAAATTGGAGAGAGTTCAGATGAGAGCAACAAAAATGATTAAAGAGTTAGTAAATAAGACCTCTGAGAAAAGGTTACGAGAGCAGGGCCTGCTCGGTCTGGAGGAAAGAGGACTGAGGGGAAGCATTACTGTCTACAAATATGTAAAGGGCTGTTATGGAGAGGACGTAGACCAATTATTCGCATTAGAGAACAAAGACAGAACAAGAAGTAATGGGTTTAAAATGCAGCAAGGGGGAATTTAGATTTAATATTAGGTAAATGTTATAACTATTGGAAAAGTTAGGCACTGGAACAAGTTTACAGAGAAGACTGCAGAATCACCATTATTACCAGAGAAATATGTGGCTGAGGTTAGAGACTCCTCTGTCAGGGCTAAGCTAAGACTAATGACACTCAGAATCCTTCTCTGGTGCACAGGGATGTTCCTGAGCCCCTCACGGGCAGATAATGAGGGCTCCTAATAAACAGAAAGCTATCAATTCAGAGGAAAATGAGAGGTTTGTGTATATACACATGCATTCGCATGCATATGAATACTGCTGAAATTAACACCATACAATGAAAGGAATGTCACTGGTAGTCACAGCCCTTATTGTTATCCCATGTTTTGTCCCAAAATGTCATGCCCCCACATCAGGCTTTCTCCAGCACTATGGAAACCATGACTGGGACATCAGTAAAACTGTATATACATTTCTGGGTCCCAATTCTGCATTCTTCTTCCCACAGGACGATGAGCTCGGCAGGAAGCTCACAGAACTTGATTCACAAGCAAAACAACACACAACGTGGAAGTTATCATGCTACTGCCATGGATGCTACTGCAACAGCTCCATCATTTTCACCCCTATGCCTAGTTCAGATAGATACAACTGCACAACTAAAACCAGGTCCTTCCTACTCAATGATTACATTAACTGCAAGCAAGGAACCACACATGGTAATGGAAGTACTGAGTCACTCCTACTACTACCTGCAGCATTTGAACACTGTGGAGCCTGATAAATGCCACTTTCTTGCTATGAAAATAGAGTGCAAATGGAGAAATAGCAGTATCTGAAACTCAAACATTCCCTTATATTTAGATTATCACTACCACTTGTGTGAAATCCTAAATGCTTTGAAAATCAACATAAGCAACCACTGTGCTTTAGAAGTTTAATAGCTATTAATACATTCGATGAAATTTTTCTAAAATATTCATTTCACTTTTCATCATTAAAAGAACATCCAATCCAAACCGAAAAGGCTCACACACTTGGTCCACTCTGAATCTTCAGAGGTTATTCTGATAATTTTGAAAATTTTGGAGTGAATAAGACAATTGCAGGCAGGCAGTTTACATACCATTTAGCCTAGGGCGAGGTTTTATGCTGAAGTTATAAATTCATCTGAAACAGAAAAAAAATGGGGTGGAGCTATCGTAAACAAAAGTGTCAGTCCAACTGTGAAACACTGAAAAGAATGACAGTGTAGTCAAGTGCAAGCACAAACTACTTATTTGCTAATATACTGTAGTCATCTGGAAACTCTCCTCTCCTTGCTGTAGGTCAGTGCTCTGCAGAGATTATCTTCACTGACCAAGCTCTCTGTAACATTTTTTGAGGCTATCATAAAGGCAAGCAAGAAGCATGTGTTGATAAAGAACTGATTTGAAATGTCAGCCTTATGGGAGAAGGTGCCAGCAGAGCTAGCTGGCTTTTTTTTAAAAAAAAAAAAAGTACAAGAGGATTAAAACCTTCCTGGTCAGGAAGCAAACCCTGAGGAAAAGAAGTCAAAAGTCTGACAGGGCTGTGAACCTCCTAGCCATAGCAATAATTTTGCAAATGACTAATAATAAGGAGTCGATAATCCAAAGGATGATCTCTGAAGTGAAGAGCACCAAATTACTTCAGGGAGAAAATCAATTATCTCCAATGCAGTTTTGTGGCTGCACAGCCTACAATATGCAAATGCACATAAGTTACCATAGTCACAGAAACCTGAATATCAAACTTAAAAGAAAAAAAAATCCAAGGAATTTTACAAAGATCACTGAAAAAACACCCTCCTCATGAATGGATGCATATCTGCTTTATTGACACAGCTACAATGTTATTCTAATATTCTTCATCAGAAAGGCTGACAGCCGTCTAGAGATGTCAGCATCTATGAAAGAGATGCTGCACTGTGGTGAAAGCAGAACAGGCTGACTGGGTCTGGGAGGCAGCACAGAAATCAAATTATCATCAGATACTGTGGGCAGATTTTTAACATCTTTTCTCTTCCTGACTGGTGTCTTACTCCATAACTGGGTCACTGAAATTAATGGAACTACTTGCAAGTAAAACAGTACTCAATGTGCCTTAAAGCACCCGAGTCTAACCCACAGTACATATTCAAATGTCACCTTGTATTTTAATGTATCATCTCAGACTTGAGGGGTTTTTAGAATTATTATTAATTTAGAAATAGATTCCTTACTGGGGCCAGGCTTTTTTTTTTTTCACTAGAAGCACAAATGTCTTTAGAGGAGACGTCTGAACATTTGGCCACTTGTTACTAAAAATCCCATTTCCATGCGTGTGTAATCCACATTCCCTGAAGGTTTTGAGAGCAAGGAGCTTATTGTTGATGAAAAGGGAGAATTGCAGCCTAAGGGCTGCTTGGGATCTCCAGATGGACGGAGGGCTCCAAGGGGAGGGTGCGTTCCTCCAGCATCTGCTGGTGAGCCAGGAAAATGACTGTATGGGACAGACCTCATTTACATTGCAGTTAAGCATTGGGTTTGGGCACTTTGGTTAAAACGGATTTAACCTTTGGATTTAAGGATAATAAAATACTATTATCCCTGTTGGAGGGTAATTGGCAAAAGGACTGTATCAATTGTGCTTGGAACGAAGAGTTTCCCTAATTACAAGCACCGCCTTTGCGACCACACGAGGGAAACCTCTGAAAAGGCTGGGAAAGAAATGAGACAAGAAAAGTTTCTTCCAGAACAGATTATTTAGGAGCAAGGATTTTTCTCAGCCTTGGTGTATCACTAGTATTTTCTAAAAATGGGAACAGTATGGTGTCACTTCTGAGATGTCTAAAAGAGCTGAAAGTACTTGGACTCAAGCCATGGAGAGAGAGCAACCTAACTGAGGGACATGGATAGGGATCTCCTGGCCTTATTACACGATCTGAGAGAAGGGACAGACACTTCTCTCAGGGTTTTTAAAAAAAAAAAAAGACAGTGAGAGATCTTTGTGCCCCAAAGGTGAATTTCCCCAATTCTGGACAATAAAGTTTTAGACATAACAGAGAAGATGGAAAAAGTATTTGCAAATTGCTTCAGTACTTATGGCTCTGAGAGAAGGACTGGGGTTAAGACTTCACTTGGAGGAGGAAGTCTCACCTGTTTCTCAACCATTTCACTGTTTCTCAAGCCTATTCTGCGATCCCTTTTATACCTGCCGATAATGGGCTCTTCAAAGACACTCACTGACAGTGAATATGTGGGGCTGAATAACACCTTCAGAGATGATACCTTCATTTAGTGTCCCAAGCTGCTATGAAAGGGCACTAAGCTGGAGTTATTTAAATATTCTCAAAAAAAAAACCCAAAACGTAACTCCTAAAAACTTGAATATAGACCTTAATATTACCCGTAGTAGTTGGCTGAAAGCACGGTGAGTTATAAGAAGCTGAAAACTTGTCCAGTCCAAGGTCCACTCAAGAATATGTACTCCCCAGGCCACATGCCATGAAACCAAAGATTGCCTCCAAGGATGGTTTAGGTCAGCCCATGAAGCTCTGGGCTTTCAGATACCCTCCCTTCTGGGGTGTTGTTGCTGAGTTAATTTTCAGTCCTGAATTAAACAGACACTGCACCAGCATAAGCATGAGCACTAAACCCCCAATGAGGGAACTCTTCTTTTTTCATTGGGTATAAAGTACAGCTGAGTGATCCTCAAAATAAACATTTATGGCAAAAAAAACGGTCAGTCATGGCCAAAACAGCTGGACGAGAACTACTGTGTAAGTAGTGCCTCACTCTTCACTCTTTTGAAGCAGCACTGAGTTATGCACACTTGCTTGCTGTAGTATATGACGTGTTCTAATATTGAAAATATGTATATGGAAATAAATACTAACATCAAGATGTAGAGACTCCATATGACACTCCATGATGCTGGGCATTCCCTTGATTAGGCTCGTTAGTAACAAGAGTTACCATACTAGAGAAATACATTGGTCTGCCTAACACAGCAAGTGAAAAGAGCTGTCTCAGAAGGAGGCGCTATGAAATACTTGTATACATTAATTCTGTGAAGGCACTTATGGCCTACGTAGGCCATAGAAAAGTTTTGTCCTAGCACCTATTTTGTACGAGTTGGCCAATACTCTGCAACTTGAAAATCATTACCCTTTCTATCAGCTTCTGTTCTTACTCATATTGTCAACCCTGAAGTCCAGTCTGAGACACCCACAACATTTAGCCTTTTGTAAGACAGATCTCATCAAGAATTCAGTTCACCAATTCTTGACAAGAACTTTTTTTTGTCAAGTAGCATAGGGAGTATGTGTATATATATAAAGATGACATGGGAGTTGGTTGCCTTAGTAACAGGATATTTCAGCCATTGTGTTTAGTATTTACTCAGCACTGGAAATGTATGCTGTATTGAGAAGAAATGTGGTGTTTTTATTAGTCTACCCCTGTGTACATGCCCATCAGCAGCAAATGCATGCTGTGTAGTTTGACTTTCCATTTCTGAGCTTTGTGAAACCTTTGAGAAGAGAGCATGCAGAAATGAAACCAGGGCACCTGGTGCAAAGTATTTTTGTTGCAAGTATTTTGAGAGAAAAAACTGTTGTGTCTCCAGCAGCAGAAGAGTGTAAAAGCCTTTCTATTCCATGGTTTCATATTCTGATGAAAAATCTACAGAAAATAGTTATGAAAGAGGATATTTCTACAGTGCCAGTTTCCACAACTGCACTAATGTGCACTACAAATTTAACAAGCACTGTTAAATGCTGTTTTACCTGACATTTTGGGGAAGGAGTGAGGGAATAGACATTTAAAGGGCTGTTTCAAAGCCTGCTTCAGTCTGGGAGAAGCAAGGCATCAGTTACAGCTGCATCAATTAAAATGAAGAGGAAATTAGGTGGAACAGATCCATTTGATGCTGAGTCCAGTCAGGACACCAAAAGGTTTATGTCTCTTCTTCTGAAAACATGCCGTGGGATTTTTCATCCTCCCAGCAAGACATGAGAGTTGCCTTTAGATGCTAAGCAAAAATCTCCCACCTCCAGCTGCCCAGTGCCTCCTGCGAGGGTGCGGGGACCGAGGCTGGGCTGACTGGGGACAGAGTGCCACCTACTGCGGCACCGAGCCCCGTCCCTCCCTCCGGGGCTGTGCACAGCCTGGCAACAATTTGCTCTGAAATCACGGATAAAACTCCCTTCGGCTTTGGCAGATTTTGGCTCAAGCCCTAAGGACTGCATCAGCCCCTTCCCAGTTGGCTAGCGAGAGTTGATGGGATCACAGCACGGCAAGAGCACGTCGCTCAGGACCTTACAGTCCCAAATGCACAGGGCTGATGCTGGAGAACACTTAACTGCATGAACTAACCTGTTTCTTGTAATAGTCTGGGCATTACCTCTCGCTCCTAGGGTAACCTGGCTGTTGCAGCAACAAGAAATCTACTCCTGGGCTACTCTCTCTCATTATAATTTCAGACTGTGTAAAATACTTCTGTATTATATCAATGTAATACCTCTGTCACTGTATTATATCATACCCTTACAGGATGATGGACTCCAGTCTAATATGGCTTTTCCGTCTCTAACTACGGTGATTCTCTACCCATTTTGCCATTCAGATGGAACAGAGCCTGCTCAGATAGAAAAGCAGAATGTTATACCCATATAGAGTAACTTAAATGTAATGGCAGACAGAACATTTATTCTATATCAAAAAAATAAGACCTGGAAAGTAGACGTGGAACGGCACAATGGTGGTGAGAGCAGGCTGAGCCAGCCAGTTCGGATGGTTAAAGTACTATCCAACACATGCAGCCTTTTTCTTTCATCATGAAAAGTCTTCTCCCCCCTCCTGACTTTCTCAATTTTGTTTAGCTCTAAATATTGTTGCATAGATGGGTTTGCAATGGACTTTTTGGTTAACTGCTGAAAATGAGCCAGGAAGATTATGTTACCTGATGGCATTATTGGACTGCGCGCTCCCCCCAGAGGGTCAGGCACGTGATTCACCGTGGTTCGTGTGTAGGGCTCTGCCGATGCTCCGCAAGCTGGAAAAGTTGGTGGTGCCACACCACGCGGGTGCAAGAGAGGTTGCAAAGCACCCAGCTGGATGGAGATCAGCAGCAGAAGGAGCAGAGAGGTGGATTAGCTTCCCAGCAGCAATCGCTTCCCCAAAATCGCTTAAAATGTTTGTGTTTAAAAAGAAAACTGCTTTGTTTCTCCATTTCTTTTGCCATCCTTTGGTATAGGATAGAGAAAGCTTCGTGTTTGTCAAAAGAGGAGGGAAAAAAGATAGATAATATATGTTGCTTAAAAATGGCACAGAGATGGTAAGCTGATTTTCCTGACAGGCCCTCCATGAATTATCTCACTAAGATTATCGTAGGATGCAAACTAAACCTCATTTTTCTTAGGACTGCCTTTTACAGGAAGAGCTCTGCTCCTAACTGTTCATCACACATTTGAGCTAAAATCTATCAATCTGCACTAAAAAAATTAAAGACTTCTTCTGGGAACCAAAGAAAGATTTAAGCGAGTGAAGCTTTTTGGCTAATAAACTTTCCAGAAAAAATAAACAGGCTTTGCTTGTCCTGATCAGATTTTAGGGGCATGTAATTCAAAACCAAAATATATAAACCAGTCACACAGAAACAGGCTTATCCATAGCATCCTTACCCACACACAGAAATCAGAATGAAGAAACAGAATGGCCGTGAATTACTAGCCCTCAGTGACTGCAGGTAACAGCCAACTCAATGTTATTTTATGGGACATCTACTGGATGAAATCAAATTACCAAAGGGGTCTAACTATTTTGCTCCCAATCACATACCCTTTGGAACTATCCGGACATGCCATGTTTTCCCTATATTCAGCCAGAATGTGTAATCCAACTTCAAAAAGCTGCATATTAGTAACTGTGTCCATACACAGCATGATATACAACTAGTTTTTGTTTTAAGTGAATATAACAGCAACAAGGATGCAGACACAGATCTTTCAATTCGGATCATTTATTACCACTGAAATTGCAAAACCTTTCTTTACCATTCATTTTTGTCTTATTTTGCTGATACACGAATATTGCAGGTATTGTAGATGTGTAGCAGTTGCCTAACTACATTCTTTTTGAGTAGCACATCGTTATACTTCTACAACTACCCTATAGTTCTTCTGTCATACCTAACTGCTGCTGAAATGAAAGCACAGAAGATGGTTACCATAGCATACGGCAGACAGACGACAGGTAGCATGTTGTATTGTTCCTTGGATCCTTTTCATCAAAGTGAGGGTAACATATTGATGTTGTATGATATGAACTGAATCTATGTCTCCTTGTGAGAGAGAGGACGGCTACAGTGGGAGTAAACAGGTAAGGGAAAAAAAAGGAATAAGTTTGTTGTTCCTGCAACTGAAGCTGTCAAGGTCCTTAGTAAAGGGAAAATCTGAAAGAATCGACATCTGTCAGCTCTGCTCACTTTGGGAGTGATTGACAGCAAGAAAAGAGCTATTATACTGAGATGGGAAACATTTGGGGCTTCTCCAGAACACAGAAAGAGATTCATTCTCTGTCCCAGCAATTCAGTGGAAATTAATATGCTTATATTACATCTTTCTGAGATTACAAAATCCTTCCCTTACGCTGCTGTTTAATTGTCATTATTGGTACTGTGGGAGCACCTCAGCGTGCCAACAGCCCCAGCTCCCTTTGTGTTATGTGCTAAGAACAGCAGGAAAAAAAAAAAAAGCAGTCCCTGCTCAACGAGACTGTTTGCACACAGTCAGAAATGTTTTTTAGAACCACGACATAAACATACTGTTGCATTTTTATCAGTATTTTGTATTTGGTAAAAATATTCTGAAGCTTAAGGGCTCAGTGCCCACAAATATGCTGGCACGCAGATTTCACAGATCTTGTAAAGTCTACTACTGCGCTGGTGTGCGCATATGCAGCAGCTGATTTTTCAAATAGGCAAAAGCATGCCCTTGCATATCTGAGCAGCAGGACTGAGCCAAAAGCATGGCAATGAATTATTGGCTGCAAGAAGGTATTGATGCAGTCCAGCAGACCTATACACAGCACAATCATTCAAAAAAGAGAGAGAAAGCTGGCGTGGGACTTTTACTTTATTGTGATTGCACAGAAAGACTCATTTCTGTTTCTGTGGATGGATCATTTTCTGTAGCAGTGCACACTTCTTCTAGAATGGCTCCAACTTCACAGTATCTGCTTCCAACAAACTGCTCTCCAGGCTAAACAGACACTCACTACTCACATGACAGCACATGGGGGAGTGATGCTGAGAAAAGAAGACATGCTGTGGCTAACATCTTTGCTTGTCTTGTAAGAGTAATCTGACTAATGTCGGAATGATTCCATCAATATTGTCAGAAATAGGTTTAAGAGCCCTCCAGGTACATTACAAGCCTTGGCACAGGCAAAGACTAACGTGAAGTGGATGCCAAATGACCAGAGGTTCTGGGAAGGTATGAAGCAACACTAAGGACCTTGACTTAGGCTGATGACACTGAGTTTTCTTCTTCTGTGTTCTTTCCCTATTTCAGACCGACCAGAGTACGGAAGAGGCATTGTGGGATACGCTGTCAAGTGCTATCGGTTTCACGTATCACACTCAGAAATAAAAACAAATTGAGTTTGTATAACACTAGATGAGCTTGCTCACGTCTTAGTCCTATGTATTGAATAAACTGAAGTATGCTGGATATTCACACAATAATGACAACTCTGGCTCCTGCAGGACAGATATGTGCTATAAAGATCATTAGGAAATGCCACTACCACTTTGCTCAAACAGCAATTATAAATGAGGACGCTTCTCTCCCATAAGATCTTTGCTGACCCTCCTTTATACAGATTCCTTTCCTTAAAAGAACAGAGAACAGAAGGCAGCTGATGTCGTGAGCTCTCTGGAATGGTGTTTGAGATATCTTGCTTCAAACTGTATTTGGCCTCCAGGCTTGTTGGTTGTTCTTGAGTCGTTGAGTCACTGAGTTTCTGTGTTCCTCTGCTTCATGCTGTGTAAAGAGGAATAACACATGCTCTTACCTATTATTTCTCCTGTATACTTGGATTAGAAATAATTGGGGTCAGGGACTAGCTCTTCTACGAAAATAGGCATGGCATAGTTTCTCCTAGAGTACCATAACACTATTTATAAGGGATAATTGAAACAGATCTTCTGTGCCAGTGAAAAGATTCACCGTAAAGGCCCAAAAGTTCTTATCCAGTGTACAAACCCACTGAGGTACTTAGGTGATACCTTCAGGAAAAGAACAATTGTAAAATAGATATTCTGAAACTTTAGCCTCAGTACCCTGCAAAAAGAAAAGCAGGACTTTTCTATCCACAGATATTGCAAAACCTTTTTTTCTTTGCCTGGGGAGCTCACTGTTTAAGCAGTTATATTTGAGTGCATTCCTCTGTTTATCCTTTTATTATCATTCCTAATAGACAAAATTGATAAGCCTGACTGACATCTGTATGGATTTCACATACACAGCAACAACGTGAATGAGAAAACGGCCTCCTGGGAGACTGCTGGGACTCTTGTTCATTATCATTATCACTATCATGATTCATGCAGCTGATGAGACTCCCAGCCATATCCTCCTCCTCGTGCTCTAGGTTGCACTCGCAGCATCTTGTTGTCACCAAACGGTTGCACAAGCAGTCTCCCTGTCACCCCCAGAGTATCTGTGCTATCATTCTCCCTGCTTCCACACAAGACACTCGATCTGAGCAGAAGGTGGATGATGTGCTCCAGACATCAAGGCGAATCCAAGCCAAGACACGATTCAGCCCCACTAACCAAGGCTGCCAGCAGCTGGGGAGAATTCAGCCAGTCTCACAGCTGCCGTTCAGCTGTTGGCCTTGCAACACCTATCCGAAATGGCACTTTGGTGAAGCAGGAAGAGAAACTCTCAGTTACCAGACCAGTAAGTGCCAAACCTGCTTTGTCTCTTCAATAAAAGGTCTCTGCTTTTTTTCTTCCACACCACAGCAAGCTGTATCAGCATGCAGACCAACTGAAATTCGAGTAAAGAAGTGGGAGAGACCTGTGAAAATCTCATTTCTCTTGCAGAATGTTTTTCCTGGACATCTACTGTTACACTATTATCACTGCAACTGTATTCATGAAAGGGGAAATAGTAATCTCATTGTTAACCTCAAAAAAATTTCATGAGGGTTCAGTGAAATGGCTATGTTAAGGCAATTAAATAAAATGTGGTGAAAAATAAGGCACCATTTTCATGACTTATGCCTTTACAGGAGTTTGGATAACGATTGCAAAAGGTTAATATGCTTTATATGAATCTGTAGGTATCTGTCAAACATGGAAAGCGGTCCGGGGAAGCAATGCTGCACGGCAGGGACATCTGCTGGAAGCTTCCCGCATTGGCCTCACGCCTCGTGGTTCAGCTCTGAGTCCTCCGAGCAGCCCCAAGCTGCTCCTGCTGCCTCTGGCTGGGGAGGGGGTTTCTGGCTAATGAAGAATTCAGCACATGCCTCCCTGGCAACGGCCAGTCAGCCACTCGACGGGAGCCAGAAATCTTTAAGCTATATGCTGGAATTTAAACGGAAACTTTTGCATCTAAATTGAAGGTTACACTCCTCTTCCAGCTGCCTGACATTGAACTGTCTGTCAGAGGAAGGCTGGGCACTGGTGAAATCCTTCCCTTTCCCAGCCGTATACAGCAGGAGAAGACCAATGTTTTAACTAGGGAAAGGAACTATCAGTGAAGTTCTCTGTAATTTTGACGATGTGATGGCACTAAGGCTAAGAACCTACTTTTACCTAAGTTAAAAACTGAAAACGAGGTTTCAGATTTCAGCATCTAAATAAATTGCCTCCCTTCTCAGAGAGACATTGACTACATTCTCCACCTAAGAAGCGGATCCAAATCCCTCTCCCCCTTCCTCCTTCACAGTGGGAAAACACAGTTTGACCATACTGGGTTGATAGGATCAAACCATGTTTTGACTATACCCTGGCCTCCTGTGTTTTGATTTCGGACACTGGCTTGAATATTATTAAGACAGTGCGGAAAGCACTCACTGAGTAAACCCTAGAAAGAGGAAGCCGTGTTTTGTACGGCAGCAGAAAAGAGGATGCTTTGCAAACTCAAATCCCTTTTCTCCAAGTGCGGGGATACAGCTGATGCAAAGCATCCTACAAATGAGTATGAGCTGTATTTCGTTCCACACACACCGAACGCTTGAACTGCGTTTAGCACATCACACGTCTATGGTCTGAGCAACTCTCCCCAGTGCAGCAGGCTTTTTCCTGCAGACACCAGTTCACATCTGATGTGAGACCATTTTAAAACCAGCCTCTGCTCTTACATTGTAAGAACAGCTCTCTCCCTCAAGCTACTTGTAGACAAAAACATGTTTACCTCCACCTATCAAAGCACTGGGGGAAAACAACAGCCTCTTGAAGGAAATTAATCCCCTAAAACCTTTTGAAACGTTATGAACAGCTTGCCACCGGATGGAATAGATGCACTAGTAAGGATAAACAAGCACTTGGTCCAGACCCTTGGAGGGAGTTAGCTGCGTGCCCACCTTCCACTCAAGTCGGCGGCAGGTGAGTGTTGAGGGCCCGGTGGGTGGTTGCCAAGGGCCAGTTGATGCTGCACAGCCAGCGCAGCCTGGGTCTCCAGGCCAGCAGATACCAGAAGCTGTTCAGTCCTAGTAGCCCACGTCACCACAGCACCTCGCTTACCATCATTCATCTGTATCCAGTAAAGTTTTATCACAGTGATGGGCTTTTGCAAAGCAGTTCTACGGGTCTGAACTTGCACTGCCAACCTGCAGGTGAGGATGTTAAACATGGCAGTACGTGCCTTGCCTGCCATTACAGGGAAGTGGCCAAAGCACATTTTTTCAGGAAAAAAAGGCCTGCCTTTCAGTGTCTGCTCCTAATCACCTTTATGTATTCCCCACGAGGCAGCCTATGGGGCAGGGGCTACCCACAGCTTTCCCCTCCCACACAAATAAGCCTCTCCCTCTAGACCAATGAATATTTAATTATTCTGTGCAAAATCAAGCAATTTTCTCCAGAAACACTGAATCTTCCCTTCTGCTCCTGAACAACCTGCTCCTGGGTGTAGCACGCCCTCAGACAAGGGAAGATAATGGAAACAGGTCTCACCCTCCTGGACGAGAGCTCTGCAAGGCTATGTAAAAGAAGCTGGTCCAGAAGACACTGCGGTAATGCCCCAAAAAACAGGGGCAAGCTCACTGGGATTAGTTCTGCCAGTTCTGCAGATGCAAGAGAAGTCTGGCATCTCTGTACAGAGTCCAGGAGCATCCATGAGCAGGTCCTGACAGGTCATGGAGAAGATGTGGGAAAAAAATTAGGCACTTCTGGACTTCATCTGAGCATGGGTGCTGAACATCAAATGTTGCCTTCAAGGCACTACAGAGTATGTAGGGTGGATCCAGCCTTCAAACTACACAAAAGCCAAAAAAAGCTACAGGGAGGAAGGTGGCTTCTGAAGGATATACCTTTGCTGCAGGGCAGGAAGCCTGCTGAGATGCTCTCCTTGATCTGACTCCCAGGCAGGTGGCCTGTGCTGTGTAATTCTGCAGGGAATAGCCAGGCCCCTGGGGAGTCAGTCAGGTGGGGAGGCCTTGACTGATACACTGAATTCATTAAGCAGCTTTGTTTTGAAGAAGCAGAATGGAAGCTATATAAGAAAGGGCATTTGAATTCTGCCCTTCAGCAGCTATGTTATCAAGTGACCCCAATGTCTGGAACGAGTTGGAACGAGTCCAGAGGAGGGCCACAAAGATGATGAGAGGGCTGAAGCACCTCTCCTATGAAGAGAGGCTGAGAGCTGGGGCTGTTCAGCCTGGAGAAGAGAAGGCCTTATAGCAGGGAGACCTTATAGCAGCCTTCCAGTACCTGAAGGGGGCCTACAAGAAAGCTGGAGAGCGGCTTTTTACAAGGGCATGTAGTGATAGGACGAGGGGGATGGTTTTAAACTGAAAGAGGGCATATTTAGATTAGGTATTAGGAAGTAATTCTTTACTGTGAGGGTAGGGAGACACTGGAACAGGCTGCCCAGAGAGGTTGTGGCTGCCCCCTCCCTGGCAGTGTTCAAGGCCAGGTTGGATGGGGCTTTGAGCAACCTGGTCTAGTGGAAAGGTGTCCCTGCCCATGGCAGGGGGGTTGGAACTAGACGGTCTTTAAGGTCCCTTCCAATAGAAACCGTTCTATGATTCTTTCGGAGTTTTAACCTCAAGGACAAAAAACAGAGCCTGGCCTATGCTTTAGAAAAGGAAGAAATCTCTGAAACAAGGTTTTGCATCAGTAATTTTTAAAAAACTTCACTACATATCTGCATTCCGCAGTGTGACATTTCAGATGGTCCCTATGTATTAAAGCATCAGGTTGCTATTAAATATCAAAATTATGAGCAAAATCCAGTTTAACTGTATGCCCTGTTTACACTAAACATTTTTTTCTGCTCACCATCCATGTTGCATAAAATACAAAGTACCTGTGCTTGAGTCACACAAGTGAAGTAATACTGTAAACAATGATTACAAGTTTTCCCCCACTTAAATAACTTAAGAATGAGCACAAGCACAATGATCCCACTTCAAGAAACACGATTAAAGTATCCAACTCGTATGTGTGGAAAAGAAATTAGTTAGATATGTAATTAGAAAACAGTCAGATCATGAATCGTTAAGAAGGCTGAACATCTTAACCTCCTCTTCCCTTACCAAGGAGTTTCCACCCTCTCATGCAGAGAATGAACCACAGCACTATAACTATGTTAACCATAAATGAAGGATGCATACATTTTTTACTATTAGGTTAAAGTGGTGCTGCTTTTTGCACATAAAAGCTTGTAAGAAGCAAGCTCCTGGGAATGACTTTCAGGTTATGTGTCTTTCCATCACTTAGGAGTAAAATGCTAGAGATGAATAGAATAGAGATGAACAGAGATGAACTGCAGTAGAACTTAGGCTAACTTTTCTTCCACTATGCTATTTGCTACCAGCTATTCATTTATGAATATATTCTATTTTAAAAATCTCACTTGAACTGCATTAAAGAAACAGCAGATTCTCACATTAATTTCTGCCTGAAACGGAAACCTGATCTGCAAGAGTTTGAAAATCCATTACTCCTTATGAGAGCAGAGCTTAGCAGAGGGACAGCTGACAAGAAGCAAACCCACATTGTACTTCACATTGTATTTCTGGGATTACTACTTCTGCTCCTCCAGGATGCATTTGAGGGGGAGGTTTCACCTGTAGAATTCTCCTTACTTGGCTAAATGTCAGGTGGGCAAGAAGGAAATCTCCCCTCATCATGGATATGAAGAGAGAAAAGCTGCCATGGCTGTCTCGCTGTTGAACTATTACTTTCAAAGAACACTGTTAAGTTGCAAAGACGCATCCGAGCACTTGAGGGAGAGGAAATTAAATGTTTTTAAAAGGGAAAGTGTAACCTCAGCGCAGGAGACCCTGGTGCTCTCTCCACAGACAGCATGAGAGAGGAGATGACACACCAGTGCTCTGCTTCAGCTCAAGGTGCAGGTCCCGGGTGGTCTCGACCAGCCCTCAGGACAGGCCCCGGGAGTAAGGCCCTGAGCAGGGGATATCCCCGTCCACGGCCAAGGCCATTTCACTGCAGCACCCGGCGCTTTTCCGAACAGCCGCGGCCGCGGTCGCCCCCGCCGTGCGATGGCCGGGCCCAGCGCCTCACTGCTCGCTTCTGCCCCGGGGCCGGCAGCTGCCCACCCCGCCTCAGCGACAGGCTCTGAAACACGAACCCTAGTAATAATTAAAAAAAAAAAAATAATCGTTATAATTATTTTTAAAGGCCTAACAGTTTTAACGTGCGCTGATTTGGCAGCGCTGGTTATACGGTCTCTGACGCCTCACGCCGGCAGGAGGGTGCTCAGACGGCGGCGACTGCAGCGGCGGCTGCCCGGGCCGGGTCCCCGCGCCCCGTCCCTGCCCGGCACCGCGGCGTGCCGCCCGCCCGTGCCGCAGGGGAGGAGGACGCTGGGCGCGGGCGGGAAGCTGGGCGTCGTAACCGGCCCCAGCACCGAGCCGCTGCCACGGCGGCCGCGGCCGGGAGGTGCCGCGCCGCCACCAACCGAACTACCGCTCCCAGCAGGCACCGCGGCCCGGCCGGCCCTGATTGCGCATGCGCGGGAAGGGGCGACACGCATGCTTCCTGTTCCTTCCCTCCCCGGCTGCCCAAGGCCCCTTCTCGCAGCCCATTGGCTGGTGTCCGCCGGAAGTGCTCGCACCCCTGCGCCTCCTGGGAGTTGTGGTTTCCCCGCCCCCTACGGTAGGCCAGCGCGACTAGGGTGGGCGGGACGCGCGCACCACCGGTCCTGGCGTGCAGCGCGGCCCGCCCCGCCCCGCGCCGCGCCGCCCCGCCCCGCCCCGCCCCGCGCCGCCCGGAAGGAGCCGTCAGCAGTGAGGGGTGGCGGGAGCTGGCGGACAGGGATGGCGGCGCAGATGGCGGTGCTGGGTGAGTGCGGGCGGGGGCCCAGGGGCCTGGGGGCCCGGGCCACCCCTCGGGCTGCTGAGGGGACGGTGCCCGGGGGCGGGCGGCGGTGGGGCCTCCGCCCCGCCTGCGGTGGCCTCCGCCCCGCCTGCGGTGGCCTCCGCCCCGCCTGTGGTGGCCTCCGCCTGGCAGGGCTTAGGCGCGGCTCGTCGCCCTGCCTCAGGCGGCGGGCGCTGACCGCGACTGCGTGGTTTTGCTGGGGCCCTCGCAGTCTTTCTGCTGGCGCTGTCTCCCCGGACTGGCTTTTCTGCATGGCGGGGCTTCCTGTGGCGTGTGCGGGGTGTTCCTCTGTTCGCAGAGCCGCAGCGCTCAGTGGGGTGTTGCTGAGAAATGCCTCGGAAGATTCACGGCCGAAAGTAGTTCTGTCGCACTAGCCTGGTTGAGGCACAGCTGTGACCACCCTTCCCTGCTGAGCACAAGAGCTTATCCGCTCTTTGAAATTTAAGCTAGGTAGATTTCTTGAGATTTTGTTTGTGGGTTGGTGCTTTTTTTTTTCTCCTGTGAAGCATTGCTTTATATTAGATTTTTGGGTTTCTTGCTTTGGTAATTTAGGTAAAACTGGAAAAGAAAACCTGCTCTGCACTTAAACTAGTCTAGCCCTTGATTTCAAGGCATAAAACAGATGCAGAGGTGTGGGAAGATGCTCTTTGGGAGCTGACTGAAATAGGAGGCGGTAGCATGGTTTTGCATCTCCTTATTTTTAGACTTCCAGTGAAGTTGGAGGAGATGTTTAAATCAGGATTTTGACATTTTACTGTGATGTTGTGCAGCCTCATTAACTAGATGTCTGTTAGGGGTCATTCATAGGCAGTTACCCCCAAAATATTAATTAACCTATATTTTTGAAGTGCCTTGCAGAGAGGAAAAGAATTATTACAGGGTGGTGTTATTCTTGGCTTTCCTATAACTCTTGGGCTTTTTTAAACCAGTTTGGTTTTAATGCCTAAGATTTTTGAGTCTTCTAACCACTCACTTTTTGTTAAGAGATCTGAACTTGCTGGTGACCTTTGAAGAAATTGAAAACTAATTAGGTAGCTGAACAGGCTTCAGAGCATGAAATAAAACCGCATAGGTGCGATATATAACGCTGTGTCACTTGTATTGATTTCTAAGTTTGCAGCAGTAGATACTCTAACCCTAATTTTTAAAAATCTGTGTTTCAGGTTCGGCTGTTCTGGCTCTCTTGTTAGCTGGCTATCTGGCACAGCAATATTTACCAATGCCTACACCGAAAATAATAGGGATTGACCTTGGCACGACTTACTGCTCGGTTGGTGTCTTTCTTCCTGGAACAGGGCAGGTGAAGGTTATTGCAGATGGAAACGGCCGCAACAGCATACCAAGTATAGTCTGTTTCACAGAGAGAGATGTGTATGTAGGGTATGATGGCCTAGAACTGGCTGATTCAAATCCTCAGAACACCATATATGATGCAAAAAGATTCATTGGGAAAATCTTCACTTCAGAAGAACTGAAAAGTGAAAGTAGCAGGTATCCCTTTAAGGTAAGTAGCCGCCGCCTTCAGTTCTCTCCAAGCAGTAATCTATAGGAAGCTTGAAACATGTAGTAGCTCACCATATTTTCTGACCTTGAGTCATTTGGCTAAATCTGCTATGCCTGAAAACCATAAGAGGTATCCACAGAGGGGAGAAGGAGACGGTTGTGGAAGTCACGTACCTCTGCATGAGATCTGATAGTGATTTTCTAGAGGACCCTGTCCTCTACTGTGAAATGGGTTTCTGGGTAACCTTCCAGCCCCTTCTCTTAAAGTATAAATTTCAATTTGAAATTCCAACTGTGCTTTGCTGAAACGCCACTTTTTCTATGAGATTAAAAAAAAAAAATAGACAAGTATAAACGTCACATCTGCTCTGTCCCAGTGCATTTTTTTTCCCCTAGCACTTTTCTAGTGCTTACTTGACCAGCAGCAGATCTCGAAAGCAGCTTTTTTGACAAAAGTATTGCATAGTTTTAGCATGGTGCAGTATTTGCTGAAAAGAGACAAATGTTCAGGTACTGCAAGCAGTCTTTGAATTCTTTTCTTAAGATAAGCCGTTCCAGTACCAACCTGTTTGCTTCCTTTCAGAAAGAAGAACCTGTTGGGAAGCTTTATCAGTAGGGTAAACCTAAATGGTTTTAATCAAAAAGCATTACTTTTATCTTTGAATGTGGTCTTGAAGTTGATTACACAGTTGCTAGGTCTTAACTTTTTTTTAACATGTCTTACCTGGGCACAGTGGGTGTCACGACTTTGGATATATTCAGACCCCGTAAGTGGCATGTTTTCCATAATACTTGCAGTCAAGGAATAAAAGTGATTCAGGAAGTGGCAAAAGCACATTCATATTTTTCCTGAATAAACAGGCTATATGCAAATAAAACACTTGGCAGAAGCAGAGTGGAAGAGCATAAGAAAGAGACTTCTCACCTGTGGGTTGTATTGCTTTTTCTTCCTAGATTTTCAACAACAATGGATCAGCTGAATTTTCTGTGACAACTAGTGAAACCTTTCGCATCACTCCAGAGCATATTGGCTCTGCACTGCTACTGAAACTAAAGAGAATGGCAGAAGACTATCTTGGCATGCCCATCTCGAAGGCGGTCATCTCGGTGCCAGCAGAGTTTGATGAAAGGCAACGGAATTCTACCATTAAGGCAGCTAACTTTGCAGGTGATGTCTGTTTATTCCGGCGTTTTTCTATGAAACCTTCAGGTCTATTTCACTAACAGAAAGTCTTTGGGGAGGATATAGAAACAGTGAATCAGTGATAGAGAACCTTAGAATGGATTTTTTTTTTTTTTTACAGACAATTAACAATTATGAGGAACAGCAAAGACCTCTTGGGTACTGACAGGTGCAGCTGACTAATGCAGACAGATAGATAGAATTAAGTTTTACTTCAGGGAAAATAGTCTTTTTGGTAATCTCCAATTAGAGAGACTATACAGAGCACCCTTGGACAATAATTTAAACAGAAATAGAACATGTGAAATAGGTCTCCTTAGCAAGGTTTCTCTGGAAGAAATGTGTTTGGACAAATCATGGTCCATGACTTCACCCTGACATCGAAGTAGTACTACTTCAGGCTTAAATAAGGAAAAGAGTTCATTGAGTATTACTGCTTAGAAAACTGTTTCCTTTAGATCTGACATTTTAATTCAGGTAAGTTTGGTTAAAAAAAAAACCCAACCAAACTGATGGTAAATGTGATGATGATGTGAGAACTGCAGTTTTCTGAAGTGTACCTGACTGTTGCTTTGCTCTTTGTAGGGCTAGAAATTTTGCGAGTAGTCAATGAACCCACAGCTGCAGCTATGGCTTATGGACTCCACAAAGCTCATGTGTTTAATGTTCTGGTGGTGGATTTGGGTGGAGGAACTTTGGATGTGTCTCTATTGAACAAGCAGGGGGGGATGTTCCTCACACGAGCCATGGCAGGTGAGAAAAAAGCTTTTCTTTCTCAAGGAGTGGGGGAAAAGGAAAGGTGCACCTGAAGTCACTGTTAGAGGGGCTTTTTAAAACATACCAGCCTTGCCATGAAGTGTTCTTTGAAAGTGTTCTCAGCTGCCTTTCATGCAAAATTAGGTTTGTGACTGGTTTCAACAGTTAAGATAAATCCACAGGTTTTGGCTGACTCAAAGGAATGAGTTGTGGTTTCATTTTATCCATGGCTGTTAACTTTTGTGCCCACTAGTAAAAGTGCTGGTGCGTATTACAGTTACGTTGGCTGGATTTTGGGGGGCTGGGGGTGTTACAAATCTTTCTATTACCTTTGTCCAAGCTGGAGATATTTGCCAAATCATTGACCAGTGCTTTAGAGCATCCTCGCCTTGCCAGCTCCAGTTCAGTTGGGCAGGGTTTGGGAAGGCGTGTGCTGTTAGCCCAGAAGTAAGTTTTGTGATACATGTATGCCAGAGTGATTCATCACTTGGCAAAGAGTTCTGGCAGCAATGTTTAGTGAAACTGTAGAGAATACACAACTGCTTTTCACATGAGCTGGATTCAGACAGGTCTGATATGCAATGCTAACGGTCTGCATTGCCTTGAATGAATAAGTTTTGATGTGAGCTGCTGCTGAGTCCAGTAAGAGTAGAACAGCAAGAAATATTCAGCAGCTTCATTTTGATTTATTTAGACAGAGGTCCACTAAATGAATTCCTGTTTTTAGCCAAAACAAAACAGTGGGAACTTCAAGAGTATTGTTCAACACAGATTACAATCTGCGGGCCATTTTTTTAACTGTATTGAATGGAAAGCATGAACAATTGCTTGAAAGTTTTTGGAAACATGGTGCAAGAATAATCTTTCAGTAGAAATTGGTTATGTATTATACTTTTCCCCCCTCTCTCTCTGAAGGCTAATATAAGATATACCTCTTAACAGAGCTTGAAGTTCACTGCTTGCATTTTATCACTTTCCTCCACTTTTGGCGGGTTATTTACATATACTTAAGTAGCGTGTAGTTTTTTATGTGAGTGCATGGAGACGTTGAATAACTTGAAACTGTTACAACAATGATCCCTATAAAGCTGTACTGTGGAAGTGCTAAGAGAAAAATCCATTCTGGGCAGAGAGAATTCCAGGAACTTTAGCTGGAAAAACAACTTACTGTGAGAGATTGCACTTCAGTTCTAGGGTTCCAGCTAGAAATTTATTGTTACATGTTTTCTTCTATAGAGAATACCACTGAGTTAACAACCACTGCTTTTTTCTGTTACAGTGTAACAGCAGTTCCAGGGGAAGAACATTGAGGAGGGTAAAGTCTAAAATAGTTGCTAAATAAAAATCTGGAAATTACTATCCATCGTGCATCCTTCAGTGGATAACAATTATGTCTGTTTTCCCAGTTCTATGAGCTCTTGCGCTCTGCTTATGGTCCTAGTATCATTGTTCTGGCCCTTGAGAACCATCTCCCAGTAAAAGAGCAGATGCATGCTGCTTTCTGAAGCTGTGAAGGTGATGTGTCTGATGCCTTTTTTTCTGATGTTTCAGGTAACAACAAACTTGGAGGACAGGATTTTAATCAAAGGTTGATGCTGTATTTATATGATCAGCTCCATCAAATGTATGGTTCTCTGCCAACAAGAAAAGAAGAAATACATCGCCTCAGACAGGCTGTGGAAGCAGTTAAATTAAATTTGACTGTTCATGAGGCAGCCACGCTAAGGGTGTCGTTGACGATGCCAGAAAGGAAGCTTACAAAAGAACTTCCAGAAAGTGGGGTAAAAACAAACACTGTGCTAAAAGACAAGCCTTCACAAAACCCAGAAGATCTGAAAAATCTTGGAAACTCTTCAAAAGTAGAGAACAACTTTGTCAAAGTCGTGTTTGAAACAGAAATCTCTAGGAAGCTATTTGAGATGTTAAATGAGGACCTTTTTGAGAAGATTCTTGTGCCCATTGAACAGGTGTTGAAGGAAGGCCACCTACACAAAGCAGAAGTGGATGAAATTGTGTTAGTTGGAGGCTCCACCCGGATTCCTCAGATACGCAAAGTTATTCGGGATTTCTTTGGGAAGGAACCTAACACCTCTGTAGATCCCGACCTAGCAGTTGTAATGGGCGTAGCTCTCCAAGCAGGAATTATTGGTGGGTCCTGGCCTCTCCAAGTCAGCGCTATAGAAATTCCTAATAAGCATTTACGGAAGACTAATTTTAACTGAGCATAATAAACTCTTCCCCGTTGCATTCGGTCTCTCCAAAAGTGTACTCTGGTGCATACTTACCTGACTGGCAGTGGAGCCTAATCTTAGCTGTATTATATTCGTTTTTTGTTTCTTCCAGTTAGGTGTTCCTGGACGCCTAACTGTGTCAAAGTAGATGTTACTTTAAAGGTACAAGTGATTTTTTTTTTTTTTGAAGTTCTGAAGTGTCCTCTATTTGCTTGTAGATTGGATATTGGATGAAAATGCTAACGATGACACACTCACATTTTCTTGCTAAATTTTATTAGCAAATCCTGAAGAGGTGTATGTTTAAAATATAAAGGGACTGTGACCAAAGGTTAGAGGTAATATGGTATGGTACTGTAGGTATTCCCAGGTCCAATATATTTACTTTAAAAGAATGTGAAGCAGTGTTAACGCACATAGCACTAGCAGTGTTGAGTTTAAATTTATTTATTAAAGGGAGTCATTTGAGCATTTAAGCACCTTTCTAAAAGGCACGTTGCAGCTTGAATGAGACTTGTGCATTCACTTGATTCTTCTGCTGTTCATAACAGCATAATGGTATTACTGAGGCTGTGTGGCAAACTGTCTCATGTTTCAGCCAAACCGTATTAAGAAACTGAGCTCTTGCTAATGTGTAGTTATTTTGTGTGTCTCCAAGGGCTTACTTCCTGATCTGGTTTTGGTGGTTAATATACAGGTGCTGCTCTCATACCACTGATGTTGTCCACAGAGAACAAGGGCATATTGCCGACTATTTATACCTCCCTCCGCCTTATTTGAAAACTGCAGTAATTTTATGTATCTTAAAGCCACACCTGTATGTCTTCCCTTGAATGTGACCAACATGAATTTCATTGTTGCGCATCTACAAGTGTGTGACAACTTTCCCATGGAGTACCCCAAGCCGTACTGTTTTCAGGGAGAAAGTGTGGGATAGAAGGGACTGCCTGGATGAAGTCTAATTCCTGTAGTCATAGTAAATTAAAATTCATTTCAACTATTTTGTACTTTTTAGCTTGTATCTCTGGTTTATCCCCACCCTAAAGTGAACATAGATCAGAGATTGTAGCTGTTCTTTTGGGAAGGAAGCAGTGCGTGTAACTCGGGATTTGAGGTAGCACTTCTTAGGACTTTATTTTAGGCAAATAGTTTGCTACCCATCTATCTAGCAAATGCCTGAGGAGGAAAAAATTAATTATCTCAAAAAAAAAATGGTGACAGTTCTGTTCTCTCTGGAGGGTTAAATCAATACCTAAAGACCAGCTGAATTCTTTTATCTGTGTAGGACTTTCTACAATGAAAGCACTTCATTCAGCTAAGACTGGCTTCAACATCCCTCAACCCAGTCTTAATCAGGTTACGTTCTAGTACCAGGTGGTTCTAAGCATTTTCTTGTATGCCTCAGAATAATTTTGTTTGTATTAAGCTTACCAAGATAAAGTGTGGGGCTTAGATTTATTGTTTAACCCATGACTATATTACAATAGGCTTATTATTCTCCTGGCAGCAGGCCTGACTTATGGCACTGCCATACATCAATTGTGCTGATTCGGCTGTTTGCATAGCTACTGTCTAAACATATCTTTGAACTAATCCAATTAAAATCCTCTTAAATTGAATCATAGTTGCTCACAACCATTCCATCAGCATTGTTTAACTTCACAGAGGATTCCCAAAATATGGCTAACATCTGTTTAATTTCCCTGAGCTGAAAACCAAAGTGATTTTTTTTATTTGAGGATTTTTTCCCTTTGTACTTCTTTGAAAGTGACCCTGACTCTAAGCCTGTGAGGAACTTCCAGTAATGTGTGGTAATGTGTTCCAAAGAGAGTGTTGCGCAGCTGTAAACAGTGAGTGGTAAAGGCCTAAGGTGAATACAGCTGCAACTCCTTAGTTGAAAGAAGTGCCTCTTCAGCGAAATCATGGGTGAATACCAATGTACAGTATGGTTCTCGTATCCAGTTGCTATTTGGGGCCTTGCCTTGCAGATATAAATGTATCTGTTTAGTTCAACATATATTCCAGTGTCTTTGGAGTCGTCGTGGCCTTTCCTTCTGCCCTGCTGTAAATTCATCTCAAAGTCTGCTGGAGTTACAGTAGGTCTTTAGTCTTCATTTTTTTAATGCACTGTGTAAAATGAGCAGACCTGTATAAAAACAGAACCACATCGCAGTGAAGTTAAGCTATCAAAAGCTTTTTGCAATGTTTGGACAAGTTAGGTAGGAGTGTGGGAGTAACTTTAAACTGTTAAACTATCAATGCAAGTAAATGAAGTACTACTTTCTTTTTCTTTCGCATACTCCTTCACTCTGGAGGAGTTAAATCTCCTTCAGTGTTAATCTGGGAATTGTAAGGGAAGGGTGAGTTGTTTACTTGTAAAAAAAAAAATCACAAAAGGTTATTTATTCAGATTTCTATACAGATTTTTTTTTTTTTAGTAGAGAAGTTACTGTACGTTGGATATCTCACAATGCTTCCTTATTTATTAAATAACTATTTCCTGATTTCTGCAGTCAAGTTATTTATTTTGTATCTTTTGATTTTTAGTACTGTATTTTGGCACAAAGCATTGAATTTTAAAGATGAGTCCACTGTACTAAGTGGATATTTCCAGGTATGCACACGTACTGCTTACCGAAAGTCTCTCTTTAAACAAAGTGATATTTTCAGCCTGAAATCTTTCTACAAGCAATCCTTGAAATCTGAGTATGGTTGCCTGCAGTGTTAGGTGTGTAACAAATTTATATAGCTAAAGCTTGTTTCGCAAGATGAAAACGTGAAAGTTTAAGATGCCTCACCAATTTTATGTTCCTGAATTGTTTCCAAGTGCAGATGATGAAATGCATTTTATAAATAACCTTTTAGAATGTTTTTAATAAAAGCAATTTCTGTCCCTTGGACATGTCTTGTTTCAGTTTCTCAGGGAAATACTGTAACAGCACTATTGCCCTATGTCTTCCTTGAATTCCTTTGGAGGTTACAGGATGAAGTTGTAATCCCTCAACTTGTCAAGGGGAGTGATCACTTGATCACTCCCTTGGAGTGACAGATCTCTAGGAAGTGGCAGAGAGGAGTGTTAGGAACTGAGATGAGAGGGGGAGAAAACCCTTTCTCCTCAGCTGCAGTTTGGGCTGGAGGAATGGAACTGAGAAGAAAAGTGCAGGTTAGTACAAGGAAATCAAGGAGTGGCTGGGGGGAAGAAGGAAACACCAACAGGGAAGGAAACCCTTGTCAAAGGGGGGGACAATGAACTCCTTGCTCCTATTGGGAGTAGGAGCAGTTCCCACCCCTCCTGTGCTTATGCTCTGCCTGTGGGATCACAGGATGTGGGGCAGGAACAGACTCTTCCTCATGCTGGTCAACAGCTGCAGGATGGACATTGGGAATGGCTGCCAGCATATGCGGAGTGAAGGCTGGGGCAGGTTCATGCAGAATATGAGCAAATGGGATGTTTGAAAAGTTGCAGGTAGGGAAGCATGCTCCAGTAGAGAGGAGAATGCGATGCTCCTGCTAGCCATCGAATTTGTCGTGAACTCGCTATGTAGTATCGCTAATAAAACAGTACAGACAAAACAGACTTAAGTTGCTACTGTTTCTTTTAGATTGTTTAAAATATTTGCCATATTTATTTCCAGTTAATTAATCTGTTAAGTAATTCCTGCAAATTTTGAATATGAAAAAGTTGGAAGCGTCTACACAGAAAAAAAAAAATCTGTCTCATGGGACACACCAACATTGTAATGCTGACACAACTGCAATATATAAATTACCGGCAAGGTTAAAGTAAGAGAACGTTATTTCCAAATTCCATAGAAAATGTGTTATGCCACAAGAGATGTGTAACAACCAATTAAAACTTCTATGTAAACTTTCAAATTAGAATGTCCCGCTTCTTTCTCAGATGAAAGCCAGCCTTTATTTCTTCAATGTAATGATGTCTGTATTTAAATTCCTTAGCAGAGACTGAATCCAGGCACTCTTTTCCTTCCTCTATATTCTTATTTTAAGAATCTTTCAAGGTCTTCAATCACAGACCATACTTTGAGCATCAAGAAACAGGAGTGCAGCCATTAGTCTTTCTGAAACATTACTTTTTTGGTTTCTCAGTAGCATAACTGATGCTCTAGACAAAAAATAGCACGGGTAGTTTAGGCATCCTTCTATTTTACATCTGCTGTTTTCGGGTTACCCTTGAACTTTTAACTTTCACTATAATATACACCCCATTTTTTTCAGGTAACCTTATCAAATTTCTTGGTAGGGTCTATATCAATATTTCATCTTCCTAAGAAAAAGGAAAATATAAAGAGAAAAACTTAAGTCATTAAAAGCTCCCAAGCATTACAGGATATATTCAAGAAGTGTTCTAATTTCCTTTTAAGATGCCTGAAGCTTTTTTTCTGAAAGCAATTTCACATGTGTTCTGTATATATATATGTTTGGGGTTTTTTTCCACAATAAGGAATAATTTAAGCCTGTATCCTTGATTGTTTTGCACATTTCATCCACATACATCTAGAAATCCTTATAAAAGCTTAATGCACTTACTGGGATAGTAAAATAAAAGTATCCCAGGGGCATAACTACCACTATGAATAGTGGTGAGGCAGATGTGATAACTAGAATGGTTCCAATAACATCTAGTGTGCAATTTAGCCAAGTTTATAAGTAGTAATGGAAACTAAATCCACTACAAATAAGTCCTGTAACAATGCACAGAAGAATCAAGATTTTGTGAGCAAATTCCACTAAAAACTTTGAGAAAGCATCCTTTAAAAATGGAATCAAACTAAAATATCTTCAGTAAAAATTAGTAGGATCCCCCCTCACTATATCCTAATGAAATGTATTCATGTATCATTACTATTTGTCTAAAAGTGAAACAGACGTACTAGCTTTTAGTACAGCTTCCTGTTGCTAGATATTGCATTTACTGCTATCTTTAATTTTTCAACAACACTAAATGGAGTTAAATCTTAGTCATTCAAGCTTGATTTTCATAAATGGAAAATACGCGTGAGTTTTCCCTTTACCTTTGTGAATCTATTGATGACCTGACCAACTGGATTAGTTTCAAAATGCTGAAGAGGAAGGTGCCATACAGTGTCTAACAGCTGATGATGCAATGCCCAAGAAGCAGACAGGGATCCCCTGGTAAGCACATAAGCACCACAGCAAACGAGAAGACCTTGTGAATGGATAAATTAAAAGACAGTATGAATGGCTGGGAAGGGAAAGGAGATGGAGCTTGTTTCTGTCACTGTTTTCTACTACAGTGAGCAATCCAACAGTTGCACTTCATATCTTAGTTTTACAAATGTACATATTTGTATTTTGTTGATACATCTTACTACTTCATAAGTATGTTTTTCCTGCAATTAAGTCTCTCATGCTAGCATGTCACTACATATCAACACTGATTTCCTTCCTCACTGAGAGGCCAACATAACTTCATTAGGTTCCACTCGGATGTTCCAAGAATTCACAGAAGTATCATAAAATGAAATAGCATTTTCTTCTACATGTCTGTGTATCTCTGCTCTTCTCCCCAGTTTAAACTATTATACTGTGTTGCATACAATTCTGTTAATGAAACAACTAGCATTTTTTCTTTACTAATACACATTCAGGCAGATCAAACTTAGCACATGGTGAGGAAACAGTCATAAATGCTCATCCTTGCCTTGTGTGAATCCCAGAAGCCCGGAGATACAAAGTTTATAGTTTTGTGATCGTTTCCACTCTGTGAAATCACTAACTTTTGCTGTTTCTGCAGTCCAGGTGCTAAGCAATAGATTTTGTCCAATGGCTAGTGCATCTTGTCCTAAATAAGCAGCTATGGTTAGCCATATCCATTGCCAGTCAAAGGCTCATATGAGCCAGCTGTCAACCAACACCCCCAGGTCCTTTTCCACCAGGCAGCCTTCCAGCCACTCTTCCCCAAGCCTGTAGCGTTGCACGGGGTTGTTGTGCCCCAAGTGCAGGACCCAACACTTGGTCTTGTTGAATCTCATACAGTTGGCCTCAGTCCATCAATCCAGCCTGTCCAGATCCCTCCGTAGACCCTTCCTACCCTCAAGCAGATCAACACTCCCGCATAACGTATGAGGCAATGTTTAAAAGTGCTTTTCTTCTATGCTAAAATTTCACTCTGCTAAAGGTTTTCTGACATCTATTAACATTTTACGTTCTCATTAAAAATGTGGTGGTAAAAATTAATGCATCATAGATAGTAAGTTTTTCAAATCAAATTAAACCAGTAAATATTTTCAAAAAAAACTTTAATCACATTATGTTACAATGTTTTCTTCTTAAACTTTTATTATCAGATGAAGTATTACTCATAAAACCTTCATTTTTTAAATAACTTTCTATCTTTACAACATAATAAAATAAAAAAAACCCTTATTAGTTGTGGCATTACCTTTCCTTCATGTAACATTTCACTAAGTAGCTTGACTTGTTGATCCAAATACCTCATTTGGCTTTTCTGGTTAAAAGACAACAATGTTTTTATTTTTCAATGAACGAAAAAATTTGGAAAGTAAAATATGCAGTGTACTGTAGGCAATAAATACCTTTTATGCTATTTTTACCTTACTGAAAAACACACTAGCACTGCAGTTATACCATTTTCAGATATATATGTAGTAAAAAAAAAAAAACAAACATTAGATAGGATAAAGGATTAAACACATTAAAATAACATTTTTCCCCTAAAATATCTTAAAAAGTGCATTTCAGTTTTTGTCCTTTTAATTTTTATTCGCATTGAATTAAAATCTTAACAGGCTTCCAGTTCCCAGGGTGTTCAGGAATGACAATATCGTTTTAATCTTCAAAATCACTAAGCAGGTAAATACAGACTCAGTAACAATATAGTGTAACACTATATACACACATACATGAATATGTATGTAACACTATATGGATATAAGACACTGTATACATATATATGTATATATCCAGGAGTTAGGCAGAAAGTTTGCTCTGTTACTGATTAATACATTGTTATTGAAAGAACCAATCAAAGAAATACAGAAATTCTTTTCACTCCTACTCAGGCTATACTCAGGCTCTTCTGCATCTCACATTTCTAAAATACTAATTAATAGCCTCTTTAATGTTTTGAGTCTTATTCATATGCAACAAGTTGCAAACTTTTAGACAGAATTATTTTATTGTCCTTTGTATTTCTTCTCTATCTCTCTCTCATATCACAGTACAGATCTAAGTGCATGTGTAGCTGCTGCACCTCACCTGCCAAAGAGGTGAGAGGGTTTTTTGGGTTTTTTTCAATGTCTCGAAACTGTCACAGACTTACAAAAGAATGAATGGAGACCCAGAGTCCACACTGCAAGTTGCACCATCAAAGGCAGAATAAGACAAATTATTGCCTTGAAAGCAATGCAAAACTTAGGGTTGTACTATTTTTTTCCAGTGGAGCTTACAGAAATTGTCATAGTAACAGGCAATACACTGCCAAGAGAACTGTAGCATCAGAGAACCAGAAAAGAAGTCAGAACACATGCAGTACCTCTACGGGAATTCCCATAATCTCAGGAGAACGTGCTAAATTTGAATGAGCAGCTTAGCCTCAATAATAAAAGTGGAAGAGGGCCATAATCCTACAAAATCCCTTATTTAATGGAATTAACTCATGTAATATGCAAAAACATAGCTGTTTCCTAAATTGAGCCATACAGTAATTTTTACTAATAGAATCATTGAAACATAGAATCATTTTGGTTGGAAAGGATCTTTAAGATCATCGAGTCCAACCATTAACCTAACACTGCCAAGTCCACCACTAAACCATATCCCTAAGCACCACGAATACAAAAGTATTGTTTCAGAATAATGAAAATGTAGGTATCCAACCTATCAAACATATGGCTTTCTTATTGAAGTTATGCTTTCCCCCTCAATGAACAACAGCTGTGGCTTGGTGTTGTTTATTTATTTTGGGCTTAATTTAGATATACCAATAGTATTCTTACAAATGCATAATGTACCAGCCCCTCCCCTACATTCCCATATGATGACAACTTAACCTCTCCTTACTATGCTTATTTAAATATCTCACCTTCAGCCTTTTTACTTTGGCTGCAATAAGCACATTTATAGGTATAATCAAAAGAAGCAGTGCAAGACCTGCTGGCACTGAGGATCCAAGTTCTTTCCAGAGAAAGACGACAGCCATGATAATCTGAAAAGGTGCTGACCACAACAGGTTAATGTTTACAGTTAGCTCCATGAGTTGCTGAGCATCTGCTGACATCAGGTTAACAATTTCCCCAGTTGTATCGTTTCATTGTGAGGGATTTGCTAAAGTTAAGGCCTGCAACCAGAAAATATAGAGGTCACGAAAATGAACAATTTTGATGGGTTTAGCTGCCCAGGAGAAGCTAAAAGGACAACATTTAGAGCAAAGCTGAACTTGACGAAACAGACTTGCAACTCTTTATAGTAAATAAACATGACAGCATGGTGCAAAGGGGGCTCAGAAAGACTCAGCTTTAGCCTAGCTTAGAACCTCCTGGTGCAGGAACCAGCAACAGCAGGCTTCACAGCAAGCATGTGCATAATCTCACTGTGGCAGGCAGATACCACAAACCCCAGGTGTCTCGGGACCGACACCCAGACAAGCACAATCTCTCTCTTTCCTTCTGTTAGTGCCTCACATTTTTCTACTATGTCACCTGTAACTCCTGCATGTAACAAGACAGTGCTGCAGCAACTCACCCCACCATCCATCCCACGTGCAAAGCGCAATCTGACCCAGCATTCACTAATCAACTCAGAGACAGGAAGAAGCTGTATCTCTACCCTGTAGCTGTGAAAACTTGCCAGAAGACATGCCCACCCCAGCTGGAGCCTCTGTTCCCCGGTTCATGATCTGATGTACTGACACACCTTGATACGTGTCTTGAGAGAATGAATTCCTTTGTTTAACTGATTTGCAACTTACAAGTAAAATTTTGTGTACTGGTTCAGAAAATACCTGAGAAGTCTATGTCAAAAGATTGGTTTGACGCTCTTGAGAAACAAGACTGTATTTTAAATTACCAAAGACAGTAATTTATTTCAGATTTGGACTATTTTTGGCTTCCTTAACTTGTGCTTAACAGTTAAATTCTGCAGTAAAAATACCAATGATGTGCCATGTTCATAACAAAGTAAATGAAAGGTGCAGCACTGAGAAACCAACTTCATCTCATGCTACACGTTAGCAGTAAACATTTTTATGTTTTGCCGGGCAGACAGGTACTTTAACTTCTACATTATTAGCACCTGCATTTCTTGTAGCTAATAATGCTGCAACCTCAGCATATCTTATTAAAGGTGGGATAAGTTACAGATAGATTTCCACAGCAGTTAGCTATCTTTTAAACATCTGAAAAACAACAAACCTACTGGGTATTCAACTCAACAGAAAATCAGTTTCACTAAAATCAGGGGGGAAACTTCAACCTCCAAAGGAGACAATGTGGCAAACTTCAGCTTCTCACATTCACTACTACTATATAGTAAAAACAGTGATCACGTATACCCTTACTTTTTCCCGGACATCCAACCTAAAAAGTTTTCCCAGTTCATTCAGTAAATTTGGGAAATTAACCCATAAACAAAACAGGAAGAGTTCAGTTTCTACATATATATCCAATACTATGTCTGTACAAGTGGCTGACAAAAGTATGTAATTTCAGGATGAGAGTCTTGTAATAGAAATGCTGCTGAAATTCCAAATTATTATAAATAAATAATCATCAAAATATAAAGTCAATCTGTTAGCCTGTCACCAGTGCTGGTAAGCGTATTTTCTTTTAACACTGTGTGTTTATTTTAGTTTTTGTTTTGAAAGAAAAGTAGAATACATGATTACCTTTTTGTGTATCAGGCCAACAACTGCAGTCTTAATTTTGACTGCAGTAAGCATGTTGTTACGCTGGTATAACTGATGGAGAAGAGTTTGTGAGAGAACTACGAAAAACAGGGCAATAGCATAGCCATATCCACTCCCATATGAACTAGGATGATTTGCAGTGACCGTTATCATTGCTCTGAAAATGAAGGAAAATAAATTTTAAATTCTCTGCATTAAATCAACAACCGACAATAAAAAGTTCAATAAACTGACACACTGGCAACTTGTTTAATTAAGTGCATTTTGAATCCAGATATCATGGAAAGTCACAACGAAATACAATGTTAAAAAAAGACAGGTCTTATCTGTGTTTTCTGATTTGTTAGCTTAGAAAAAATTCTCAAATACTATTCTAGACATGAGTGTGCTATTGCTGACTTCACCGACAATGGATTACAAATAAAGAATGGCATCAAAGAAAAAAATAAAAAAGATTAGTTCGATATTTGTACTTAGAAAGGTTGCAACTACCAATCATGAAAATGAGAGAGAAAAAAACTCTAGAGGAAAATTCTTATTTTTGTGTTAGTAAAAGGTTATCTTAAATAACCAGCAACTGTGATGTCTTCAAATAGATTTTATGGTTAAGAATTTTGTTCAGGATTACATTGATCCAGGGTATAGTTTGGAGGTTAATAATAATTCTCTTCATTAACTCTGTTCTTTATAAACACACAGGTATTTATTTGATAAATTCTTAACACCTCTGTGGTAAGCACAATTTCTAAAAACCAATTCCATCAACCTCATGGTAGCAACAACACAATAACAACAGAGTCATTGCAGTTTTCTATTAAATGCTGAAGCTGTACGTATTATTATCATAGAATCATAGAATCGTTTTGGTTGGAAAGGACCTTTAAGATCATCGAGTTCAACCACTAACCTAACACTGCCAAGTCCACCACTAAACAATATCCCTAAGCACCACATCTACTCGTCTTTTAAATACCTTCAGGGATGGCAACTCCACCACTTCCCTGGGCAGCCTGTTCCAGTGCTTGACAACCTTTTCAGTGAAGAAATTTTTCCTAATATCCAATCTAAACCACCCCTGGCGCAACTTGAGGCCGTTTCTTTTCGTCCTATCGCTTGTTACCTGGGAGAAGAGACCGACACACCACTAAACCATGTCCTTAAGCACCATGCCTACATGTCTCTTAAATACCTCCAGGGATGGTGACTCATTATGTTGCGACTCATTTTAACCAAGGCAGTAACATTAAACTGCTGCGTTTCAGCACAAATACAATGGAAGTTTCCTTACAGCAGATCTTCAGCTGTTAAAATTTTGTTTTAACAAAGTGCTTTTATCCACTTAAGTGTCAACAAAAACTAAAACTTGTCTTAAAAATGGCAAAATAGGGCTGATGAATACACTGAACCTAAAGGAACTCTGAAAGAAAAAAGATGATTTGGAATTTTTGATGAGCATGTCAGATTTAGGACAACTCAAAGCAAATCGTGCTGTACCATTTCTGAGGTGGGGAAAATGCAAAAGGATTAATGTTGACAATGTTCACTAACTTAAAGGAAGTCCCAAACATCTAGGAATCACACGTGCATAGACACTGGAGTGTGTGCCCTGTCAGTGGCAGCTCTAATGCTTGCAAGCTGGTGGGGGTTTCCCTCCCTGAGGGCTGCAACACAAGCACAGTATCTATCTTCTCTAGCGTGCACTTCCAGTGTATCATTCCAGTGCTGGTCAGTGCCAGTGCTGGGCTTGAGGCTAACATGTGTGCCATTGTGCTTATCATAGAATCATAGAATTGTTTTGGTTGGAAAGGATCTTTAAGATCATCCAGTCCAACCATTAACCTACCACTACCAAGTCCACCACTAAACCATGTCCCTAAGCACCACATCTACACGTCTTTTAAATACCTCCAGGGATGGTGATTCCACTGCTTTCCTGGGCAGCCTGTTCCAGTCCTTGACAACCCTTTTGGTGAAGAAATTTTTCCTGATATCCAGTCTAGAAAATAAGACTTAGAAACACTTTTTTGGAGGCTGTCAAATTCTGGTGGGGGTGGATCTCGCTATCCCCAAGGGCCACCCAAGCATCTACTGAAGCGGTAACATTAATACAAAGTGAATTTGCCTTATGCTTGATAAATTAAGGCAAAAATAACACAGGTTCTCACTAAGAGTGCCAGCTTTTGAGACAGATGAGGAAAGCAGGCCAACCGGTACTTGAGTGGGAACTGTTCAAGAATTCCGCATAACTCACCTCAATGCTAAAACTCACTGCTGCCAGAGGATAAATAGATCTACCAAATGCCCTCCACACCATAATCTCCAGATTGCCTGAATTCTAAAGAAACATAATATAGCATTATGGCTTTATTTTGTAACAATTGAGACTTCCTCATTTAGATTGCAAGCACTTAAGGCGAGTATGTATTAGCCATAATTTATTGTGTTTGCTTGTGATTGGAAAGAGGGAACATATCTAATGTTCACAATATTAGTTTAACTGCATCCAGTTATTTCACAGCTAAATAAGCTCTCACTGAGCAGAACTGAAATCCCTTTTTTTTTCCTTCCTCTCTTCTTTCGTTAAACATTGTGGAATTAGTTAAAAAATACAAAGGGTAGCCTAGCTTGAACATTTGGGTGAACACCATGACACAATGAACACATACATGTCATATAGAAGTGCTGCACTCAGTACACTGCATAACTTTCTAGGAAAACTGAAAATTTTTATTTATGGTGTAGAATATAAGGGTTGGTAAAAACCAAAGCTACTCTGAAACTGATGATGAACTCCTAACTTCAACAGGGCCAGAGTTTAACCGAATACCCTGAATCCTTGAAACAATCTGATTGTTTTGTCTCAGCTTATTAACAGCAAATACCATTTTCATTTTTTTCTTAAAATTAATAATATTGAATAAAGCAAGAAACAGTTATAATACTCTTAAAATGTTTTTTCTCACTTTTAGATTTTTGAAGTGTATATGTCTGACTCAAATGATTTTTAAAGAAGAAAAAAGAAAAATGTTAAAAATGAGTAATGGTCACAAGACATAAGACATGAAATTGTTTGAAATAACATCCAACATACTAAGTGACAGGAAGCTGCATGACTTGATAATAGTTGAGCTTTCAGTTCCTTTTTTTGAGTGGAAAATGTCCCAAGAAGCAAAGGGACTTTATTGGTGTTTATGAGCAGGTTATCTACAGTAATAACATGTGGCCTGCCATAAAAGAGGGAGGAAAACAAGGATGAAATTGGCTACTTGGAAAATACCTTAAACGTACTACTGAATATTTGTTCCCGGAGATCTAGCAAATTGCTGTATCACTATGTGGAGTATAAAGGAAACCTTATTTTAATTTTTGTCTATTGCCAAACTTTACACAGACAGATAATAAATAAAAAAGGATAGCCTAATCTGGCCTTTTATATCACGTTCTCTAAAAAGTATTGCCTATTGTGTCAAGAATATTATACTTAGTTGTCAAAATATTGATGTTTTAAATAATGCCAGTAGATAACGTATAAAATGACTGTTACTATGTATAAAGAATACTTCACAAAATATTTGAATATGAGCTCTAAAAGTTGTAAACTTTGATTTTTCTACAAAAAGCTAACAGCAATCGCAGGCTCTGGCTCAAGCCAGAATGATGGTGTGGAATGTAAGTGCGTGCTCTATAACTCTGTGAGCATCACTGAACGTCAACAAGAAGTTTATTAAACTCTCACCCGCTAAACCAGGAATATGTTAATTTACTGAAGAAAAAAACATTCTCTTCAGGCCTGTGTTTCTGTTTAAAAAAGAAAAAAAAGGAAAAAGTATCAATGTTACTTGAAAGACTGAAGAAAAAGTTGGTTTTGGTTTTTTTTTTTTCTTTTACTAAACATGTAGTTTTTAGGAGCAATTTAATTCTGAGCTATAATAAAGTCTGTACTTACTCTTCTTTTTCTGTTACCTTCTCCCACCAATACACTCTAACACAAGGTATGAAGAATGAAAGAGATCTACAGTCTCATGACTTACTAGAACAACTTAACTTGCTGTAAGAGGATATTCACCAGCACAGCAGCTTGATTTTACACTGTTTACACACACCCTAGAGTATGATCGCACCAACAGTAAAGCATAGGAGTTGGACTCGGTGATCCTTATGAGTCCCTTCCAACTTGAGATATTCTATGATTCTATGTCCAATACAAGCAAACTTTCCTTAAATCTTTGACGGTTAAAATCCTGTGGGGTTTTTTTTCCCCCATTTGAAAACCCAGCTATTGGAAGTTATCAACTGCTAACACGTAAAGAATGGCAAACTCCTTTCAGACCCTCACAGATGAAGTACTACTAATGTGTACTGTACCTGTAAATGAGAAGAATATGAGGCTTGTGCACTGCTGCCAATTCCATAAGTCATTGGAGATAAGTGTAGTAGAGGCAAACAAATACAAACTCTGCCATACTTCTTGAGGAATATGTATCCACACCCAAGAATTACTTCAGCACACCTAAGGAGTAAATCTGTCCCTCAGTAATTACCATCTTAAAATAATTTCTCAGTAATTACCATCTTAAAATAATTTCTAACCAAAGATGCAGTTACAGTTCTTTTCAGTAGGTGGTGTAAAAAACCCACCTATCAAAAATGTATACTGCGGGTGCTCCAAATCCTGTATATTTTCCACAACAACTTTTCTTGGACAATTGATTAAATGATATTCCAAGAAACAAATACGTATGCCCTCCTTCTCTAACAAACACATCTGCTTGTGCATCTACTTGCCCTTCACTATCACATGTAAATGTTTGCCATGGTCCCATTACGATTTACACCCATACAGCACGGTTTGTTTGAACTATTGTCTTTTATTATTGAAGAACACAGTAGAAGTCTTGGTCACAAACATCCCCTGCTTAAAACCTGCTTCTATTCCTATCTGCGGCAAAGCTCCTATTTCCTTCAGAAAAGAATGATAAGAAATATCGGACGAAACCCTGGCCTGAAGGTTATTCCCTCCTTATAAATTCAAGGGATACACCCCAGGACACAGCAGTGGTCATTTTTTTGACACAGACCTAGCACGAATCCCTCATGAAACCCGGTCAGGTTTAAAGCAGCACCCTCCCGGGGCAGCAGGCAAGCCCTGGCGGGGTCAATACCGCCTCCTCCCCGCTCAGCCCCCCGCGCTGGGTCGCCTTCTCGCCGGCGGGACGCGGGCGCTCGCAGAAGCCGCCCCGTGTCCCGCGGGAGGCGGCCGTGGCTCCCTCAGAGGCGGGACGCTCCTGAAGGGCCTCCCCGGGCAGCCGGCGAGGGCCGAGGCGTTGGAGGCGGGCGGGGGCGAGGCGCGGGGAGGGCGGCCCTGCCCCAGCCTCAGCCTTCCCCGCAGCCTGGAGCCGGTGAGACCAGCCCGGTTCCCCGGCCCCACCGGGCCCAGAGGAGGCCGCGGGGAGGTTTTGCCGCCCCGGCCGAGCCGCACGGCGCGGTGTCCCCACGACCCGCAGAGCTTGTGGTGAAATGCTCTTCGTGCCCTAAAACGTGACCTGCAGCCGCTGAGGGCACGGTCCGCCCGTGAGTTGTGTCTCCTTGGTGTCATTTAATGACAGGCCCGGGGTGTGTCGTACTAGTGGGCAGCAGTCAAGTGAAATTGAGATGGCAGGAGAGGGGATGGCGTGTGGTTGTGTGTGCGCATCCTAACTTGTGACTAAACATATAATCCCCCTCCCCTTTTTTTTTTCACTAGCTCTTAGATGTATGTATGTGTGCTACCGCACGTTTGTTGGTGTGTCAGAAAATGACAAACAACCGTACTTTCATCTCAGAGCTGGGCCTGCAGAGCGAGCTGCTTCGTGGCACCAGCTGTCTCCCACTGGAACCAGAGCACTGCAGTGCCGCTGCTGCTGATCAGATCCAACTTAAAGCACTTTTGGATAAAACTTAGAAAGCACGTGCTCGCTGTCCACGGAACTACTCCACCTGGGACTGGCAGCTGGAACTCTGGCCTGTCTCCGGAACCAGGCTGCTGCAGCACTGGGGACTCCAGCAGACTGCATACCAGATAAGCAAGTTTTGACTTTTGTTACTTCTCAATACTTTCTAGTTTTGCTTTTTGGAGGCCTCATACAGCTTGCTCAACAGTATTTAAATGTAAAGGTAGGTAGGAAGGAAGCTATAATAGCAATTTCCATTGCTGTATTTTTTTCCTGAACATGAAGTTTTTCCAAAAGTTAATAAAAATCGGTATCTTGATTTTATTCTATAGTTAATATGGCACCTCCCCTTTGACCCTTGTTTACCTGGCACATTGCCACCTTAAATGAGAATGCATAGCTGCAGCGATACTGATTTCTCCAAAGTCTGGAAGATTTTAATGGAAATAACTATGCACTGCATTCCATATAATAAAATACCCAGAAACAAGTCTAAATGCAAGACCTATGTGACACCAGGGAAAGCAAGGTCTTGTGGCCAACCAGTAGCATGGGAAGTGAAAGACCAGGACAAAATAAAAATAATTTAGATCAGAACTAACATAGAAAATATTAATTTCATATTCATAAAGAATTTTAAAAGTGACTGAACAGATAGGGGCTTGAAGAAATATTTGGTCAAGGCCAAACTCAATGTTTTTTTTGTTTCCTGTATTTTATTTCCTAACATCGTGACAATGTAACTAAAATATCAACAAGGCCCTGACTAAAGTGATATCTTAAGTTAACAGATGTACAAAAGACATTTAGTTACGGCTAAAGTAATTTTAGCATATTCCCACATGCCCAGCTTTTCTTAACACACTGATAAGTTTTAGGTAAGCAGATATTGAGAGATGTTAAAATCCATACTTCCCTCAGGAAAAAAAGACTGGGAAGAAAGAGAGTAAGAAAAATTTTTTCTTTAGAAAAACTGTATTGATATTTTATCAGCCATATGCAATATGATCCTCCTTGACGTTCCTTTTGTAGAGTATAATTGCATAGAACAGATTATCTTACCTATCCGCTGGGAAGTTTAATAAGGACACATTAGCATAGACCTGACTAAGCTTCTCTTTCTCTAGGCTAACTCTGGGCTGGGCATCCATCTGTTTTCTGTTTTGTCTGATGAACTTCACTTCTAACTTAAGATAATGTTAACATATTCTTCCTCTACTTGGTTAAATTTCTTTAACATAGGGAATAGGTTTAAAGAAATCCAGTGTATTTTACTTGTTAACTTTTTCCACTATCGTGGCAACTTTTGTGATCAGTGACTTACTGGTATAATGTCAGCAGTATCTTCCAAGAGAAGTTAGATTACATCTACATAGTTTAGTCCTAAAGTTACTGGTGGGGAAAAAAAATAACCAAAAAGATAAAGGGGCAAGTGTTTGTATGGAAGGGTAGAAGGAAAAAGGGAAAGGGATTGGGCAGACTTAACAAGTTTCTTAAAACATATGGCATAGATTTTACTTAAGGCACAAACCTTTGTTACTAAGTTCTTTCTAGAGAAGGTTGATTTCAGTTGCTAATGACATTTCAAGGGTACCATACTGTGGCATTATAGGAATGTCTCTTAGGCTAAAGAAGTAATCCCTTTGGGAAGTTAAAAGTGGTGTCTTGAGAAAGTGATTTTATTAGCTGTGATTTATCTCACCAGACAAAAGAGAAATTGTTGTAAGATACTGCAAGCTAAACGTTCTTCCGTTTCTGAAACTCATTTGGCTTGTAAAACGCATCACCTTTAAACCAGTAAACTTGGACATTCTTTCTCAATACCACTGTAAGGATGAAGAGTATTCCTTTCAAGGAATCCAAAATTATAACCAAGAAAACTGAGTTTAATAAAACCAAAATCCTTTCTTAGTCAGGTTCAATTTGAAGTCTACATCTAGTCTGAACAGGAGACTTAACTTTAAGCAGTATCAAATAGCTGAAAATTGTGTGTTTTGATTTCTCATATAATAGGATCTTAAAAGTGTTTCACCTGTACTTGGTATTGTATAAGACAATACCTCTGTATCTGTGTATAGGTTGTTGGTGGCAGTTGTGAAAGACAGAAAATAGGTCATTTGACTACTTCGATTCATCATGATATGAGATAGTTTATTCTTCCTCTGCTAAACAAGGGGAAAACTTTTCTTTTTAAGAGGTAGTACTAACTCCACTGACTTATGCTTTTGTACGATCCATTAGATTAGATACTCATTAGATTTTTCATCCATTTGTTACAATGAACATTTAGATTCTCAAATAAGCAAATAAAACACTAGAGAGTAACTTTACAGAAAGATGCATATATATGCATGTAGTTCTAGTCAGTACATAACTGCAGCCATAAAGTACATACATTCAAGTATAGATACATACGTAAGTCTTGTAGTTAGTGCAAATGCCCGTATTTTACCTCAAATTTACTACTGGAAAAAAACAGTTCCAATAACCATACAAGGTGATCCTAACTGTAAGTAAAAACAGAGCTAAATCAGAAAAAAGTTACAGGTGTTGATACTTCAGTGACGAGCACATCTCTGATATGACACTTAGAATTTCTAGCCTATGCACTTCCTTTAATGGCTCCAGAAAATTTTCACACAATTCACAAAAATACGTGCCGATGGAAGTGATACATGTGCTTCATGAGTGGCTGAAGATATGTATTTTCATAAAGTTTCTGTATTAATGAAATAATAGCCTTCCATGATTCCTGGGGAGGAAGCCAACCCAAGGGTTTTTTTCCCTTTATTAGGAAAACTTTATCTTTTTAAATGTTTCCTCTACCTTAAATAGTACTTTCCTCTTTAAATAGGTTAAGATAAATAAAGTATCAGTATACTTTATGCACAACACATTTCAAAAATAATATGAATCTTGAACATTCCTTTTTTAATACAGTGCAAAGATGAAAGATTAAATCTCTCTCAAATAAAAATAGCAAATATAATAAAAAAAGATGAATCCAGTTACACAGGATTAATGCGTCTTTTTCTTGGCTTTGCGCATCTTGTATTTTTGGCCACGCTCTCTTTGTCTCCTTTTGTCATCCTCAATACTAGTGTCACTGTCACAACTTTGCTGTTCTCTCTTTCTTTTAGAGGTGCTTTCATCCACCTGATGCACTTCACAGTCACTTGAATGTGGCAGGGCCACTTCAAAAGAACTCTGTGCAGACTGAAAATTTGCAGCTTGATTCTGATAGGGAGAAAAGGATAAATTTGAAGGCAGTGGTGGAGTCATCTGATAGTAAGGAAACTGTTGACCCATTGGACTCCGTACTGTGTACTGCTGTGCTAAAAAATGGTTCATCTAGAGAAACAGAAACTTGAGTTGTTAACACTGTAAAGAGGAAGTTTTGAAGAGTTTAATTTTGCATGCATTACAGCTTATACAATGAAAATAGTGATAAATTACAAAATAACACAGAATGTTTGAGAATAAAGCTTATATTTTATTATGTCAACTAGTACAGTTGGAAAAAGTAGACAAATTTTTCATGGCAAAGTTAGAACAGAGACATAATCTGATTTAAGATTAAATGGCCAGTTAGTCCTTGTGTAAGGTAATCAAACATGGCACTCCTTTCATTTCTTCATCTATGTATTTTATTAACATTTGTAACTGCAGTACCTATTGTTAATGTAAAGACATGCACACCTGCAATTTTTTTTTTAAACCTGGTTTAACTAATTTTAATGTGGTACAAGGCGTTTCAACAAGGTACAGTGAAACCATAGATCAAAGCACTTGGAACAATGCAGTAAGTGTCCAACTTACTGCTACCATCCCTGAAGTATCCCAAGAGTCCTTCTCATGCAAAATGCATAGCCCAAATACAGAAACAGAATTACAAAGATCAGAAAAGAGCAGCTTTCTACTGACTGGCAGTAACCAGAAGAATGATGGGGAGCACATCTGAGTGTGTCATATGTGCAGACAGACTCCAAGCGAGTAACCTGCCTGGCCCACCCAAATAAAGGTGAGGCAGATGTGTGAAGGCATACATGTGACAAGATTGCTTCCTGCTGAAGCTGGAACTATCATTGGAGACATACTGCAATACCATCCCTTCTAGTACACAGAAAATGGAATGAAGTTGGTTGTGCTTGTCTGCAGAGTTTGGTCTCTCAGTGTTTACATACTGCATGTTACTGATGAGTGGGTTCACTGGCAAGCACAGCGGGGAAGATGGTACACTCCTGAGCCTTCCAACCACAGTGAAGGGGATGGGAAAGTTTTTGCAAGCACCAGCTCTTCTGAGGGCACAGCCTGGGAAGAGGGGAGGCAGGTCACCACCACATCTGTGCAACAAGGAACAGACCCTCTCCATTTTCCTGCTCAGACTGCAGCTAGCAAGAGTAACCTACCCAGACTTCACCCTTTAAACAGTTACAAAGGGCTGCCGTTCCCCAGTCAGACTGGGTGGCAGCAGTACTGTCCGCAGTTGGTACCTCACATTAAATGCTAGGTTTCTTCAGTCCTACCAGTCCATGCTCATCAGATTGAGAAGCTCCATGATGTGTTTGGTGAGTAAGGTTTGGCCCACAGGCTGTCATCTGAAGAGACCAGTTCCCTTGCCTTGTGGAATATCTCAGACAAAAGAGATGAGGACAAGAATGGCCCGGTGTGCCAGAATCTGTTAGAGGGGAAGTGGAATACGGGTTCTCACTGTCTACTGCTGTGAAAGTAAATCGCGAATGCGAGAACTGCAGGGGCATGAAAAGCTTCAGACCAGAAACCCTCAACCTGTTGTTGCCTTAACTTGGGCAGTGGTCATTTGTTGGGCAAGTTTTAGGTTTCGTTTTAGGACATTTCAAGGTCCTGCTGGGCATTTCGAATTGAGTAGAAGAGCTAAGAGGTTCCCTGACTGAATTAGCTGTATATGAAGAAGCTATTGCTTGCATGGTTGTAATTTTATTAGGTTAGCTTGTCTCACTAAGGGGATTGGATTTGGAACCCAGTACAGGAGAGAGTTCTGTCTGTAGACTTTGACATTTTTTAGCCTCCCTAAACTATATACCTTTAAGACATTCCTGCAGTAAGAAAACAGTTTGGTTTGGTAGATCCCCTGTTACTACAGTACCCTTAAGTACTATAATAAATAGACCTAATACCATCAAAGTTAGCGGCCTAAATCACATTTTGAGACATTAAATAAGCACTGTTCTTTGCAGAAATGCAGGATACATTCAACTTCATAAAAAAGCTCCCAAATTTTTAACACAAACTCACCATCTTTTGAAAGCCTAAGTATTCATGAGGTAAACTATTGTTCATTGGAAAAGGAGTAACAGGAAATGGAGGATTTCCATAAGGCTCTTGATACCTACAAAAACAAGCAAACGTACAAAGACTAGATGTCCACCACATACTGCTTACCAGAGTGCTGAGACTTAACTCTTGGGCTGTAATGGTAATATCTAAGAGGAGAATTGAGATATTAACAACTGGACTTCCATGAAAAAACTGATAAATCAAGGAAAATACACCTGAGGGCTCAATTAATGAGTAATCCTCACATGTACTTAAGTACAGATGCAAAAAAAGAGTTCTGGATTTCACTACGGGGGTTTAGCTTCCACAGAGGGTTCTGTCACAGTTGTAAATAAAAATGTTGAAACATTGAAAAACTCTGAATCTGGGTGTTCAGAGTTCCATTATAACAGGTTTATACCTGTGCATTCATGTGTGCGTGACAGCTGCTTGTACATATACGCACAAAAAAATACAGGTATAAACTCAGTGGGGTTTAAAAAGATTGTCTCCATTGTCAGATTGTTTTCACTTAACAACTGCAAACATTGTTAGTACAAACACCATATTTTAATATTTCCTCTTGGTCCGGTATCTTGCAGAAGCAAATAAAGAATGGAAAATTCAAGCTAACTGAGCCTCTGGCAATCTAAACAACCAAACATTAAAATTAACTACAGCCCATTGCAGGTCATCAGCAAGGATGCAATTAAAGCATGCAACAGCTGTTTTAATGACAAGCCTAAAGATTGCTCTACCACATCAACTGATTTTCTTATAAGATTTTTTTTTTAATTATAATCATACAGTTCAATCTTTGTTACCTATATGAAGGTGAATATAAGTCAATACAGTTCTCAAAACCATGTGTAGGGCTGTTTAGTTCTGATGAGTGAGAACTCCCTGTAAATAAGAAAAGAGCATGATGACTTCACTTATGACTATTCAATTAACAAGTTAAAAACACAGAAAGTGTTCTGTGTCACCTGTAGTGTGCTCGCATATCTAAGGTAGTATATAAAGGTAAGGTGCCATTTTATGGCAGATAATCTATAGCATCTTTTTACTGCTGGAAAATGTTCATTTATCATTTATTTACTTACAGAAGCATAATCGGGGCTGTTGAAGTAATCAAGAGCAGAATAATTCCCATTCAGTAACAGACACATGAGATGCTTCTGATTTTAGGAACCTCAGCCATTCTACTTAAACCCAGCAACTGCTCTGCACAGCCTTTGAAGTAAGGAGTGGCACAGTGCATAGTGGGAACATAAGTCCTTAATGTTTGGGTTGTAAACGCTGCCTGGTCATTAGCTTTCTAGGTTTATTTTCCTAAACATAAAATGAAGAACGTGACTCTGACTTTACTATATTCTTTGAACTACAATCCCTTCTACTTAAAACAACAGCTCTCATAACTCTGTGGCTTTAGTATAAAAGCTATCAAACAGCTTGGTAGTTGCTGCACTTACTGAAACAACTTTTCCTCCCAGACTGCAAGTTAAAGGCACACCCTGATTCCTAAATGTAATCTGTCGTGAAAACCTGTGCTGCTATGTTTTCCATAGAGTGTGGTCTGAGCTGGCTTGCAAGTTATGCTGTTCTGAACCAACCTATTGTATTCTCTTAGTAAACAACAAGTACAAAGACTGAATCCTTCCCTATGCAAAAGCCACAAGAAATTTTTGTTTCTTAAAAAAAAATGGACTGTAATTTGTTCCAACTATAAGTCGTCATCTTTGTAAAAGACTGTAGGATTCAAAAATAGTCATAAAAAATGTAAAAATTTACAAAGACTTAAAGTTCATCATTGAGACTACTAAACGTACCAAACCGATACTGTACTTTAATTGGTCTTCCATACAAACGGATTCCATTCAGCAAAGCTATTGCATAAGGCACTGATTCTTTGTGCTTAAAGCAGACAAATCCGAAAGACTTGGGTTTTCCTTCTTTGTCCTTACAAATCGTCACTTTGGTTAATGGTCCAGCCTGAAAGAAATTTGTATTATTTTCTGACAGAAATTAACAGAGATTGACACTTCAATCTTTTTTGGATATTTCATAATGATGTATGTTCTGCCATAGTCAGAAACAGTGTAAGACTCTCAATATAAGAATCTCTACTTGACTTTGAAAATGTCTGTCCACATTCCCCAAGCTCAAATTCTGAGTCTTCTACAAACAAAAATCAGTTCCGCAAACTTTAAAAGGGAACCAAGGGTCAGTCCATGGGTGATGTTTAGTCTTTAACAATCAGATTTTTTGATTGTTTTTAAAATATAATGATGATAGCTGCTGCAAGAGGGAAGACTAATTTACTGACTCCATAGCAAAGGTTATCTTATAGGTGTACAGCTGCTAGTACAATTATTACAGAGGGTTTTTGCACAGCTAACATGACTAAGCAAAATATCCTTCTGTTTTACTCTTGCTTAAATTCCTAAAATGGGCAGCATCAACAATGTGGGAAAGCAAATCTGAAGAGAGAGTAGTGCTTCTGGAACCACTACAAAAGTTTTCTGTACTGCCTAACCCTCATCACAAGTGCATGGCAAGGAATCAAGATACCCTGTCATCTCATCAGAGATAACATACTCTTTCTGCCCCCGCCCCCCAAAAAAAACCCAAAACCCACCAACAAAACAAAACGCCAAACCACACCCTTTGACTGAAATATCTTCATTGAAAAATTCAATCTCTGCCTACATGTACCATTTTAATCCTTTTGTAATACTTCTAGAACGAAATTAAAACAGCGATATTCCATAAACACTGGCTCCATTTTCAAAGAAACTGTCATTTTCATAATAGATATCAAACATGACGAATTTTCTCTGTTCAAGATGTAATCAGTGTATTAGTCACCAAATTAACAGTTTCTCATCAAAACAAACTATGCGTCTGTACGGCTGATTTAGCAGAGCGAAAAGAAGCAGCCAACAGCAGTCTGCTGCCACAGACCAGGGGTGCTGAGGATGCAACAATTAACTTTAGGAGCATATAATATCCAGATGAGCAATGAAGTGAACATAAGTTACAAAAAAATCCATCAGTAAAAAAAATTATTGAAAGTCTCAATTACTGTAGTAGATGGAAAATTCATTGTTCTGAATCAAAAAATAGCACTCATTGGTAGACCTGGCTTCCACTACTACTACTGATACAGTATGTACTTCTCAGTAAGTCACTCAGAAGTCAGCTACAGCTTCAGGCAAACACAAGTTAACTCCTAACAGCTCTGCAGCAATTAAACTGCATAAGCAGTTAAAACATTCCAAATAAACATACAGCATATGCTCAGATGAAGAAAATAAGCCATAGCAAGTAATCTACTTTATTATTCTGCATTTCCAACAATTACTGCCAAACAACAAATCTGCAATTTGTCTGCTGTGAGCATTTAGTGATGATGTGGAGCCATCGCCCTTATTATATCCTCCATGTTGTCAGACCAAAGATATCAAGGATTGTTATCTGTGATAACAATGTCTGATTGCTGTATGTTTTGCCAGCGGTGTATAAACTAATACTCAATTAAATAAGAAGCTGTTGCCGAAAAATGAAACACCCCCACCCCCCAACCCTTGCAAAAGTAGGGAAGTCACACAGGCAAACACAAAGGATTGAAAATAATCTACCATTTTTTATTGGTGCAGAGGGTGATCAGGCTATACAGCAGTGGATACTACCTAGATTGTCCTGTGCAGGTAATCTTCAAAATGTTGATTTCATCTTTCCCAATATCTTGAAGTTGGCTGTTGTTTTTTTTTTTGGTTTGGTTTGGGTATTTAATTTGTTTGTTTTTAAACAAGGATTTCAGTAAGATTCTGAACATGTTTATTTTTGCTTGAGTTGGCTCCTTAAGGCATTTTTGTTGTTGTGCTGCACTACATTGCAGTTTTTTAAAAAATTACATATATCCAGTCTTCTGATTATTATTTGCCTAACGAGGAGGATCTGGTTCTTCAAGAACTAGAAGCAACAAACTGAAGTCCTTTGCAGATCAGCCTTTTAAATATGTAGTCTTCCTGTTCATAAATATTAATAGTTTAGAAGTAATAATAGATACTTGCTCATAATTTGATGGGGGAAAAGCTACAGGTCAGGAGTGCATCTTTAGGACTACGCCATAGCAGGAACACTGAACTGTGTACTTTCTGCGAAAGGACAATACTGCAATGAAAAACATACGCTGTTGCAGCAAAAGACAGAGAAGCTGAGTGAGAACAAGATAAAGAGAAGGAAAAAGTAGGTGTTATTGGGATGACCTACAGACCCAGATGAAAGTCAGCAGTTGGATGACTGCTGCAGATTATGGAGAAGAGTCATGCAAACAGCATTCTGAGAGCATCTGCTTATTTTTATCACTTTTGTACGAGAACTTGTACGGTATTACTCATGTCCCCTAGTAAGATACGCTTTCTTAACCTAACATTTACAGTTAAACAGCAGACTACTGTTTAGTATTGGAAACAGGTAGGAATACTGCATAGAAAATAAGGGGAAAAAAAAATAAGAAACAAGTGTTTCTTAGCTAATTTTGAAGAAAAGTTAAAAACTGAAAGTTAAGAACAGACAGGAACAGCTAAAATCCCAAAGGGCTAGAATATACCAAACAAAAAGGGCTTTCAGTGCAAATGGGGTAGCATGCTGAGGTCTTGCCTAGTTAACAAGACAAATACCAGATTAATCAGTGGAATAAAACTGGTGAATAGAAATAGTTCTGATTAACAAATGAAATAGTAAAACAACAGATTATTCTGCCCACCTCTTTTTTTTTTTTTTTCACTCTTTATTTTGCAAACTGACCAGAAGGAAGCAAGGTTCATTCTGAGACTGGGGGAAATTAGTGGATTGGTAGAAGCAAGTTTATCACCATGCTGTCAACTAAAGTGTCTAGCCAGAGTCTGGGAGCTTTTAGCTTGACAGAGGCTGACTGGATCACGCCAGGAGGAAAAAAACAAAAATACAAACCAAACACACCATAAACAAACTCAGGAAAAGCCCATAATCAGCAACTATTGTCAATCCATCTTGAAATTTGATGCTTGCATTAGTGATATAATGCTCCCTCCTCTCCAAATCCTCCCCCCTCTTTTCCTTACTACTTTCAGGTTAATAAACCCGGCTTAGCCAGAGATGCTGTCAATGTGAGATCAAAACTGAAGCCAAGCCAGTGTCTTAACGTTCTCCATCTTTGCTGTTTTATTTCCTCCTTGGCATGCCTTATTTCCAAAGACAGAGAATTAAGCTCAGGTTTGAAACAGGTCCAGCTACTTAGTATTTTCCCCCCACCTCCCTGAAAATACCAACAGAATCTTCTCAAGCATTAAAACATTTTGATATAAAGGTCATTTATAGATGGAAGTCCAGAGCCCCACGTGCAGATCATTCCTATTGCCTGTCGCGCTTTAATGGTTTCCATCTTGCCCAACACATTTTCAGGTTTTACACTAATTTTTCTTAAATTATTGATCAAAAAATTTCTTGCTCAGAATATATTAAAAAAGTGTAAAAAATATTTTTCCTTGGGCATTTTAAAAACACCTTTAAATTATTTAACTTCCTCACTAACTCGGGGCCCATCTGCGGCACCAAAACTTGCACAGCCGGGAGGGGACAAACCCGAGGCGGAGGAGACGGGCGGCACGGGCACGGCTCCCACCCGCCCAGCGCCCAGGGGCACGGAGCCGCAGCGGCGGTCGCGAACAGGCGACGCACCAAGAGGGCTCCCGCCCCCGCGGACGGCCCTGCGCGCTGGGCTGCGGGCGGCAGGCCCCGGCCCCGGCCCCGGCCGGCCACCGGCAGCGCTTCGCTCCTGCGGCGGAGGTTGCCGTGGCCGCTCCCCACCGCAGAGAGCCGCAACCCGGGGCCTCCGCTCGCCCCTGCTGGGCCCCGGGGATAACACGGCCGCCGCGCCCGGCTGGGGCTCACCGCGGCTTCCGCCCCGCGGCCCCGCCCCGCCCCTGGGGGCCCGCCCTCCACCTGCAGGAAGAGCTCGTAGAGGATCTCCTCCCGCACGCGGCTCTCCAGGTTCCCCACGAACAGTGTCCGGTCCGCCTCCTCGGACCGCCCCGGCGAGGACATGGCTGCGCCGCCGGGTCCCACCGAGGGAGGGGCCGGGGGAGGCGCCCCCGCTGCCGTAAAGCACCGCGTAACGGGGCGCTGCTGGTAGGGGGCGGGCTCGCTGTTCTAGCGACGCGGGAGCGCGGGCTGCCCGAGCGCTGCGTGTGAGGGGACGGGCACGGGGGAGCGGGACACGGCACAGCACAGGGCGGGCAGGGCGCGGTCGCGGTGCCCTCCCCCGGCCGCCCGGTGCGGCGGGTGGGTGCTGCAGCTGCCGGGGCAGGGCCGGGGGCGAGTGCTTCAAACACCTGTAAAGGCCCCCCAAGTGTTTTAGGCATCAGTATGGTAAAGCGTTGTGGGAGTTACTAGTGAAATACACATGTGAAGTGTTGGGAGTTGTACATTTCTCAGGATTTAAAAAGATCTGGAACATGATTGCTGTCTGCAAGTGGAAGTTTAGACTAGTATAAGACTAGAGCACGAGTCTTATAAGGAGCGGCTGAGAGAACCGGGGTTGTTTAGCCTGGAGAAAAGGAGGCTGAGGGGAGACCTTATGGCTGTCTACAAATGCCTGAAAGGAGGTTGTAGTGAGGTGGGTGTTGGTCTCTTCTCCCGGGTGACAAGTGATAGGACAAGAGGAAGCGGCCTCAAGTTGAGCCAGGGGAGGTTTAGATTGGATATCAGGAAAAATTTCTTCACTGAAAGGGTTGTCAAGCACTGGAACAGGCTGCCTAGGGAAGTGGTAGAGTCACCATCCCTGAAGGTATTTAAAAGAGGTGTAGATGTGGTGCTTAGGGACATGGTTTAGTGGTGGACTTGGTAGTGTTAGGTTAATGGTTGGACTCGATGATCTTAAAGGTCCTTTCCAACCAGAATGATTCCATGATTCTGAGTTGTACCTGCCTTATAACCCACTGTTGCATGGTTGCTAGAAACAGGTTTCAAGCACATACACACATGTAACATTCAGTATTTATTTTTAAAGTGTTATTTTACAAAGCAGCACGTTTTCAGAAGTCACCCTGATGACAGCAATGTGAGAAATATTATTAAAGATTTTTTTTTTCCCAAGCATAGATGGCGTGCTTTGCCTCAATGCCCATTATTTTCTAATGGAGACTGAGTTACTGACTTGTCAAGGCTATTGAGAAAGGGATTATCAATTTACAGGAATTACAAGCCTCAGTGTAGAATAGATAATGACTCTTAACATTTCTTCCAGCCAGTCAGGGTTTTTTCCCTTTGTAATCTTTTAGACAGCTTTTTTTTCATAGTTAAACATACTGCATTGCAAAAGCCAGGTGTGATTTCATCTTGCATGAAAGGGAGCAGCACTCTTAAGCTAGCGGTTAGAGGGGAACTTTTCTGGAGAAGTGGCTTGATTCATAGGAGAAATGAGAATTGGTATGCGACTTGTTGAGAATGGGATTTCCCAAGATTACGAAAACCTTGAGGGTAGAGAGAGGATTAGAAGGGGAAATACGTTTACGTGTGACCACAGATCAGGATATCAAGACTTGCGTAAGAGTTCGATCTTAATCTTGAAAATCATGCTGTTATTTTATCCCAAACTTTTAGGGGTAAACTGGAGTGTAAAAGTGCCGTTCTGTTACCTTTAAGTCATAGTAATCTTATATGCAGTAAAATGAAGTTTTTATATATTTTTTTCAGCGTGAATACTGGGCCAGTCTTGAGGGTTTTTTAACAGCTGGTGGACTGTGGGATCTCCCCAGAGCATCAGGGTTTGTTCGGGAGGTGCAGCTCCAACGGCCTTGAGCCCTGTGGGACACAGAGTGCTGAAGAGGCCGTGCCGGCGTCCTCTACGGGTTTGCATAAGGCACTTTCAGAGCAGGTAACACTGAATTTCAGTGCGAGAATAAGTATATCCTTGTGAGAAAAGCAGCGGACATAACAATATGCAGCAAAGCGGAATGGGCAGTGCCTGAACTTTGAGGGTCTTGCATCTGTTTGTGACAGTGTACCTGAAACTCAGTCACCTTGAAGGGTTTGCCTGACAGTGGGAATGTCAGTAGAAACTACAGTGTAAACAGTAACAGTAATTAAGATTTATGAATTTCTAAGGGGTGTAAGTGCCACTGTTGTTGAACAAAGTCCCCTTGTCATATGACAGAGAGGTGAGTCCATCAAGCGCTAGTTCAACATCCTGATTAACCCTACAAAACTTTCTGGGCGTTGATTTAGTAAAGGAGTCCTTTCCTGAGACTGATTTCAGAGGGCTTTAAAACTGTTTCTATGGGTCATTATGTCGACGTGGGTAGCATGGTACATGACTTACATGCGAGCTGGGCTTATTGGTTTTCAGTTCAAGAGGCAACTTAAAATTTCTTTTCTTTTCCCCATTCATGTGTAAAAGAACAAGTGTGTGTTTATTCACAGCTAGTGGCATTAGGTATATGTAAAGGTACACAGGGAAGATTTTCTTCTAAGATCAGGTGATTGGTTCTTGGATAAGCGTGGCAGATATTTTACTAGGGCCGTTACCAGTTCGTTTTCAGTGGTGGCGAGCTCTCCATGCTTTAACTTGTATATGAACACATATTGCACACTGACTGCATGCTGAGGCTGCCTAACTGGTGGTTGTTTGGGTGCACTAAGTTTTTGTTGTAACAATAATCTATATTAAAAAGTAGAGGGGGCAAAGAGCCAAACTGACGCTATACAGTTACTTGTTCTCAGTAATATGTAATGTCAGTAGGGCTGTGCTTTTATAACAATAGTTGGACAAAGTGTCAAAGATTTGAGATGAACAGGGAATGCAAAGGAGTAACAAGAGCTTCCTTAGTGAACTTTACTGAGAATAGGGTGACAAATTTGAGAAATGGAAGCAAAAAAGTAATGGAAGGTCACTGGTTAAGCTGAGTTGATTTTCCTATGAGTGGACATACTGCATCTTCTTCTCCTTGTGGCTGCATTCAAAGAAGAATATACTTTGAAGAGATCTCCTAAAGGCTGTCTTCTGAAGGAGCTTGTGTAGCACAGCTTCTTTGAGTTGCTCAGAATCATAAAGCCAGCCAACGAGAGTGATCACTTAAAAAGTAAATAATGAAACAAACAAACTCCCACCCCCCTTAACTGTTCTGGGTGGAAAGGAATGAGACCTAGACCTTATGTTTAGAAGCACTGTGAAGGATACACTATGCAAAAAAAACATTTCTGGGATGCATCTCTCTCATATTTGAGTGGTTATGGTTTGTTTTTCTTTCTCCTGCAGTGGAAGTAATTGGGGGCCAGATACATGCAAACTGAGCATCCAGACGTCTCACTTGGATAATGCAGAGTTTATCTGCCTATTTGCCTCACTGTGAACTCCAAGAAACTGAAGTTTGTCCTCTTGTATTTACCCAGTGAATTGGTTTGTAAATAAATGAGCTTCACAGAAATAAATGTTTCTTCACCTGTTTTGTAGTTGGAGATACAGAGGGAATGAAGTTACATACCCAAAACACCCAGCGAGTCAGTGTCTGGGTGAGATCTGTGGGGCTCTAAGCTCTATCTCTCTCCCATATAAGCACATTCACAGACCTTCTCTGGGTTTAGATTAGAGAATGACTTCTTGGAAAAAGCTCAGGAGATAATTTTGTGCAAAAATAATGCATGGAGATACAGTTCTCAGGATTATTTTCAAGTTCTTACAGAAAAATCCTTCTGTCACCAGAATGACTTATTGTTCTAAGTTTCTTTTGCCCATCAGTGCCTCTAATTGCAGTTGAGTAATACATTTAAAAAAAGACACGTGGTCAATCTGGAATGTGATGTACCTGTAGTTGCTCTGCTTCCTATATTCCACGCATGTAACAGTTGTCAGTAATATATAACATCGGTTGCTTACGTGTAAATCTGCTGATAGCCAAAGAGAGAGAAAAATAGATTAAAAAACAGTCCCAACCCTTAAAGACCAGAAACCACCCTACCTACTGAAGTCATTCAATAGGAGGAGTCATGAATTGCTTGCTTTCTGCTTCCTACTCTACATGTCACTTACTTCATTAGTGGCATTCAGTTAGGTTAGAAATCTAGCATACTATAAGGAAACACTAGATTTGCCACTTGTCTGTGGATATTACGTATTTGCCATTTCCACATGCTGAAATTGTGTTTCTTCATCTGTTTGATATACTGGGTGAAATCAGGTAAGAACCATTAGTTTATTCTTTGCAATATAGTCTCTTGGCTTTGTTCAAGCATAAAAAATTAATATTCCTTCATTTAAATTGGACAAAAGATTAAACCGTGTGAATTATGCCTAATAGAGCAGACGATTAGCAAAGAGAATTTGATCACTTTGAAACTGAGACATAGGTTTTAATTTTAAAGTAAATAGAACAAAGCCTGATACTTTATCTCTGGCTGTACTTTGCACAGAGACACACTCTGGTATGTGCACTTTGTACAAAGTAAAGAGGTAATTGTGAAATAGTTTTAACATATTAACATAACTTTATTGCTGATTTGGTAGGTTGACGGGTTTTCCAGCTATGTGTTATGCTTTAAATAGTGAAATTTAGTTAGAAAAAGGTCATTGTGCACTTAAGATTTTCCCCTTTTCAACCCCAGAAGATACTTACAACTCTTACAAACGTTCACAGGAAAGTTTAAATTGTATATTAACTGAGTTAAACTGCATATGTAATTGCCCAACACCTATCTGTGTGTTCTGACTGTACAGAACAGTGTATGTGAGTCCTCCCGCAAGCGTGCACAAAGGGCAGCTGGGTATTCCTTCCGCTAGTCGATCAGAAATAGGAGTCTGAAAAACCTCCACTCACTGACTCCTCACTAAACAATTCAAAGTATTAAATCTATAAATCTATTTATAGTACTTATCTAATTCCACAGTAAAGACATAATCTTTTTTCTCTATTTACTTTTTAAAGAATGACTTTGCTGTCATTTCACAGCCATAAGTAAACGAGTTGTTTCCCTTTGACATTTGCCAGCTAGTAAATAGGTTTCGTCAGTTAAAATAATTTCCTTGTGATAGACTCCTCACTTCTATGGACCAGGCTGTGTCTCTGTTTTGTGTCACTGTTATACCACTGGCTTTAGAAGAATTAATTCTTATTTCTACCAATCAAATGATTAGAAATCAAAACATTTAAATGGATATGGAGGAACACTTCAATAATACCTTAGCGTGAATCTTTTATACGTTAGATATGTAGGAGCAAATTATAAGGGTCAGTGATTAAACTTGGATTTAAGAACAGTATTAGGCAAAAATGAGAGAGTTTCACATTGTAGCTTTGAATATGAATAGCAAATATGTAATCAAGTGGCTGTTTATTATCATTTAGCTTTGTATATGACATTTGTGTAATAGAATTCCTGTTCTAGTTTTATTGTCATATATAATTATATGAAAACTAGAGATTACATGTGACACATTCTATTAACATCTCAGTATCATGTCACATGTATGACATTTTACCAGGTTCTTGAGTATTATTTTCATTAAATTCAAGGCAACTGCAGCTGAACAGCTCTTAATTTCAGAACAACTTCTTGGATAAGTCTCAGCAATGAAACTGAGATGCCTTCCTGTATCACTAGTTAGTTACTAACCTCTCCAGTAATCTCAGTAAAAGTTACTTAAATTATTCAGTGTCTAAATGAGGAGAACGGTGATATTTATTTTGAAATATAGGTAATTCTAACTTTTCCCAGATGTAATAATTGTAGTTATTATCATAAGGTGATGATAGACATTAAACTTTTGTCTGGATGATTTGAGACAGGAAGTTTCAGGCCATTTCTAACACTCTGTAACTTCAACTCTGCTCCGCTTTGGAAATGTCCATTATTTTTTATGATGTCCAGTCCAGAGGTGACTGGTCTGGTCATTGTAGATACATGGTTTGGCCTACAGGTGATTGGTCTAGTTCCCTAAGTGAATTAGTGTCTTTACCATATTAAGTGCTGTACTTCTCATTGTTTAGCTTTGTTTAGGTCTGCACTATAATATCAAATACGTTTTTCAGATACCTTGTAACCCCCCAGCACTTGCCCTTCACAGCTTTATAAACGGGTGAGGGCTCTCTGGCCGTCTCAGATGTGCAAATGTGGTAGATTCGGTTCTGCCAGCTAGCTGCTTGCTGGGAAAAGGGGAAGAGGTAGAACTGCCTCTCATATAACTAAAAAATTTCTGAGAAATTCAGGTTTCTTTTTTTATTATTTTTTAAGGAACTGAGTAGGCGCTATTTCTCTTCCTACTTTTGCTTTCTAGAAGATGAATGACTCTTGTTTTACAAAGTTGTTAGTGACAGGAAAATAGAGAAAGGTGCCATCAAATATCAGACAAAAGCCTTGTGTGAAGTAACATAGCCCACTAGAAGTCAAGAGATTGGCCCAGATTTCTTTGGCCATACACCAGCTAACACCATAGCGAAGGTGAAGAGGCCATGCAGAAGAACGGTGACAGGCGTCAGCATTGTGCCCAGAATCCTGAAGTGGCTTATCCACACAATGTGACCTCAGTAGCCAAAGGATACTTTTTAAAGCATTAATTTTTGGTGTTGATAAGCACACAGGGGAAAAATTCAGTCTTTTTAGACTCTTTTGAAAATCTCCATCCTCTTGTTGATCCTGAGTGATCTACAGCTTAACCTTGTATACCGTAACTGTCCGAGTGCAGAAATGCTAAATACTACAGTTCTTGTGCCGTTATGTACATTGACCTTACAAGTTCTTACTTTTTCAAACTCCAGACAGGATCCTCTGTTTCTTTTTTTCTTTGTTTCTTGGTAGTGGTGTCCTTATGGTGATCTAAAACTAGGGAAGGGTTCTGGATCATCCCCATACCATCAGACAACTGTTTCTTATTGCTAGATCAAACAATAAGGCCTAGGGATTGGCAACTTTGACACCCTGGCCAAAAGAGGAAGAAACAAACACAATGGTCTTCCCTTTTATACAGCACACACTAGTGAAAAAATTCTGAGAACCTAAATTTGATGGTTAAGCAAAGGATCTTATCAACACTGGCTGCTAATTTGTATTTGTTATGGAGAAAATATATTGTTCAGGAACAATTAGGTTAGTTTTGTATTTGAAGGGTTCAGAGGAGCATAGTGGTATCTGCAGAGTTATTAGTTAAACTACAGCTCCTTGTTGTTCAGTGCACGTTCGGGCACCTCATTCCAAAGGTCTGGAGTGAAGAATATGAAAGTTCTTCACTTTTAGTGGAAAAATGTGGAAAGAAAAGCGAAGAGGTGGTATTTCAGGCGGTCTAACTCATCAAATGACTGGCTAACATTTTCATCTTTTTCAGATGAGGAGAAAAAATGTCCTGAATTTACAGATCTCAATATAGGCAATGCTTTGTCTGGAACAGAACTCCAAGTCCAGCTACTGCTATACACAAGAGAAAATCCGACTTGTTCTGAGAGACTCATTGAACACAATGTTACTGCATCTGAGTACCTTAATACCTCCAAGAAAATTGTCTTTGTTATTCATGGCTTCAGACCAACAGGATCTCCACCGGCATGGCTAGGTGACATCAAGGAGCTTTTACTGTCTTCAGATGATATTAATCTCATTATAGTTGATTGGAATCGTGGTGCCACAACTGTGAATTATATAACTGCTGTTGAAAACTGCAGAAAAGTTGCAGAAATACTGAAGAACTATGTTGACCAGATGCTGGTAAGGCAGAGAGTTGCATCTGTTCTGAATAAGTTTGAATAGCATACTTTGGGTGGGAATGGATATTTAAAATATGTCTAAAGAGAAGCTCAGTAAACAGCATCAAATGACATTTCTTTACCAAAGTATTTACTAAATTTGCATGCAGTTACTTCACCCAAGTTCTTATTTCCCTTTCGCTGAAGTATGTCTAATAGCGCATCTGATTTCTTTAGCCAGCTGGAAGTTTTAGGTCTTCTGGAAAGAGTGACTGCACCAGTGGGGAGGTGAAACGAGAGGTGGTCAAATAGTATGCAGCATTAGAATTTTACAAAAACATTCCCCTACTCTTTTTAGTATTAAACTACTTTAATTAAAGAATTTAAATGAAGAAATCACTGTCAGAGATATAAATATTTGTTCCAAAATGATATAATCTTCCTGATTCAAGAGGTGAAACAGTTGAAACAATTGTTGATGGCAGTAGTCTTAACTGGGCTTTAGATTTGTTGCTTAATCAAATGAACAAAAAATGTTATAATCTCATTTATGGCATTGTTAGATTTATCACTTGATTTTTCTTCTGTTCTCACCACTTCTTTTCCTGGCCATTCTCAGAAATTTTGAATGCTCTGCGGTAAGAAAATATGCATGTGGAATTTGAGTAAAAAAACCCTGCATTTTGATAAAGGATGAGGTGAAAGAAGAAAAAGCCTATCAGAATCTGCCCTCTTTAACTAGATATACTCATAACAGTTTGTAATTATGACAGTAAATTTGTTGTTACGGAATAGAAAAATAAAACAGTACTATAAGAACAGTCCAATCCAGAGTGGGTTAAAAAGGTGTATTTAGCAAATTTCTTGATGCAGAATTTTTGGTTAATTGCTGGTTACACATCTTCCTGACAAAGCAATGACTGCAAGACACACTTGGGCCAATCTTGTTGTAAGAGTCATCAAAGTGATGGTAGTGGGTTATGTTGTGTCCCACAGCTATGAGTTTCATACTTTCAAGCTCTTGTGAGGCCTTTGTTAATTCGTTTTGAGACGCATTAATATCTCAGATTCCACATATCATCCCATCACTTTTGCAGAGATTCTAACAGGTCTGCTGATACTGTTTCAGAACTTGTTTTTTTTTTAAATACTGCCTGCTTTGTAGAATGGGCATCTTAAGGCTTTCCTGCAGGTGTGCATTTTGACACCATTACTCAGCGGTTCTGTGGCATAAGTGTTTGTTAATGGTATTACATTTTTAATTTATTTTATTGGAAGGATAAGGCAGGAGATGTTTTTTTTCCCTAGTTCTTAGTTTTAGTTCATCCTTCTTGTATCTGGTAAATGTCTTCCTCTTCCCTCCCCTGCTTGCTTTCTAACTAGCGTGGCAGTTTGGAAGAAATATGACTCAAGCTTCCTTTTTACATTTTTCTACTCAAAGAATTTCATAGTTACTATGCAGTTTAACTAGTACAGAATGGCAAACTGAGAAGAACTTTGTAATTTCCATTTGTTTTTAAAGTTAGAGAGTTAGACAGTACTGACAAAAAGTGAAAACTAAATCAGTCTACTGATGTCTGCTCAGTTAACTGTGTGTGTGATTGTGGCTTTGTGGTTTTTTTTTCCTTTGATAGGTAGATGGAGCTTCTCTTGACACTGTCTATATGATTGGTGTTAGTCTTGGGGCTCATATAGCTGGTTTTGTTGGTCAGAAGTATAATGGCAAAATTGGCAGAATTACAGGTAAGGCTTTTAATCCTCATATGTGTATTCTAATGTACCTTGTATTGTTGTCATAGCTGCATTTGACATAGATGCTAGCACTGAAATAAGAACTGATTAATTAGTAACATACAAGGGGAAAAATGTATCCGTGAGAGAAGTTTGGAAAATTGTAAAAGTCTGCCTTCAGGACATAAGGTGCAGCTAAAATTTTCCAACCGGTTTAACTCTAATCTCTCAAATGAAAATTGAGTGCTACATCCAAATGCCACTTAAGTTAAATGATGTGCTACCTGACTTTCTGTCTAGTTGATTGAGCAAGTCGGGTCCCTCTGAAGGGAAGTTCAAAAGCTCTTGGTCAGACCACACACTAAGGATTTAGTTTCAGTTTGAGGTATCTGAACATGGTGTAGGCTTTAGTATGTTGAGCTATCTGCTACAAGGAGCTTAGATCAGGTGTGCAACCTGTGTGTGGATACTGCAAATCCTACCTCGTACTTGTTTGCATTGTCAGCATTGTCATCTGTGGGAGTGGTGCATACAGTGAAAATGGGAGTACCCTCAGGTGGGTACATCTTTCAGGACCAGGGTCGCATGGAGTTTAGGATTAACTTTTAGATGCTGGTTCCTAGGGCAGAATCCACAGTGCTAATGTGAGTGCACGGGCTCCAGATGCTTCTTGTGGTGAAAGAACAAAACTCACTGCAGCTAGTGTGTTGAGAAGGGAGCTGACTCAGCTAACTATCAGAAAAGGTGGTAAGGGGAGACAGGACTGTTGGATCCTGATAGTGTTTAGGATTTAAGAGAGCAGCTGTTTTCAGGCTGAAAGGAGACAGTTACCGCTTCTTGAGATAATTGCTCCAAGCCTTCTCTTCAGAGCACTGAAGTAATTTTTTTTTCCCCAAAATGTAAGAGGAGCTAGTAGCCAGCCTTAAGAAAGGGACTTAGAGATTCCTTCCCTTTTTGTACAACAATCTGAAAGTCAGGGCATTTTCTAGGAGTGTCATAGGCTCCAGCTATATTCCTTTGGTTAAGAATACTCATTTCCACTTTACACAATTCCCTAGAGTTTGTTGGTGTCACTGGTTAGGGACAGTCTTGATTGCAATGCTAGGCTAGCAGGTCTGTATCCTCTCTGTACAATAATTGGGAGCTAGTAGATCCATGTAATTTCTGAACTCAGATGCTCACAGGTAAATGGAATTATATGAAATGTTTCAATTACCTTCTTATAATTACAAATATGGATGAATAAAGGCAAAGATTTAGTAGTCCAAACGCACAAGGCTCATAACCTCTTAAGTGACTGTTTTGGTACTCTCTTTCAAACAAGTTGAGCCAGTGGTGCAAAGTGATGCTGGAAAAATGAGATTTAAAAAAAAAATCTGCACTGTTTGGAGGTTTCTGAAATATAGAACTAATTAGTAGACTAAAACAATGACTTCTGTCACCTGAGGTACTATGAATGTGTATTCCTGGCATTCCACAATCCTCTGTGGTACTTTGGGTCTCGATTATCTTGATCTTGAGAGAGAACCTTCCTGGACTAGTTCTTAAAGCACATCTGCCAAGTTAAATCATAATGGAAATTTGGATAAGCTAAGGTCATACACTGGCCTTGTCTCTCAATCAATGAGAATGCAATTAGGAGTCAGGTGAGTGAAGGAATATGTTTTGCCTTGACAGTTGTATTTTCCATCTTTGCTGCTTTTTCTTGCCCAGAGAAGTTGTGGATGCCCCCTTCCTGGCAGTGTTCAAGGCCAGGTTGGACAAGATTTTGAGCAACCTGGTCTAGTGGAAAGGTGTCCCTGACCATGGCAGGGGGGTTGGAACTAGATGATCTTTAAGGTCCCTTCCAACCCAAACCTTTCTATGATTCTATGATTCCTTACTCCTCTTTGTGTGTGCTTTTGTTTTCAAGAAAATAGGAGCAGAGCAAGCCTCAGCTAACAATTCCACTGTCCTGTGAAGGACAGAAATTACCATCTTGAAAATTATCAGGCTTCAGGCTGCACAACAATAAATCCTATCCCTAAAATGAATGAGAATAGACAGTGTTTATGCTTCAAGTACTTTGCCACCTAACTCCCCTCCTCCTTGATATAAAGTGCTTTTTGTGGATCTCAGATGGAATGTCTTTTGTCATAGTTGAGTTTTGATTTCAGTATAAGATTTCCAACCCTCCTTCAGGTGAAAATGTGGTCGAAAACTGGTATTTCACTTATTTGCCTATAACAGTTTTTGTTTGGTTTTTTTTTTCCTATAAGTAATTTCAACACCAACTGATAAAATGATTAAGGCACATTTGAAATTGTCTCTATCCAGGATGTCTCCATCTTGTGTTCTGGTGGTGAGAGTAGTTACATTGTGTATTTTGTTTTTATGAAGTGCTTAATAGGTATAGCATTTTTATGGGAAAAGGACCAAATTAATTCTCCTGATTTGATCTCTAGTGCTATTGGCTTGTGATTCATCACTGGGAGATGAGCACAACTTATTAGGGAGAGAGAGAGAGAAATTCAAAGATATGGGTTGATCAGTCTTGCGGTAGGAACCCTTGCTTTGCTTAGCAAGTTGAAGAATGGAAACTTGAGAATTGCACTGGGTTTTATTTTTATTATTATCCCAGGAAAATTAAGTCATTGATGAATAATGCTCAAATGTCACTCTTGTATACATCTGTAGAAACAGACCCCAGGATTTGTAATGCTAGCATTATTTTCATTTAGGTCTTGATCCAGCAGGCCCTTCGTTCACTCGAGAACCACCAGAGGGGAGACTGGATCGTACTGATGCGCAATTTGTTGATGTAATCCATTCAGATACTGATGGTAATGACATAGTCTTAACTGTCCTATTTCAACTTGAGGAAAGGCAGAAAAGTGAAAGAGAAGGGATAAGCTATTTCAGTAACATCCAAGTAGTATTACAGAAGTTTATTTTGTGTTATCAATCAGTTGGATTTCTGTGTTGTTGCTTTCTAACAATATCCATACTTTTGAAATCATATTGTATATTATTATCCCTATTCATCAAGAAATTGAAACTCAGCTTTGCTAATGACTTCAGCCATGATGAGCTGTTTTGTTCAGTTTTGACATGAGTAGCCATGTTATTGAGTGAGTGAAGTTTCATGACTGAACCTGAAAATACTGAATTAACTTTTATGTCCAACAGCTAACTGAAGGCATATGCAGATAACCATATAGTCATGAGTCTGTTTAACGTCATGCAAAAGTAGCGATTACACCATTGTCATTTATGTCTTGTTTTTTATAGTATATTCCTTCTGAATACAAAAAAAAAGTCTGCACATTGAATAAAGCATGCCTATTGCATTAATTTATGACACTGCTATTTGCAAAATAGTTTAGCATAAACATGCTATTGCTCTGCTAGTGTGTATGAACATAGAGGTTGTAAGTATGTGACTATCACAGAATTAAAGTGCCTTCTGAGACAGCCAGTCTCAGCTGTATCATATTAGTACACTGGACAGATCCACTGCTTAAAATTCTAAATCATGTTACTGTAAGGTTAAAATGAAGAACATTGTAAAGTCTGCTTTATCCACGCTATCATCTGGGGTTTTTTTTCAAAACCATAAGTAAACCTTTCAAACCTGCTGTACTTGTCCCATTATTTGTGTAGTTTTTGTATCAGTTTCTTTAGTTATATTAAAAATCAAGCATTTTACTATACAAATTTATATGTGAAGCTGTAAAATACCAATTTTTGTAATGCTCTAATTATGTGAATAAAGATAATGCGTGGTAAAAAGAAAAGTAGGTCAGGTTGAGCTAAATGTTACTCATGGTCTTTTATGGGACAGATACAGATATTTCTACTTTAATATACTGCTTATATTAGTGTAGCTCAGAATCCAATGTCATGCAAAAAATGGAAAATCTTGCTCTAATGAATATTACATTGGGAAAGAATTTTTGTTGCTGTAGAGAACATGAATTTCATTAATTTCTTTGTGCAAATAATGTCTCAGCTACAGCACTAAATAGTTGCTTCTGTTCTATCCGTTTTCTTGTGTGGTAGTAGAAATCTCACACAAATTTCTATGCATTTGTGTACAGCATTTTACTTGTGTAGAACTTTCTTAAAAAGAAAAAAAATCATGGGTTTTACCTCATAACTTGAGTTCCATTTACAGAGCAAAAGAACAATATATTTGCAAAAAAAATTCCTTTATGACCTTCATGTTATTTTGTAATGCAATGTAATGATAAATAATTCACTGCATAATTCTGTTTCTGATTTTTGATTCATGATGTTTTTACTTTAGCACTAGGTTTCAAGAAAACTTTAGGAACGATTGATTTCTATCCAAATGGAGGAATGGATCAACCTGGTTGTCCACAAACAGTATTCAGTGGTAAATAAAAATGTGCTCAATTAATGAGAAAAGAGTTTGAAATAAAATCAAAAAAAGATTAAATTGAATTAAATTAACACTGCACATATTTGGTAATATGGGGGCTGAGGGCATTGTATTCTTTCTTTTCCATCCCCACTCAGCAAATGAGAAATAACAAAGGCATTTGACATCTTTTTTTAAATAAAGATCTTCCTATAAGCATACATATTCCATCACAGCATTATTATTGGTATGATGGAATTATATTACAGTCTTCACTGTGTCTTAGGTTCCTCCTGGTTGGCAATGATGAACTAATTTTTGGACAGGTCTTTCAGGCTCTAGGATCAACACAGTTTTACAATATGGTCTTTTGCTGCAGAATTTTTCTTATTTCAGCCTCCATAAATCTTAGGCAAGGTTGCTGCCCATTGTTTTTGTTTGCTCTTTTTGGATATGTTTACAACTGTCTACCTTCCTATTACTAATCTGCACAATGCTGCTATGAATTAGAGCTGCTGCAAAAGCATAGATAGGGCAAATGGGAATATGGGAAAATCCCTCAAGACTCAGGATCATCTTCATCTGTACAATGCTCATGGTTTGTATACCTCACAATAGTTTTTCTGCCAAAATGTTCTCCACGGGATTCAACAAGGCAAATTTTAACTCAGACTCATATTTTATAACAATAATTCTGTAAATTTGATAGGACTTAGTAGACTATTTCTTGCATATAAAACCCTGTAGACTTTTCTCTGCACCTGCAATATTCAAAACAGTCTTCAATTTCTTCTTCTTGTGTGTGGGCATCTGTTTTTTGCACTTGGTGGTCAACTAACCAGAGAATAAAAGCATGGCTAACTAAGAATGACTTAGGTAAATGGGATTACTTTGATAACACCTTTTCTTTCATGAAGAAAAATGATTACATATTCTTGGTATATTTCATTTTTTCTTTCCTGAAGGACTTCAGTATTTTAAGTGTGACCATCAAAGATCTGTCTACCTCTTCTTATCATCTTTGAAAAGAAGGTGCAACATAATAACATATCCTTGTGACTCTTACTTGGATTTCAAGAGAGGAAAATGTGTTGATTGTGAAGCTTTCCAGCCAATGTCCTGTCCAGTACTGGGTAAGAGTTATGATGTCTGCTCTGGGCTGGCTGAATTTTTCTGGGGAATCCAGACTAGTTCTTTCTGGGGCTACTCTAGAGATCTGTAGTATTGTGTTAAGGGACCTGTAGAGACTGATAGCCTGCAGAGCTGCGTACTGTTTAAAGTAGTTTAAAGTTTATGGCTTTGTCTGCTTTATAGTTGTCTGCTAGACACAGGTGCTGAATGTTCCTAATCTTTGATTATTGTGCTTTCCAGTCTGAAATGGACTTACAGTGTGTTTCCTTTCTACAGAGAAACTGCTTCTACTTAGTTGATCACGTTAGGCACATATAGTGTGTTATCATCCTTAGAGTACCTCTTTTTTATTTAAAAGTAATAATGTTTATAGCAACTTCATGGTTTCTCTGGCTTTTCTTTTGGAATCAAGTTTTTATTTGGAGGGGGTTTGAGTTGTTTGGGGTTTTATTGCTTTTAGAGAGGATCTGGGGGCAGCTTGAAAACAGCTACAATAGTGTGAGCATTTCCTAGTTGGCAGGGTTTTCTTAAGAATGAAATTTTTAAAATATTTAAATGGAAAATAACTTTCAATTTGTACCTTGTCTTCTTTACATCCTTCTATTAGGAGGTACACTCTGCATATATTAGTTATATCAGGTTTGAGAAAAAGCATAGACAGACAGATCTGTATACTATTTTATAATAAAACCCAACAATAATGGGACCTTATAGCGGGGCAGAAAAACTCCAGGACTTCCCCAGCATGGTTATTAGCCATGCCTGATGCACATACACAGAATGCCCGAGCTAGAGGTGGAGAAATATTTGACCAGTCAGCTGCTACCTTTTTTTTTTTTTTTTTTTAATAACCAGAAAACCTATGAGGAAATGGCAGGCAGCTGAATCTGGGAACTGGGAGGAGAAATAGCATCCTTCTACTGAAAGCTTTCCTGCTTGCTGCCTTGCAGTGGCAGCTCTGCAGCCTGGTACTAGCCCTCCTTGTCCAGTCTAGGTAAAGAAATCAAGAGGGAGAGAATAGGATCAGCCATTTTAGAAACAAGGGCTGTTATCAAGCCCCAAAGACAATGAGTATAGAATTGCATAAAACAAAAATTCTTTCTACGTTATATCCATAAGCTTAGGAGGTTTAAAGAGTATCTAACATTTTATTAAATAATATCCACAATTATCCTCTAGAGGGTTTAAAAATATTTACTTTCATTATTCAAAAAAGAAATGAAAAAATTTTACTTAATGTGAAACTGTTCTGTAACTGTTCTCTGCAAATATGTGGGCTACTTTTTTGGGTTTGTTTTTATTACCTCTGCAGGAGTTTATAAGCACTATTTTTTGGAGTTAGTACTCTAGACTAAATAGATTCCAACTATTATATTATGACAACTTTAGTGATACTAATATATTAGAAGAATGAAATACATAGATACTACATTCTGTTGTACTCAGGGGATTCCTGCATTTTCCAAGTCAATTTACTTTCTCAGAGAATGTTTAAGAAAATTAAAGTCAAATCTGTCACCTTGGCTGAGTTTCTTTTGTGTAATTATATGCTTATCATGATTTTGCTAAATGTCTGAAATGAAATATTTAAATGTTGGATTTCAGGTTATTATGCTGATGGATGGAAAAAACTGTTAATCCCAAAGAGTTCACCAACAAAAGCTTATTTTGATACTTCGGATCAAGACCCATTCTGCAGTGAGTGGCTGTATACATATATAACGCACTCTTTATGAAATGTTATGGCTGTTATTTGTTGGATGATCTGGAGTGAAGGCATGTTAAAAGTAGAAAGTTATTATTAGGTGCTGTGTAAAATGGTGTAATAAACCATGAGGTGTCAGTTTGCAGACTGGAGGAAGAAAAAGAATGATTGTGGCAGAAGAGTAAGCAATATGTGAAATGAGAAAGAAACATGTCTTTAAAAGTAATGAGGTGGCCAAGAGGAAGAAGTAAGCCAGAAAATGAGAATCAATTGACAGGGAAAGAGCTGGACTGAGAGAACCTGCTTAGACGGGATCATTGCTGGCATTTTCGGAGAGCAAAAAAGGGAATCGAGACTGCCCAGGCTGGGGGATGGAAAAGAGACACATCTATGTTCCTCCCCTGGAGGGGAGTGCCCCACAATCAACTAAAGCTACTTCAGCTTTTAAAGGTCCACTCGAGGGAAAGCTTAGCTGACTGTTTCAGGTTTATCCTATACGGGAACGAACTCTCATGGCATGTGCTTTAGCTGCAACAGTTTAGATACCTGCCTATCCATGTAGAGGTCCAGTTTAGATTCTCATTCAATTTCTGTTTTTATTAACAGACTTTACCATCATAAGCAAATGTTAGCACACTCTTCTATTTCGTTATGTTTAAGGTACTTTGATTTGGGATATTGGGATAGGCTTACAGGGAATTCAAGTGAAATCAAGATTTCCCATTAGCTTTTTCTATCATCTTAGCAAGTTTTGTGACCAGGGACTGAATGTCTCTTGTTATAGTGGCAATCATGTTTACTTAGCTTCCAAAGGGCCAAGGAGAGGTTAATGAAGATGTGATGGATTTTACATAAAATAACTCCTGTTCCCAGTGGTCCTTCAGCTCAGCTCAAACCTGCTACCACTGTTCTCCCCTGCTCCCGTCTGCTTGGGCTTTGCTCTTGCATGCTCTCAAGGCTGCACAGGCTGCTAGGTCTGTCTCCTCATTCATTCTTCCTGCAGAAAGATACAGCTTTACTTTTGCTCTCACACATATTAAAATTCATCAAAAATCCAACCAGGCAGAATCCTGGTGATGGGAACAGGGCATTACAGAAGGAAAAGATTGTGTTTAGTATTCTGGGACAGGGGTGATAGAAGGGAGAAAAGAGAGGGAGAAATACTACCAAACATAGGAGGAGGCACATGGTGAGAAATAAGAAACATTGCAATGACAGCATAAATTTAAGGGAAAATATGCAAAGTCAAGAAGAAAAATGCGTATACTAAACCAGTCTGAAAAAGAGAGTATTTATTAACTAAAACCTTATTTTAGTTTTTAGATATTTGAAAAAATGAGGAAATAGAAATAAACAAGAGGTCTTAAAACTAAGTGAAAATGTAAACCTGAGCAGGACAAGTTTTTCATATGAGGTGAGGCTTGGCCTAAAAAGGCTCTCCTAAAAAGGAGAGAATGTTAAAAAGCAACATGCCAAAAAAAAAAGTTTGATTGGCTCTTTACTTTGGGAGTAGTAAAGTTGTGTTTCCTCTGGGTAGCTGTACTGGGTAGCCATAGCACAGTTACAATGTTGGTGATGGTTAGGGAAGTGCAGCAGAAGGCCAGGTCAGGGTTTCCGAGGGCACAGCGGAGCAGGTCAACTCCATGCCAGTGCACAGAGGGTGCCAGCCCCAGGTAGCCAGCCTGTTTTCCTGAGGCAGTGGGCTGTCCAGGGGAGGGTGACAAGGGGCTGGAGCATGGGAAAGCAGTCAGACCCCTCTCCTCTTCCTCAGTATTCCCCATGCAGTTTTTCTAGTATCCACACAGAGGTTTTGGCGGGTTGTCTTCTCCAAGGGAAGGGTGCTTGGAGGACTTGTACTGCTGCACCTGCTCAGGCTGGGCAAGCAGGACATAGGAATAATGTCTCTCTTCAGCTTTTACCACCTGATCAATGTGCTCACCTAGCTAACTGCCTGCTTTGCCTGGACATGAAACTTGTGCCAGTGCTATTCTTCCCCTCTTTCTGCCAATATACCTCAACTATTTTCTGAACGTGTTGCTTTTGTGGGCAACGTGATAGTGTCATTACACGAATAGCTCAAATATCCCCTCTTTGCAGAGCTTGCCAAAAACTGAAGGTGCTAGTTAGGGCTCGATTTTGCATTTTTCCTTAGGCAGGTCAAACTCTTCATGCTAATTCTGATGGTAGCTTTCTGATGCAAATCCTTTCCGTGTAAGAACCGGAGGAAATTATACACTAATTACACAGAACTCCAAGTAGCTATTTGGTAGTAGCTAATTTTTGTCAATAGCCTTCTTGTTCTGCTTTGAGCTGGTAACTTAGGAGTAAAGAGTCACTATTCCTATCATCAGCCAGTGAATACTTTTAACAGGATGATAACAACAACTGTATCCTATTGAGGTTATTCTTTGAATCTTATTATTTCCTATTCCTTTTTGCAGTGTATAACTATTTACTGGATATTACTACCTGGAATAAAAGTATTAGGAGAGGTTTCATTAAAGTTAAAATAACAGATTATGCTGGAAACACAGTAGAATCCAAGATGAATAGGTATGTTGTGCTTTGTCTCTAAGTCTTTTTTATCACTTTATAGGACTAGTTTTCTGAGTTTCCTAAACCTTTTAACTTGTTAACTTGTAAGCGGAAAAAGTATCATGAGGTTGTTAAGACTTGGCCATGGCTCCTTTTCCTGGATATGGCTCAGTGTCAGAGGCAATGCTTCTCACACTGAAATGATCCTCTCTCCATTTATGAACTAGCCCAGGTCTTTGCATGGTACTGGTTTGAATCCAGTTCTAGGTGTCCTTGTTCTGAATGCTCAAAGTCAATACATCTTACAAGATTTCTGATCTTAATAATAATACTTAGTAATAATGAATATTACTCAGCTAACAAAAACCTGACTAGAAATAATATTTTTCTTTAGTGAAGCTTCAACGTTTCAGCAATATAGAAGAGTCAAAATACTAACTGGATTTTACCAAGACCTTGACAAAATATCGAAAATTTCCTTGACCTTTTCTACAAAGACTTTAATAGGCCCAAAACACAAGCTTAGGATTCTCCAGATGAAGCTGAAATCTCTTAATAATCCAGAAAGGTGAGTGTTTGTCATGTATCAAAGTTGTGTATCAACTAAACTGCTCAGGATGATTCCTCAGAAATGTGTATTTTCCTCTATTCATTTTTTTAATCGCATATTCCTAAATGCATGAATATCTTTCTCATCCTACCTAGGATCAAATTTATCATGTGGAAGAGCTGCTCTCTACTTTCACATTTGGTGCACAGCACCTTGTACATGTAGGTGCCATGCATGATGCTTGATAGAGCAGGCTGCTGCTGCTGTCTGGTCACAAGTTATCAAGTACCACTTACGTAGGCCAGCCTGACTTACACCCACATGGTTGAGTTCTCTTTCAGAAGATTAATCGTATTAAGCACTTCTCTGATTTTAATCATGTGTCCATACACAGCTTTTCACACTCATATATGAAATGGAGCACTTCAGCTACTTGTGTGGCTGGAATAGGCTTTTGGTGTTCTTGCTGATAGTAAAGACCTTCCAAGACCAAAACACAGTCTATGCTTGCCTACACTTAAAATTAAATCATCTGCACTTTTGGATATTTAAGTGTTGTTACTAAGCTTTTATTAATTATTTCTGGTTTTAAATACTTCGGCAGTGTTGCCATATGTTCATTTTTTAGATCTCCAGAGTTACTTGTAGAATAGCATAGTAATTAAATTTTACATCTGCATCTTGTGAAAATAACATATTACATGGAATAGGTAAGAAATATCCAGGAGTAGCAAGAGTACTTTATTTTAGAGTTATTATGTTAATTTTCTTCATATGAATGGCAGATTCAACAAAGTCAGAATTTAAAATAAAATCTGATAATGGTTATCAAATAAGTAATGAGTGGGAATAATATGAGTAAGTCTTAAGTCAGTATGTGTTGTTAAATTGAGAAATAACATTTAAGGCTTTCTGATTTGGTAGATGAAAATAGTCTAGTAGCAATTGGGTATGATACTTTGTAAAAATTATGAAACCTTGTTAAATTAATCTGCTATTTCATATTTACTGAGAAGGAGGAGGAGATTGGTGGGAGAGACTTAAAAAGAAACAGAATAGTAATCAAAATAGTACCCCCTAATGTGTATACATTAGACTTTATTAACTTGTTGAAGGCCATAAGTTTTAAGCTCTCAGGTGAACTGGAATGATTTTATTAAAAAGCATTTGGTGATGAGAGATAGTCAAAGCTCTAAACCATATTGCAGTTTTTTTTTTCTCAGCCCAACGGTGATAAATCAGAAGATAGATTTCATGCAAGCCTATCAGCATTCAGGACTTTTTCAGATAATGATCTAGCAAATAAGGAAGTTTTTCAGTGAACAGCCCTTACTGGTTTTAAGTTTTCATTCCTGTTACTCTGACTCTTGTTAGTTTTAAAGTAAGATGCACTTGACTTGCTTTAATATAGGATCTACTAAAGTCCTTTGTATGGAGCCTCATCAGATGGCAGTCATATAGGCACGTTAATACTTTTAGATAGCAATAGAAAATAGTGTATTGAATCAGCATGTGAAGGTAATTTAAATACAGATGTTACAACACTGCTGGTTGGTATAATTACATAATTGCGCATTGTAATTATCTATATTTACCTCATTTAGTTACATGTAATTATAACAATTACTTGAATACAGGATAATCAACTAGAAACTACATTAAAAATATTTAAATTATTCATATAACAAAGTAGCAGGTAAAAACTAGGGGACAGGTGCAGGGTTGAAAGACAACAGGAGTCTCAGTCTCCCCAGATCTGGGTTAATAGCAGAGAGTGGGAGTTTGGGGAATATCACTGACAATTGTCTACTGGGCTGGCCCATTGTTCACACAGATGGTGTGTGAATGTGGGAGTGATAAAAGCTACATATAATTTTTAGACTCTTCTGGTCTCCAAGATAAATCATTCCTGCTCACCTGTAAAATCAGAAAGCTTTCCTAACTTGTGTGTGTGTCCAGGTGTCAGTTCTCTCAAAAAGCTTTTGAACCTGTCAGTCAATTCAAACTCAATTGGTGGAGAGGGTGAATGCCTCAAAGATACTTAGCCTAGCCACCTTTGTTTTTCTTCGCTAAAACAAGAACAGGAGTAATAAAAAGGACGACCTTGTTAATACCTCTAGTGAACAAGAGGGTGTGGCATGCCCTTGCTTTTTTGTAAACAGCAGAGAAGCCACAGGGGTGAGGGATTATAAATGCCTCACCCAGCAAAAAAATTATTTGTGTCTTGCTCCTTGCTGGTGAACCGGAGAACCTGCTCCTCGCTCAGGGGTACTCACCGATGAGGCATTCGTGGTATTCAGTAATCACAAGCTTAGATGGATTGCGCTTCAAATGAGATAGGATATGTTGGCAACCATATGTTTTTATTTCTAGTATTTATTGTTACAGTTTGTCTAAGTATTGTGTCCCTTGTGGTAGATAGAGCCCTTCCCACGTGACGACTTCTGTTGGAGAACTGACTATGCTAACACACCGTGCTGCTGTCTTGCAAATACTGTTGCAAATGTGCTAAAATACAACACTGTATTGTTACATGAAATATTGAAAGTCAACTCAGGCAATGGATGCATATAGTAACCTTACATTGTTCTGGTTGGAAATTTGTCCTGTGAGTTCTTTCATGGTCTTGTGTAAGGACTTTTAAAATGCTGACAGTTTCTGTGCTTTTATGCCTTTATTTTTCCCTCTACAAAAATAATATAGTAGTAAAACATTAAATTAAGATCAAAACAAATTGTGGATGAAGGACTGGATGAAATTCTGTGCTTTGTGTTATACAGAATACCAGAATTTGTCTTGAACTTCTTAATCATAAAATCTACTGTCTTAGCTTTGTGGAATACTTAAAGGGCCTCAAATTCTTATACAGAAATCCAATAGTCCTTTCCTATACAAACAGGTGGAGCCTTGACTTGTTGAAAATCTCACACTAACGGGCAACAACAGAAGTGCCTGGAGGAATGTTCTTTCTCAGGCTTTGTCCTTTAGCTGTTTCACTGTACCCTACATCCCAGTCCGAGGTGGATTGTGTTGTATAGCCACATCTGTGACTTCAGAGCAATATAGAAGATAATTTTAAATAAGTATCATAGCTTGTATGCCCTTAGACGTGCCATCAGAGGGTATGCTGTTCAAACCAGTTCTCACCGTCTTATCTATAGTAGCGCAGGAAGGACAGAGCTATGACCTGCCTTTGCCCTAAAAGGCAGAGCATCTATGTTGACCTCAAAAAGTAAGATTTTGTGTGTGTGTGACTCCCTTTGTGACCTCTGTGTGTGTTCGTGTAGTATTATGCAGTTCTGAGTTTTCTGGGTGTTTAAATGACAAATTACTCTCTTGCATGAAACTTTCTTGTGCATGCTGTCATTGCAACTGGAAGAGTTAGAAGATATTATGAAGTGGTTTTCTAGTTTCCTCAGTGGAATGAAAGCAGAGAAATTTTAACACCTAGGGAACTCAAAATAAATTATTCAGGCCCCATGTTAACAGGGATTGGGCTGTTCTTGGACCATTGTTCTAAAGAATTAATTTGAATGCAGATTAATAGCTTTAATGGATGAAGTATTGCATATTCATATTTCAGACTAATGTGATACACTTCTTACTCATGCCACTTTGCACCATCCAGCTGATGTCCTGGCTGTTGTTCACAATCTGGCAAAACTACTCAAGAGATGCATAAAATAGGGTGTAAACTTAGACAAGACGACATTTCTTCTTGTCCTGAGTACCATCTCTGAGAGGTGGTAAATACTGGAGGTTTAATAATTCAAATACCAAAATATTTTTCTATTAACGTTAACTTTTTCTGTTGTGCATATTTTTTTCTTTTTCTACTTTTGTAGGCTGCAGCTGTGCAGATATGATTTTGTACTGATGGAGAACACTGAACTGACCTTCAAACCTATCCCTTGCCCAGAGAGGGGTACATGAAGAGAGAGCTTCTACTAACTTAATTTCTCTCACAGCAGTGACATTTTGATTCTTCCTCACGATAAAGACTGCAATGAGAAAGGAAATGAGATAAGCTAGATTTATTTTCAAGAGTCTACCTGGTAATATGCATTACTTGCTTTGAGTGCCTTAGGGTGAAATTAATGGAAAAGTTCAGATATCAACGTATTTGGGAAATCTGAATAAAGTAATGTATCATGGTGGAGAACATGCAATGGTCTATTTGTTATTATTTGTTTGCAGTGAAGCAACTACTGAATTAAATATGAATTATCCGCATAATCCTGGCACATTATTTGTCATACATGTATTTCATTATTTATTATTTGTAATGGCTTTTACATAGAAACATAATTATCTGTCTACTAAGTGAATTTAATATACTGTACATGTGATCTACATATCTAGTAGCAGTTTTGCTGTGCTATGTTCATTGAATAAATTAATTCACATTTTCTCATTCTGATAACTGGAACAGTAAGATTTGTGAGCACACATGTAAGTTTGCTATTTAAATCAGTTATCTTTATGCACATCATAGATGAGTATTACTGCAACAATTCAGATTTTTTTCTACTGAAGCTATGAACAGGGCAGCAATGTTTCAGATATGAAATAATTCTAAAGTCTATTCTGAAGACATTAACTTAAAGATGAAATAAATGCATTTTCATTCTGTTTCTGTTTGGGCCTCTTGGAATTAGAGCTGCTGCTGAGGTTGAGATTGATGACAGCTTTTCACCTGTTGCAACGTGAGCAAGAATAAGCCCTACATAAAGATTTCCTCCTCTAGTTCAGAAAAAGGTTTTCCAATGCCAGATTGCCTTTCCTGATGGTACTGATTGAAAAACAGTATTGTGTTCTGTGTATTTTTCCTTTTTAAGGTTGTTTTATATATTTAACCCTGGTTTCTCATGTAAATGCATCCTATGTACATTATCCTTTTCCTTTCCTTCCAATGTCCCCACTGTCCCTGCTCTTGACAGCAATGCTTGTTTGAACCTATTAACCAATTTCATCTGAATGTCAATGGAGTGGGATGTCCAAAACCTACGAATTGTAAGTTTTATTGAAAGGCAACAGCTGGGTTAGAAGGAAGATGGAAGATAATGTCCTAAGGAAGGGAAAGGAAGTTATAACTTTATCCTTTTCATTGCAAGAGGCAGCTCCAGCATGCCCCTCAGTACGTGCAAAACTCTGAACCAGCCATTGCACATGCTTCTACTTGTCTAGACAAGAAAGGGCTTGGGCACACCAAGAAAATACGGAACTGTGGACAGACTTGCTCACGGACTGACTTCTAAAAAAATTATTTATTCTGTAGAAATGGTAATTAAGTTACCATGGATTTTCTCAGGTGGTGTCTTACTGAGCTTTATCATTTTATTGTGTACTTCTTTGATCCTTTCCTCAGAGGGAGTCATTAGGAGATACACAGGAGAAGACATTTTTGTCTGCTTATATGCATGTGTATGGAGGGGTGTTTTTTTTGTATTTCTCCTCCCTTTTTTTTTTAAACTGCTGTTATTCTGCTTGTTTTCATTCTGCAGGTTTTGGTCCAGCCTTGCTCTCATCACCCCGAGCTGTCTTTCTTTCATGACCTTGCCTCCAAATACCTGTTTCTTGTATAACTTTAAAAAAGCATAGAGACTTGAGAGTAAATCTCAAATGTCTTGAACTACAGTCTGTCAAAGGATGACACAGATGTTCAGGCACAGAAATGTATCAGACGGCCTCTTAAGTTTCCTTGTAATGCTGCTTTCTACAACTTCTCTAAATTTTTGTATTTTTATATGTTTTTAAATTTTGTCATTTGTTCTTTGTTTTATATTCTCAATTTTTTTTCATTGATTTCATTGATTTCATTGTCCTGCTGAGAAGAACTGGAGTACAGAGGTATGAATACAATTTTTGACTATAAACTTCTATTTTGCTTGAGATATTCAATTGCAAGTTAATATCTGGAAAAAATAATGAAATTGTATTAGCTCTAAATTGGCAGCATGGAGGGTAGATATACTGCTCTTTCCAGTAATGGAACTGAGTGCTTGTTTATTCCCACAGCTATTATTGATGTAGTTGTCAAATGAGTGGGGTTTTCCCCTATTATTTTGTGGATTGTCAGCCCGTACGAGCTTGATTTTCAACAGCGTACTCTATCTAAAGACAGAGACACATAGAAGTCTACCTTTTCAGCATTTGCTGGTGTTGGCATTTTCATTATGAACTATATCCTTTGCTCCCCAAATTAGGACAGAACTCTGGTATTGCAGCCCTTGGAAAGGAGAACTTGCACTAAGATATGCTTTTAGGCAGTAGTTGTAACTCTCATGCAATGGACTGCTAGCTGCAGGCATCCTTTATCGATCATCACGTAAACATACTGGCAAAATGGCGGTTGTGATATATTGTGGGGGTAGGACATAAGACATTGAGCAAGAAAATGTGAAGAATTGAGGACTGAGATACCCTCCTAGAATTCTTCTGTTACAAATGCATGGAATAAATGTGAGACAAGGTGTTGTTGAAAAGATACAAGGAGACATACAGACATGACTAACAATGTTGCACAGTGGTGCGGTATAAAGGTAATGATAATATTTTCACACATTTTAAGCATACCTATAAAAAGGGTAGGACGGGAATAGTGACTTGTTACCTTGATTTGTGTAAACTTTGGGTAAAAAGGAAAGAAGCAGCAGGGTTGATAGGGAGGTTCCAATAAACGACATGAGACAGAAAGGAACTTTTTTTTTTTTTTTCTAATTTCCCATTGTAGTGGGTAATTTCCATTTCGTAAGAGGGACAGTTCCAGGCAGTGCATTTCCAGTGCATAATTGCACTTCTCAAGTGGCTAAGCACTTGGACTGTAGCCTTGTGTCTCCCAGCACCAACAAAAATACGCTGTAATTGTTCGGAAATGCATTGCTTTTTATGGCTCACTGCCACATACTACTTTGTACTAATTCTGTCAGCTCCCTAAGCTCAGCAGAGTATGCCATAGTCAGGCAGAAAATGAAAATCTTCCAAGGAGTTCCCTGTTCTGAAGCAAGTGGTGATGGTAGTTCGGTGGAGCACAGTTCTGCATGAGAGCTGAAGAGGGCTTGGAGTCATTGCAGTACCGTTTTGCATTCTCTGTCAGAGTACAAAATATCCACTAACATTTTTCATTTTACTGTGAGGAGGTGTACATATGTTTTCACAGAATCACAGAATCACAGAATGTTAGGGATTGGAAAGGACCTCGAAAGACCATCTAGTCCAATCCCCCTGCCGGAGTAGGATTACCTAGATCATGTCACACAGGAACGCGTCCAGGCGGGTTTTGAATGTCTCCAGAGAAGGAGACTCCACAACCTCTCTGGGCAGCCTGTTCCAGTGTTCAGTCTCCCTCACCGTAAAGAAGTTTTTCCTCATATTTATGTGGAACCTCCTGTGTTCCAGCTTGCACCCATTGCCCCTTGTCCTGTCAAGGGATGTCACTGAGAAGAGCCTGGCTCCATCCTCATGACACTTGCCCTTTACATATTTGTAAACATCAATGAGGTCACCCCTCAGTCTCCTCTTCTCCAAGCTAAAGAGACCCAGCTCCCTCAGCCTCTCCTCATAAGGGAGATGTTCCACTCCCTTAATCATCTTCGTGGCTCTGCGCTGGACTCTCTCCAGCAGTTCCCTGTCCTTCTTGAACTGAGGGGCCCAGAACTGGACACAATATTCCAGATGCGGCCTCACCAGGGCAGAGTAGAGGGGGAGGAGAACCTCTCTTGACCTGCTAACCACACCCCTTCTAATACACCCCAGGATGCCATTGGCCTTCTTGGCCACAAGGGCACACTGCTGGCTCATGGTCATCCTGCTGTCCACCTGACCATCCTGGTCATCCTGTTTTCATTGGGAAACTTCAGAATGAGCTGAAAACCCCAAATCAATTTCCATTGAGAAAATCTAAAATGGAGAAAAAGGTCATTTCAGACTAGTTTGACTTGAGATGAAATATTTGCTTTATAGAACTACCCTAAATCCTCCGATTTTCTCCTGGTTCAGTACTTGGCAATAAGCACTGGCCTGCTGGGTGGCCTGGTGATACTGTCATGCTTTGGTTTTCTCAGCTGTAAAATGGAAAATTGTCCAGTCAAGAAACACTTCCCAATTTGTAATGATAAATTTTGTTAACTTTATTTTAGAAGTTTGCTTGTATCATCTAGTGTGTTTAACTGTAAGGAACAATCTCTATACATGTGAAGAAAGATATATCCCATGAGTAAATGTAAGCTCTGTAATTAACCAGTACATTGTAGTAATACCAAAGGGATCTCGTTAGGATATATTTGTAATAATGAACTCTAAATTATTTCTATCAAATGCAACAAACTTGGGAGACTTAATGCAGTATTTCTATTTAGTGTTTAGTCACAGGGAGATTAAATTGTTAAGTGACAGGTTTATAAAACTAATATAAGCTTGTTTTTCCTGTGTTTGGTTAGACCTGATTTGTATTTGGTAAATTAATCTTTTCTTTTAACTATACTATTTCATATGACATGACAGTGAGGATATGTCAAGAAACTCATTAAGCGCTAGTAGTCACTGGAGTAAGCAGTAGCTTACCTAGACAAAAGACAATGTATAATACAGGAGACGTTCACTGCACCACTCTGTTAATTCACAATAGGTTGAAATGGTCTAGATTAAAGATATGTAAACAAGACCATTTGCCAGTAATTTGGGATGGCTTTATTGATTTCAGTGATGCTATACACGGTTAAGGCTATGGTTTATGATCTCAGCCTCAGATAAGGATTGATTTCACATTGGGATTACTTACTTGTATAAGGTAAAGTGCAGATATATGTTGGTGGAATTAATGGTGAAGTTTATATACAGCTAAGTAGAAAGCAATTTAGTAAGGAGATGCCGAAAGGAGGTCAGGAATATTTTTAGGAAGAAGAAAGCCCTGTAAAAACATCTGCTCTTTTTATGCTAATTTTGTAGAGTTATGTGTTACTTCTAAAGGGGCATTTCAGGGTAATTAATAATCACATGAGACTTTCATGTCTGGATGGCAAGTGATGGACCAATACAGCACAGCTGATATGAGTGAGGAAGGAAGGATTCAGACATGGGGACCTAAAGAGGTACTAAACCAGGATTTATGCTAAGTCCAGAGTCACCTACTGCATTTGACATCTGCCACTGACAGCACTCAGTGGGTACCTCAGCTTATTTTTTCACTTTGAAGTTTCCAAGGTTTCTTCTGAGCATATCCAGATGTGTGCATCAGTCTTGGTGCCTCCTGGTTAATCAATATCCCAAATCTAAGCATGCGCACACCTCCCTCTTCAGTCTGGTGGGCAAGCCTGGTGCACATCTAATGCCTTGAACTAACCTGCACACAAAAAGTTGAGACAGATTACCTTCTGTTAAAAAAGTGTAAGGACAATGATATGCTGTTATTCCCTAGCAGACACAATTTATGGTTAAGAGACCCTGTCTGGAGTACAATTAGTCGCCTGTGGCATTGGGGAGGTTTAGGTCTGTCTACATCTATGGATTCCCAGGGGAGTGCTTGTGCCCTCATGCTGTACTCCCTCCCGGGCTGGGCGCACTTTTTCCCCTCCTCTTGAAGGTGTGCGGATGTGCAGAATGGGACAGAGACTGACTGGGCTAGAGAAAGCACAGGTCAGCCCAGTAAGGGGAATACTCAATGGGAGAGGAACTCTTGGGTGACAGGCCTTACTTCAGGGGCTGTTAAATGGTCAATGTGTAAAATAGGCTAACTCTTAGAAGCCTGTGTTGAGATGGTCTCAATTTCAGCTGAACTGTCTGTCCTTTTTCACAAGGTGAAGAACCAGCCTGTATGCCTACTGCCACAGAGCCCTGGGTTCACTGCATCTGCCAAAGAGGCTCTGCACTGTGGCATCAAAATCAAGTTTTAGTTTCAGCCCTTGCATCCTTCTGTGCACTGCAGGACTGAAACACTGATTAAGAGCTTTATGACCTAAAAAAGTAATGTGGTAGCTTTTAGATAAACTCAGCTCTTAGGTCCTTGACCTGCTGTGACTTCAGTGCAGCTGGATACAGTGGTTGTGGCCATCAAGTAGCACGGCCCAGGAGGAGAGGATTGGTAGCCTTAACTGTTGGTGTGAGACTCGATTACTCACCACATGCTCTAGCTCTAGGGAGTCCTCAGACAAGCTCTGTTCTGGTCCCACTGACTGACTCCCCAGTAATGATTAGAGTGCATTAGGTGTGCTCCTGGAAGGCATCTTTCAATTTAATTTCATTTGAAAGCAACGCACTCTGCATACTCGGAGACTTCTCTGCAATGCGAACTAGGATATGGTAAGTTGAGACGGTTGTTTCAGAAGCACAGTCCTGATTCAAACTAAAAGGCTTACGCAGGTACTGACAAAATGCTATGGATAAAGGTAGCTGTACAGTGGGTTTATCTGAAAAGGGGAAGATTACACCTGTTTAAGAAGTGGAAGTGTGACATCTGTAGCAGTTAATATTTCTACCATACCTCAGAATACCAGACATCCACTTGTTTCCTGCTTGACTGTTTGAGTGGTGGAGGGGTGGTGATTTTTATCATGTTTATCAACTGTGTGCAGTTTATGCATTAATTGCATAGTGTATTTAGCCTTCTTACATCTGTTTCTTACATTGTTCTGAATATGAATGTAAGGAAAAGGCATAATGGTCCTACCAATAACATATACAGAGAAACAAAGGATAAAGTGTAACTGGAGACTAGAAAAATGTGTGAAGATTTTAGAAGAAATGAAAAAATAGTCAGAAGAGGGCAGCCTTTTCACATAAACTATAAAGCAACAACAATACAGAAAACATCTTAAATTAGTCTTTTCACTGTAGATAAGCATGCCAGTGTGGGGTTAACCTTGTTAAGGAAACTGCAACATGCACAAAACTTGATCATAAGAAGAATGCTTCTCTTCTGTGCTACCTTCAAAGGACAGAGGCCTGGCTTTGTAGTTTTTTTCCTGTTATGTTCAGACAATAGAGTTAGAAATGATTTTAAGATGAGTCAACAAAGGGAAATGTGATCTTTTTGGGTTTTGTTTTGTTTTTTTTTTTGTGTAGTCAAAGGCAAATGAACTATGAATACTTTGGGTATTAAGGGAAAAATACACTTGCTTAAATATTATTGCTGAGAGGTAAGCCAGGATTTAGATTAAGAACTAACAAAGAACTAGTAAATTAAGTGGATGATGATTTATTAATGTATTCTTAATCATATCAATCTGTCTCAGTATTTATTCAAATACAATATGTAGTCATGAAGACTGTTTCAAATAGTGAAATTTATATCATAAGCAATTGGCATAGTACACTGGTATACAGAACTTGTTGCAATCCGTAGACTCCAGCTACAACTAGTCTGTAACTATTCCAGTGAATATATCACTGCACTGGAAAAAGAGAAAGCCTAAAATATGAATGAGCATCATTTGTGAACTGATAAAAGAGATTATGAAGATGCGTCTGTTTTAACTTCTGATTCCTGAGTGGAAGGAGTAGCCTTGTGGATGTGTCTCTTTGCGAGTAGTTTATCCCGGAGTAGCTCAGGGCAACAGAGCAGGAAGTCCCAAACTCTCTAAGTAAGGCTTTATGAAGATCACCACCAATGCAAATAGGCATACTTCATAAAAATTGAACACAAACATGACAGTTACATGCATTGTGTATCAGTATCTATTGGAACTTTTCCACAATAAGACCTTTCCTCAAATCTCAAAATGTCCAGCATCTCAGCAAAGCTTATTAACTCAGCCATTGTTGCCAAGTGACTTCAAGATGAGAGGCATCTCATGGCCAGCATCTCAGAGCAGGAGCAGAGGGAGCTCTTATCTCCTCTACCTGTAGATAATCTACTGTATGTGGAAAGGGTAACATGCAAAAGACACAGGCCGAAGAGGAAGACTATAGTCAACTCTGTCGCTATACCTTAAATCAGCAGGGTTCCTTGAACATACAGGGATTTACACCAGTAAAATATAACCCAAGTGTTTTTGGACCCACTGTTGCAAATGGTGTATGCACAATATATATCTGTTGTGTCCTAAGAGCGGGAACCCCTCCTGCTAGCTATGTAAGACAATGCAATTTGAACACATTTTATGCGTTGAAAAATAGAAAGGAAAGGAAAAGCAAGGCAACTGGAGGATAAGGAGCCTTGACTTTCCAGAGACTTAATCTGCTTGTGTATATTTAAGATGGGAACTTTGCCCATTTTGAAGTGCTTCTGACTCAGGTTGTTATTTCCTTTTAGTTGATATGTCAATGAATCCCTGCAAGATGTAAGATAACACAGCCACTTCTTTCAAAAATCTTTAGTGAATTAGATTCTGCAGCATTTTAACAAAACAGTCTAAAATTAGGAGAATTAGGCTGCAGTGATTTTCTTTATTTTTTTAAGAACTGACTAGCAATAGCTCCTGCATATAGTGATATTAGGTTTTTCCTGTGTTCAAGAGGAATCTATTGCACTTACCACAGAAATAATCTCTTAAAATATATTTTTAAGTTGCACAAACTTGGAGTCTAATTGAACTGGCTTGATATTAAAACTTTCTTTCTACCTCAGAATGCTTTCTTTGTCAATTAGGAGGAAAGTTGCATGAATCAAAGTAGATTCTTGTGGCCTTCTGATAGGTGAGCAGGAGTGGCAAGTGATTTTCCAGAATGAATTAAAAAACCCTAGGTGGCTGAAATAAAGAAACGTATGATATCAAAGCAAGACTAGTTTGGCTTTCTCAGTGTTTCAAAACAAAGCCAGATGTTGGCCAAGCCAATGCGAGGGACCTCGAACCTCTCCCTTTAAAAAATATAAATCAGAAATATTTCCAGTGAAGGAAATTATAACCCTACAATTATGTTGCTGGAAAGGCAGTGGGAATGAAGGAGGTGAAATGAGAAGAATCATCAGCCTTATATCTGAGTATTTATTGATGTAATTCTGTAACTCCAAGTCTGTTTTCATATGTGTTAAATGTCAAAAAAGTCCCCAAATTTCCTTAAGGTTTGGAAATCTATCTTGAGTGAAATTTGGGTCTAGGCACTTGGCTGAGTGTTAATGAAGTTTTTAGACCTTGATTCAGTAAAGCACTTAAACTCCAGGTGATTTAAGTGATTGGTTAAAATGAGAATTAAGTAAGCACTTAAACAGGAGCCTACCTAATTGCAGTCTCAAGCAATTAAGTATTTTTTGCTCAAAGAGCAAAGATTTTCTTAGCGCTCAAGACTGTCGTAAAATATTTATTTTGTGTGTAGTATGCGTATTATACCTTTTTTTTTTTCCAATTAAGAAACAAGTACACAGCATAAGGAAGGAGCAAAGAGTGTCTAAAGGCTCTACCAATCTTCTCTCTCCCATTCATCTACTACATGCTCATGGATGCTTTTAATCTGTGGTTTCCACCCTTCAGGCAAGTCTGAGGGGAAGGCAGAGAGTTAGTCATATCATGGCATACTGCTGAACATGAGGTGCCTGCATTGTCATGTATTGGATGCCAAGACACCCCTATTCCTGTAACATATAGCAAGACATCTTCACTGTGGATGCAGAGCAGATGGGCTTTAGCTTTTCAGTTCTTATTCAAAACAATTCCTTCACTTTAAAGCATTTGACTTAAGCTGATTTTCCTTAAAGGAACAGAGGGGTTGTATGAAAGGTGTCAGGAACTGTGCTTATGGTTTGAAGGTGTTGTGGTATATATAATGCATATTATCGTATTTTAAGATAGCTGAATTTTGGATATTTCCCAATGTTTTGACTAGCAAAAACACATGGGATCCTGGTAGGTCCACATTATTGAAAAGACACATATAAACTGGAAATTTTCCAGAAACTGTATGACTCTCCTTGTCTGTTAAGATCCGTCTCCTTCTGAGCCTGGTTGAATTAGAGGTAGTAAGCTTGTATACTTGTCTGTGTATATGCATGCAATAAAAGCTTCAGTCCTCATATGTTACTGTTAACTTGTCAACAGGGTCCCTAGACCATCCTTGGTTATCAATAGCTGGATGTAATTTGAAAAAGTGGGCTTTTTTCTCTTTTTCATTTTTGCATTCCTTTCTTTCTGAAATATAGGAGGAGAAAGACTGTCTGGTCAGCAAAATTGCCAGATTTACTTTGAAATCATACATCCTGATTGTGGAAAAAATACTTTAAAAAACAGTCTTAAACTAGAACCAGTTTTTAAACAAATATTATAAACATGTAATATAGTATATAATGGTATAGTGTATAGCTCTATCAAGTGAAGGACTTGTGCTGATTCATATAGTATCTGGTCCATCTGCCCTAACTTCTGCAATCAAAAAGAATATATATTTTTTTTAATGTCTCTGAATCAAACTTTTTTTCTTCTGTGCTATTACTATCTTTCTGGTTGTTTTTTGAAGTACCTATATGTATATTTTATTGAATATGATAAACTGAGGAAAGAAAAGGAATATCATTGGATGAAATGAGGCCAAGAGTTTCACCAACTGTTCAGCAGCCCACACAAAAAAGATTGTGGGTTGTTGGGGCTTGTTTTGAGTGGGGAGGCTCAGAGACGTCTATCCAATATGTGCAAAAGACTTGAACAGAAGCTGACCTCAAGTGCTTCCCTGAGGACTGATAGACAATGCAGAGCGATGTGGACAAACTGCAATCAGTCACTGGGAGAACTGAGAGATCCCTGCTGGTAACTCTTAGCACTTTTGCCTTTCCTGCAAATTTAATTGCTACCCAGTCTGCCTATTTTGACTGTAGCAAAGACCTACTGTTTAAATTGCTCCAGCTAAACTGTGTCACCTTTATTATTGGGATAGGTTAGGAAGCTTGTAGGTTTGAGGACATAGTAACCGCCAAAAGGAGAATGATAAGTCTCAAAGAAAGGAGCCAGAAAATAATGCAACCTTTCAACCTGATCAGCAGTGTAAAGTGAGAGAAATAAAGAAAAATGTAGGAAGTCTTTCAGAAAGAGAGATGGTCAAAATAATGACAAGGACAAGCTCTGGAACATGCTCACAAAAAAAAGCAGGGAGATTTTTGGGTGCAGTGTTATCTGGGAAAAGAACTTTGCATTGCTAAGAAGGGACCTGTCCACTTGTTCATAGACATAGTTGCATAGACCCTGGGCTGAGACAGATGGGGTTTGTTCTAGTATAGATGAGTGGGTTTTAAAGTCAGAACTGGATCCTGACCTGTCTGTCAGCTGAAGAAGTGCTGCCTTCAGCAAGCACTGCTCTCTACCCTGGTACACTCTTTACTGGGAGACATGCCACCCAAACTTGGCTGCCCACTCAAGCACAGAACAAGAAGTCCCCATCCCTGGAACTGCCTGCGAGTCTGGCAGCTCACCCGTTCCTGCACCTCCCTCCAGCAGTGATTTTTCCTCCCAACAAAAACAACCCACAGGAGCACAAATGCTAGTATACTGCTTGGTTCTTAGAGGTGATTCTCAGTGACAGAAGAAGCTTTGTGCTTAAAAAATAGAAGTATCCATCTCACAGAAACAATCCCAATGAACAATAACATTATTGACATTCTTCAAAGGGCAAAGGCTGAAACGAGAAAAAATGAAGCATTACAATTTCTACTGCTGAACGGCTTTCAGGTCACAACTGAAGGATTGGAGCAGTGTGACAGTTAATGCCAATACCCCTCACTCCATGCCTTCTCTGCATATTATGCAGAAAGTTCCAAGTTTGTTAAGTTGTAAGGTACTGTACTTTTTTTTGTTCACTAAGTCTTGAAGTATTCAGCAGAGTCAGTGGAAAGATTCCTGCTGGTTGCAATGGTCATGGATCAGCCCTCTCCAAAAAAAAAAGGAAAAGAAGAAAAGAAGAGATTATATCAACATCAAATTGAAAGCCAATGAAGGGGAAAAAAAATCTATAAACACTTACCTACATCAGGTACAAAGTTAATGAAACTTTGAAAATGCAATCCATTTTAAAAAATAAATAGAGCTCTTTCAGAAGTTTATCCCATTATCTACAGGGCCATAAACATTGCACTTGGTTTCTGTGTCATTCAAGACTTTGAAGAAGAGACAGTGCTTTGCAGCATACAAATAACCAGAAAAAAGATCCAGGATTGAATAAAATAAGCTTGAAATGATTTTCTAGATGGAGATGCAGCTTTTACCTACACCATTAATATATTACAGTTTGGCATCTCTAAAATATAGCTGTGAATAATGCTGTGAACCTGCTAATTAATAAGACTCTCTTTCTCAGACATTTCATTAACCTAAACTTTTTAGTTTTCTGTAGATTGAATGCATGCATGCCTGTTTTTAACCTTTGTACAATGGCTCCTAATGTTATAATTAATTTATTCCCACTAGCAGGAGGAGAATATTGGGTTACAGAAGTAATTCAGAATGTCATACATAGTTTATACTAATCAATATTGTTGAGCATAATGTTTTATTTTCTGTGATGACTTTTAATTTTATAGAAATAATGTATTGTCAAAAATACAGAACTCTAACATTTGATTTATCATTTGGCTTTAGACAAGACAGAGGCAAAGGTTTAGAAGAGTCCAGAAGAGACGTGAACATAAAGAGTTAAAAATACCTTGCTTTCCCAGGTGAAATCTCCAATTACCCAGACTATATGTCCAGTATCTTATAACAGCACCCTGTGTGGATGCCTTTTTATTTATGTAGCGCAAAAACTGAGTCTGAGGTTTTCTGCAGAGAGATCACTTCTGAATCCTGTTGCACATCTGCCTGGAAGGTGAGAAAAATCAGCTGAGAATACTATCCAAGAGCTGAAAAAAGTCACATCATGTGCGTGGTGGGGATCGAGTAATGACTACACTCAGTGACAGTCCATTGCTGCTAAAGGCCAGTTTCACTCCTCACTTTCCCCACTTACTGGATCAGAAGAACAGTATGTTTGATGATTCACACTGAGGACTGTTGAACTCTGTGGAGGATTGAAAGGGAACAAGGGGGAAATTTTCTTTTCTCACAACACTGGGCTGGTCAAGTTTCTTTGTTCTGTTCTGCTTTGATTTTTCTCCAACTATATCCACAATAGAGGAAGAATCACAAGAGTTTGGTTATCCGATAAACCAGACTGGAAATGGGCTGGCAGGAAGAGGGTGAAGGGCAGCAAAATACCTGTTCTCTGTGAGGCCACAGGGTAACAAATAACAGTCATCAGCTCTCCTGTCATTTTTAGCCAAGAAGGGACTGAAGGACTGCCACCATGTCAGTGGTCTGATGAGCAGCCTCTGAAATAGGTTAGGGCAATCATGGGAGGAATGATTTACTGCTGAGAAATGATCCCAGATTTAATGAAGTTGCAGCCTAATTAAACTATATCCCTCGCATATTGTCCTTCTTCCCTTTTACCTTATTTTCTTCCTTCTTGGTGTTATTGCTGATGCCATCACTTTGCAGAGCTCCAGGAGGGGTATTTGCTAGTTTGTTGGCTACCTGTATTTACAGGCACCCAAGGGTTGTATGTCAGGTTGCAATGCTGATGCTAGATGAAACTGAACTACTGTTCTGTAAATAACTCACCTGTTAAAAGCCATCAGTTAATTCACATGTGTTTCACTAATGGTTAAGGTTTTGTTTCCTGTGATAGGTGCAGCACTAAATATAACTAGCTGGGTACTTCTTCAGCATAGATATCACTTGATGTGAATTTTACTACTGATTTAATTCCTTGTGAAATTATGTTTAAATCCTCATGAGAATGGGGCCTTTATTTAACAGGCAAAGGAGGCAAGAACACTCCACGTCTGGGAAAATAAAAGATATTTCTATAGTAGGTAATAGTTTTAGATGTGGTAATTAGGAACTTGATATGTTAGTAAAAAGGAATGTGAAGGAGGTGGATTGATACTGGTTAGAAAGAGGGTGCAGTGACTGTTACTGATGCAGGCTGTTGCTCTCTCTGAGTGTCTATGATCAGATGAGCCATAGAAAGAAGATGCTCAGTAAACCTCTGTAAGCAAAATAAAACCTATTTTTCTTGTTAATATAGCAGGTTAATATTAAAGTATTTGGATTCAATCTTGGCAGTGAGAAGACCTAAACTTCTTATTTTAAACAATTGGTTGTAGGTGCTCTTTTTTTTTTTTTTTTTTTTCCTGTAGTGTCTTTTGTGAAGCAGTTTCTTATGTAGTGCCTATATATTAATGCCATCACAGTTAGAGAATTTTATAACGAGAATGTTGTTGTTATGGCATCCTTTCCTTCCTTCTGCCCAGTTTGGTAATAAATAATTTTTCAGGTATTCAGTTATGCATAGACTGTTTTGAATTCATGCTATTTTTCTGTATGCAGATGGTTGGTTTTCCTGCTTTAGTATTCATTTTGTTATTCCCCTTATGATTGTTCTGGCTTAATTGGTGTTTATTATATAGCACTCTTCTAATTATATGCTTGCATATTGCAAAGTTTAGGGGTTTGAATGCCTATTATGTGCCTATCTTGCAGCTCTTCATAAATTTTTTTTTCAATATGCTTTGACATTGCAGTCATTCCAGAGAATATCATTAAAACTATCCTTAATGCCTTTTAACTTGTTAAGAGTGGCACTTCAAGTTTGTTTCCTTTGTCATTCTTATTCCATATTTTCTTGCCTTAGCACTTTGGCAAAGTGAAATAAAAATTGCAGGACGTCAAGAAGAGTAGGCAAGCCAGTAGTTATCTACTTTGTATGCTTATGTTGTGAAGTATTCCATCCTGAGTGCTTTGAAGATTTATGGATGCGTGCTTTTCAGAAGCGTGTAGGGTTACAAAATCTTTTATCAAGAAATGGGCTTGTGCCTGCATCGATCTGCTCAATTCAGATCTTGTCTCACCTATTTTTTTTTGAGTAACTAAAAAATGAAAGAAGCTGAAACTCCTGTCTAAGTGATGCTCAAACTATGGTTTCACAACATGGCTGAATTGAATTGGGAAACAGACTGGCTTGAATATACTAACAACAGAAGTAGAAAAGAGCTTTTGCAGACCCAGCTTAATTCCCAGATGTAGTTCATTGCATACCCTCAAAACCAGCCATTCTAGCTCAGCTGAGCTCCTGGCTGCTGCGGCTACAGTTACCTGTCCCAAAGCTAGTTAGTTTTAAGGTCAGGCTACCACAGCTGTTGAATGCACTTGAGCCTCCTTTGAGTTTGGAAATCTCTGCTGTGGTTGGAGCAGTTTGCAATCTTGCCAGTTGAGTCAGGCTTTCTGCAGAGCAGTCTCTTCATCACTTAAGCTTTCTCGTCTGGCTGCTTTTCTTAAATTGAGAAGCTGATCTGAAATATCCCGTCTCCACTTCTTTTTTTTCCCCTTTCCTGATTGTAATTTATTGCTTCCTAATTTCTGCCAGCACACTGTTAGAGGTGTGAACTGATCAATGGAAGAATCTGCGTGGTAAAAATAAGCTAAAAGACCTCTCTGAAACATTTTTAACCCAGCAAGTTACAGCAATCTATCTCATTTGACTGACTTCCAACCAGTTGTACGGGATAACTTAGGGAAGATGAAATGAAGCAGGAGTAAGAGAATGGTCTGGTTTTTCTGCAAGAAAGAAACAAGTTTTAAGGCACACCTTTAGTCCGTATTTTAGGTTTTCTTTGAAATCATTATAGCTAGATGGTAGATAGTAAGAGTTTTGTGAATCAATACAAAGATGCCTGGGTATGTGCCTGTTGCAGTGTTTTCATTACAGCAGACACAGGAGGCACATCTCCAAAGAATGCAATAGATCTTCTTGTCTTCTGAGGTGTCTGCCCTGAATATTTTCACAATTTTTTTTCCATCTGAAGATAACATTCAATTGTTCATGTTGGTTTTAGAAAGAGAATATGAGTAACAGAATATTTCAGTTATTATGACACGTCAGTAGGAGTTATTGCTACTCAAAAGTCACATAATAATAGGAAAAGAACATAAACCCAGAAAGAAAACAAAATACACTTTAATTTCAGTCTGCCATGACATTTTAGCGTTTTCTGGAGCAAATTAGAAAATTTACCAACAACAAATTTCAATTTAAAAAAAAAATCTATAGGAATTCTTACTGAAGCCAATATAATTATACATAAATATTTGTTTACTCTAAACACTTTTAAAGCAAGAAAACTGTCACAATATAGTTATGTGTATAAGTAAACAAAAGCATTCAGCAACGATCTCAGAATTTTCCAGTTCAATATATGTCATTGTGCAGGTATCTATGATCGGTTGGATTATCTCTTAAAGTAATTGGTTATCTATATAAATTGTAGTGTCATGACATTTTTCTAAATCCAGGGCATTGCAGCTAGTAGAGATGACAGTAGATGTACTTTTTCCTGAACTTCACTCTTTCCAGTTGGATTCATTAATAGGTGATTTACTCATTAAATAAATAGCCTCCATTCCCATGTCCATGCTTTCCATATGTGAAAGTTTTCAGTATCAAAGCACTCTACCCTTCTGCAAAGTTCTATTAAAAAGAGCAGGAATTTTGTCTGACTGCAAAGCACTGGGAAGGGCCTTATCTGAACGCTGCATAACAGCTCTTGTTATCTTTCAGGCTTCCCAGATTAAATTGCTCTACAAGAGTTTTCTTTTTTAAGTTAAAAATGAGCACATAATTTTAGTTTTTCAATTATCTATAATACGTTGGAGGACTTTTAATCTCTGAAAGAGGAAGAATGCAGGAAACGTATGTTGTTGTTTTTTTCAATTAGGCATTCCTTTTATCTTATTAGAGCCATACAGAGTGTTAAAACAATAGGATCAGAAAATATAAAACAAATTCCAAAAGACTGATCATTATAATCAGTTTTTTGAAGTTGAAGTGCTAAAATTATCAATGCAAGCAATGACTAGCTCTGATTGCATCCACTTGTATTAAAAATTCATAAGCAGTACCGGTTTATGAACAGTTTAACTAAAGAAGTTCACATCAGAAGTAATGTAGTTGATTCCTTTAATTTATATTCTATTGTTTTATCTAGTAGGAAGACAGACTTTTAAAAAATAAAATATTTTAACCTACAGACAAGGAGAATAAATAATAAAGAATGCAGTAGAACTGGAGAAGAGTTCAGAATTTGGGAGTGTAGGAAAAATACGGTCTATGCAGATACACTATAAATATGCATATGTATGTGTCTGGGGAGAACGCCATTCAATTGAAAATGCTTCAGGAAAAAGAAGTGGAAAAGTCAGCAATGTTTCATTTGTGCAATCCTCTTCTATTATTTTCTTCTATACAGGAAAAAATTCTCATGTATTCTGGAACGAAGTTGTACCTGTTTGGAAGGAGGAAGGAATTCAGGCTCACTTACAGAAGGCCAGAAAGGGGCGGGGGAAGGCAAGATATTCTGATTCTCCCTACTGCTGGTGCCAAGTTTCCTTTGATACTGATGGCTTAAGACAGTAAGGCCATGGAAACCATAGGTAACTAAGGGTTTGTGGCATTTTCTTCAGGCTGCTCCCCAGGTCAGTTTTGTGGCAAATCCTGCAGAATGAATCTCCACTGACTCTGTTCCTTCCTTGTGGTGACACCTGTTGGCAGCCAAAAAATGATGTGTTTAGAGGTGCTGACACACCTGTTGTTGCAAGAGCTGTTGTTTTATGGGATCAGGATGACTGCAGGGACAAGAGGCAAGGACATTAAAGGTGTTCGCTGATGAGCATATACTGTATATGTGTATAGCTACATGTAATAAGCTCTAAGCTGTTTGCCTCCTTTTTTGAATCAATGCACCTGCTCACTGATTCGATGGAGTCAAGTCCCAGGACAGATGTTGTCCCTTCAAGGGGAAAGGTGCAGTCTTGATGGATGTTTTTTCTATCTATCTCCCTTGCAAAGGGCCTGTTGTGGTTTAAAACATTAGTACCAGGGTGCCTACATGCTGTCTCCCATTATTTTCATATGGTCTGTTACACATTACAATAGAAGCTATGTGTATTTGGTAAGAGCATGAAATCATCCTGATTTCAGGTTCTTGTCCTACTTTCGTATAATAGGTTTCATATCAACTTTATTTCATCAAGTTTTTAATATACCTGGAAATATCAGGTGTATATATAACACACCTGTATATCAGCAAAAGAGTCTGCAGAAGTGCGGTTACCAGCAAACCAAAAATTTATGTTGCCTTGGGGTGAGTGACAGGCTTCTGTGTGTAGACCTCTGTTAGCCTATATATGCCCATAGAAAGGCACTGGTAATCATTTATCTGGTTTCAGCAGTGCTTATACCTGGGGTATCACCCTGTTTGCCAGCACTGGAAAAAGATTTTCACTCTCCTAGTCCTGTATCCCTATGTCCAATAGTTACTCTAGCTAGCTGAGTGAGGACACTAGGTCAAAACCATGTTCAAGAGGTACCCTATTGCTCTGTATCGTTGCTGGAATTTTTTGCTTTGCGAGCCTCATCAGATGCCAAAGTTTCCAGAACAGGTTTTTCTGTTCTATGCTAGGATAATAAGGAACATAAACTTCTGAAAGCAGTTCAGGAGTTAATTAATAGTTTAATTAATACTACTTTATTTTCTAGTCTTTTTAAGGAGCAGGGGGAGATCTTGGTATTGGTTCCCCAAGGAAGCAGGCAAGGCCTTTTCTTTTTTTGATGTAATGCTATTGATGCTTCTATCTAGGACTATCCATAATCAGGGGGAAAAAAATGCTAGTTGTAGAAAGCATTGCCCAGTACTTAGGGCAGTGGCCCAGGAACCCAGAAATTAAGATTCAAACTGACGGCCACGGACAAAACATTCCCCTTCCTCTGCCTCAGGTCTCCATCTGTAAAATGAAGAACAGTGGTAATCCTCTACCTCCCAGAAATGTTATAAATACATTAGGGCTTGTGAAGCAATTGTTATTTAGTGATGGGGAATGCAAAAGTATAGAATATAGAGTTTCTTGTGAAAAAGCTTTTTGCTATTAAGGAATTCTCCACAGCATTTATTTTATACCTAACAATCAATTTTAGCTGACAGTGTTTAAGTACTAGAGCTTTCAGACATGTCTGCTTTTTTTTTTTTCATTACAAGTGCTATCAACATTTCCAAGTTAGACCAAGCTGTGCTAGACTCTACGTCAAAGTAAAACTTTTACCTTGTAAGATTCCTGTGCATTCTCTGCCTTTTGAAGTGATGAAACTTCAAGCTGGACATACTGTTAACATAGATGACTTACTGCAAAACAAGGTTTGTGAGGAGAACCTTGTCCTCCCCTTCCTCTCACAGACTTGCCAGCTTTCTTGTTGTTTGATTCATATCCCACAGGGAAATATTTTCATGGTTTTACTAGGAGGAAACTAATCAGCAGTGCTACTGGGGAAATCAGACCTGCGGCCATTCCCACCTCGGAGGAGAGAGTGTTTGGGCTCAAACCAGCCCTGCTGAGCTGGGAGGAGAGCTCTGCAGTTCCTCACCACGTCTGCCAGCTGAGTGCTGTGTTGGGGAGGACAGTGTTATTAATCTGTCACAGACAGCACAGAATCAAAGCTTTAAAAGCCTAATGAAATACCAGACATCGGCTGCTTTCACTTGGGTGAAAAACCAGTGTCCAGGCCCTGAGCACCTTGGGGGCTGCCATCAGCCCTGCCCCTGCCTGTCCCTGGGCCTCGCTGGGCCGACCCCGTCCCCTCACAGGCCTACCCCGTGAGCTGCGGCCTGCGGCCGTGGCTGAGCCTGGTCACCTTCCCCAGCCCGGCTGGCCTTGCTGCAGGCTGAGGGATGGGGCTGGCTGGGGAGGTAGGGAGGGCACCATGGCCCCTGCCACCATGTTGCCTGGCACAGTGTGATCCACTGTTCTTTATTACTGTTCCTGTGAAGAGTAATGTCACAGACTTCCTTGCAAACAATGCTCCCAAGGGTTTGATAATCTCAGAAGGATGTATTCAGCCTGCTTCCTAGGTAGCAGTGCCTTGATTTTTATTTTTTTAATATATTTCCAAATAGGGGGGGAGATGGCAGCTGGCAGGTAATGATCAGCTCCCTCGGCCCCATGTGCCCGTAACTGGTAGGAGAGATGTGTAGTTCCTGCCACGAGGCATCAGTGCACCAGTGTCTGGAAGAGCACGCCGCGAGGTGTGAACAGCCTGGCTCCCAGCTCCGTCAGACTTCGCAGCCAAAAGCGAGGCCACCTCAGCTACTTGCTGTGATAGCGCTTTGTGGTACATTCCCCTTCCAGATCCCTTTGTGAAGAAATATTCTCCATGCAGGATACAGATTGGAAGCAAGAACATTTCTGTGCCTCCGTGCGATTACAGAGCTGCTTCTGTAAGCAGGTGTAGCAGAAATCACTTCTGACGCTTGCAGGATTTGATGGGTGCTCTGATGGCCTCTCACCCAAAATCTTTGTGATGGGATGTTCTCCATCAGGAATACTGAATGAGCAAAGTTGTCAGGGTTCAGTCTGGAACCACATGGATTTAAAAGGTAATTGTACAATCGAATAATGGCTTAAGGCAGGAGGAATTGTTTTGACAGGATTGTTTTGGGCCGTGGAGCCTGGTTTATTTTTGTCTCATGTTTTAAGATTGTTTGGTAAACTATTTCACACATGTGAGAATTCACACTGCAATGAGCACTCAGCTCATTGTTTATATGATTAAATAAATAGATCAGAGATATAAATATGCTGAAATGCTGCTCCAAACAGTATGCAGTCTAATACTTCCTATGGAATTAAATAAATATAAGCCTGTCACTTTAAATATATGGAAATCTCTTTAATTTCATGATACAATTGCAAGACTTTCCTACAGCCACAAAGCACACAATTAATCTGGTGCGAGTCTTTGAAGTGCAAATTGTACATTTCCCACCAAACACTTGAAGTAAAAGATGGGAAACATCAATTCACACTACTGACAAAAAAAAGACTCCAGTTTTTCACAAGAAGAAAGGTTTTAAATTTGCAATTTTCATCTACAAGATAAGGTGTTAATGAATTTTATATTTTATCCAGATAGGAATGTAAATTTCTTCTGAACTTTGCACAATAGATGCTCTGTAACAACTACTGAAAAGGGTGGAGACTATAGTCAGTTGAGGGGAAAAACATCTAATTTACCTTGTTGTAGGTCTTTTTTTCCTAGTTCTTTTGTGGATTCTGACATGGGAGCCTTGTCCAATGCAGTGATTGAAATCAGTGGAAATACATTCTTTTTTTTTTAAATAAATTTCAGATCAAGCCAGTGTTAGAAGAGGCAGAAAAATCTCCTTTTGAGTTTAGTCAGAGTAGACAATGTCCAAAACCAAATTGGTAAGAGTGTTCTTTAGATAATAAACCACATTCAATAAATTAAAAGGCATTCGTTGTGGGAGAGATGGAAGTTTTCACATATACGACCTTGATCCTGTGATATCAATTGCCACCAATGGCAGACAGTGGGTGTTCATCTATTTTCTCTGTAGAAGCAAAATAAGAATTGTAGAGCAAGAGTTAATTTCCTAAAGACAGATCTGTTTTAACAAAACAAACAAAAAAAAACCCCAAACTGTTGAACTATGGTGTACAAAAGATTTGGCTATAAAGGCTGACTTCTGTATGAGTTAAAATACTGCTTTACATCAAGATTAGCTGAGTAATTTGCAACAACCTAATAGAAATCTTAAACTATTCACAGTTAGAGGATTCCACTTATGTTTAAGAGGAGTATCCTGTATTTCAATTTGTGCTGCCTATTGCCTCTTGTCATGTTACTGGATACCCTTGAGAAGAGTCTGGCTCTGTCTTCTTTACATCCATAATGCCCGTGTAATTGTGATGAAAGTGCTCTAAGTATTTGTATCTCCAGATTAGAGCAAGGTGACCAACTGATTTTTGTTCTGGATTTATTCCATTTCTTTCTTCAACTCCGTTTCTTAGGTTATGACTTTCATTTTGGCCTGTGAAGTTGTATTACAGATACAGGAATTATGCAACATAAAGTCAAAGCCTTTGTTAAAATGTGAGGAGCAATCAGCTTTACAGAACCATTCCCTACAGCTAAGTCCTAAGAACCATTTCATATCTGAAACATGCACGCTTTAAGTCATAGGTGGCTGCATACATTTGGCTCTTCGTAGTAATGCAATCCGTGAAACATTTAAAAATTTTGCTCTGGAAACACTCCTCAACCATGAATTCTATCTCCAATTACTAGGAATTTTTCAACTACAGACCATTTTCTAAGTGCAGAACTGAGTCCAACCTAGATCTCTCTCATCTATGGAATAAATCACTGGGATGAATTTCATGCTTGGCTACAGCAGCATAAATGTAAAGTAGATTCATTGAAGTCAACTGGGTAACTGCAGATTTATACTGCCATTAGTGAGAAGTGATTTGCTGGAAATGTTTGCTTTTTCACTCCCTCATTGCTACGGTTTCTATACCAGTAAAATGTGTAATAGTTATTATTAGGCCTCAGTAGCATTCTAACAACTAAATAGCAAAAAGGTAAAACTTGCCCAGGTCAGATATTTTAAGTGCCTCCTTCCTATAGGTAGTAGGGTTTCCTAGGAGATTTTGGGTTATGATGTCAGGCTGTTCCTCTGTCCAATAATTCCTTTGAAATTGAACTCTTCTGTTAACAAAGATACTATGGTCTTGGAGACAGTAGCTTCTGTGTTTTGTGACAGTAAGTGTCACGGAAGAGACGCATACTATTAGTTTACCCTGAGGGAAAGAAAGGCTGTGGGGTGAACTTACTCCTTACTAACTTCCAGAGAAGCCATGAGGGAGAAAGATGTTACTGATGCCCCACTCACAGGAAGACTTCTTCCAGAATTCAGATGTTGTTATTACACATTAGAGAGCTCAAATATGAAACAACATCGTGCAACACCTAGTTTCATGAGCTTCATTGTTCCTGTAAATCAGCAGATTGGTAAATAGTAGCTCTCTGAGTTAATATTATCGTCTTTGTGTAGCTAGGGGAAAACAAGAGTGTATCAGAGAGGCAGTGAATCACTGCAAATTGCAAAAGGACTGTTTGTATAATCCATTCTTGCAAAATTATTCTCTCTATTCTAATAATATGCCCAAGCAGTAGGTTTCCTAGCTGCCAGCAGCACCAGATTTGGGGGTCTGTTGCAGGACAGGGTAGCGGGAGAAGAATCTTAAGAAACTTCAGCCTTCACCTCTTTTTCAGGTCCGTGTTAATGGCAGTGGCCATGAATGACAGAGTCCATTGGAAGAAAAGGGTGATGGAAAAATATTTTTCAGACCCACCTGAAATAAGTTAGATATCAACTTTGACATGAGCATCTCAAGAGCAGCCTTGTCCATTAGTATTTATCACTGTAACAGTTATCAAGCCTGGTAATGCTATACTTCTGTGACAACTGCTACCTCTATTACAGCAAATACAATGGGTCAAACCCCCTGCATTAATTCAACAGGTTGATAGTGTACTTCAGTTTATTGCAATCTTACTGGTTTGCAATGTATATCTGCCCTTGTGGCTACCTTCTCTTCTCTGGAAGAACACTTTCAATCTAGCAATTTATTACCCAATGTACTTCTTAGGATGTCATATAAAATTGAATTTTATTAGACTCAGTTGGTAATAATCAATGACCTTTTAGGAGATACTATGCCAATGAGTGGTTACAGACTATCTTGCCTGAAATATCTACAATGGTCCTATTCTTTGTCCAAACAACTGAATGATTCCTCCAGGAGTTTAATGAAAACTTCACAGGCTAGTAATAGGGTAAACAGTCTCTCTTGCCTTGTGATTGTGCTATCTGGAAAGCAGGTTTTTGTAAACAGAGCAAATGTGTAGACTAAATTGTATAATTTTGTGTTATGTATAATATGTGGTATGAGAGGCCACAGAGAGTCACCACATCTAATATAGGCTGTGGCTGCACTAAGATTTTTAAAGTGAAATTTCCCATACCCCAGCCACCTTGCGATGGGTTTGTCTGGCTACACTGAGCAGAGCTGCAGGTTTGACTGGCTGAGCACCTCCCCTGAGGTCCCAAGTGAGTTAATATAGCTAAAGCTTAAGTCTGGTTTGCTATGTTTAGGTTGTTACCAATACCCAAATTAACTAGATTAAAGTTACACACTGTGCAATTACTGTTTGGTTTGTGTTTCAAGTGGACACTGAAAGAAAGATTCAGCTATGGGTGTCTGTACTAGAAATACCAGTTTATTTAAGTGGAACTAACTGTGTGAATTTAGCTGTGGGTAACTGCCTTTCTCAGGGAAACAATTCCATTAGTTTAAAAACTGTCTACTAAAAAGGTGACACTAGGATCAGCTTATATCATAAGCTGCCAGCTGCAAAACATTAAGCTTCATTAAAAGCTCGGTGTCCTGTGTAACACATTTGACTTTTTTGGATGGTGTACTATGAGACAACTTCAGAGAGGAGGGAATTGCTCTCCATATGATGTCCTTCAATTCTGTCCCTAAGCAAGGACCTTGACTGAGCCTGGGGAACAGGTTGCTGGGCAGGCAAGAAAGGATACAGGAAAAGAGAAAATACATAGAATAACTTAGCAGGTGTTGTGGGTTGACCCCAGCCAGCAGCCAAGCACCCACACTGCGTTCCCTCGCTCTCTGCCTCCCTATGATGGCATAGGGAAGAGAATGGGAAGAGGAAAAAGTGAGAAAACTCATGGGTCAACATAAGGACAGTTTAATAGGTGAAGGAAAGAGGGAAACAAAACAAACAAAAAAAAGTGATGAAAAAGCAGTCATGAACCACCTCCTGCTAGCAGACTGATGCCCAGACAATCTCTGAGCAATGGCCGCACCAAAAGCCAACTCTCCCCATCTGCCTCCTCCCCCAACACCTTCCTCTACCCCATGATGTTATGGGGCATGGAATATCCTTTTGGCCAATTTGGGTCCACTGTCCCAGCTGTGACCCCCCTCCCAACTTCTTGCCCCTCCACTGTGGGGACAGAGTGGGGAAAAAGAAAGGCTTGATTCCGTGGAAGCCCTGCTCAGCAATAGCCAAAATATTGGTGTGTTATCAACACTGCTTTAGTCACAAATCCAAAACACAGCACCATACAGGCTGCTGTGAAGAAAGTTAACTCCATCCCAGCCACATCCAGTACAGCAAGAAAGCATGGTCAGGGTTAAAAGAGAAGATAGGTATCTATGGTGAGTTTTTGATGTTCCTAAAGTAGGAGAAACTCAGTGATATTTGTCCATAATTGAGTCCTGCATAAATAAAAGAGTTCAATGTCCAGTTCTTGATGTTTTCTAGCTCAAAAGTATGAAGCTGCCAGAATTTTAATTGTCAAATGATCAAGTGAAGATGATTTATTGAAAAGCACCTGCAAGATGCTTTTGGCAAGAGTTTCTGTGCTTTTCTGAATAATTTTAGGTTTTATCTGCAGAGATCATTATTCATGTTAACATGAAGCAAAGCATTAGCTAGAGATGCAACTGTTAAGAAGTAGGGCAAAGAATTTTTGTTTTAAAGGAAGCAGACAGATTTATAACAGCATGCAAGTCCAGAAAAAGGTGCCTGAAATCCTTTTTTACATAGGACATGTAGGTTGTCTATTTAGGACTGTGCAACAAATTCAATGAGAAAGATGGTCAGTATCTTTTTTTTCTGTTTAGTTATAAAATGTGTTTATAGTGCTACATCCACTACTTATGACAGTCTAGCACAAATAATTGTGTGATAATTAATGGCTTGCCAAAAAGCTTTTATTTTTTTAAAACAAAGATTTATTCAAAGGGAATTTTAAGCAGGCACTTTCAATGCTCAATTGAAAGTATGTCTCAACAGACACTATTTATCTGCCCCATTACTTGAAATATAGTGAACAAACTTTGATACACTGCGGAGAGAGAATTGAAAAGGAAGTGCAAAACACCAAATGGAAGTATCAAAATACAAACTCAGCAAAATGCATTGAAATACACCATATTACATATGAGGTGACAGTGGAGGGAGGGTTTCCTAAACCAGCACTAATACATTTGTAGCCAATGGAATACTGATTTTCTACTGGAGACATAATCATGCACTTCAGGAGAGCGATATAAATCCAAATGAGACTATCTTTTCTAACCATAGACACTTCTGAATAAGGGGGAGGGTGTCTAAATGTACTCCAAATGTTAAGCCCTTGCAGTTATTTTTAATGAAGTTCAATCTTGATGTAGAGTTGAGGTTGATTTTTTTATTTTTGTGATGAAATAACACTGAAGTTTAAGGACTTCATCAAGTTATATTTGATATGTATGGTAGCCGTGACCTGACAGTAATGGTTTGGTCCTGCAGGCCACTGAGTGAATAGATTTCTCTTAGTTTAATTACAATGAAGGATGAAAACAATTAGGAGAATCAATTCTGTCTACTTCTTTGCTTACATAGATATAAATCTGGACTTCTGCTTTTTGGGTGAATATCATTCTTACTACGATTGACAACTGCAGAATGTCCTCCTTTGTCTTCTCCATTTTTATTCGACCAATTGCTGTTTGTTAAGTGGCAGATTAGCTATCAGGAATTCTGTGTTCCATGACAGCTTCTGCTATTATTGGTTTTGTTTGTTTGGCTATTTTTTTTCCCTTAACTTTCACTGTAACTCATCAGCTCTATATTTCACTTTCTTGCTTAATAACACATATCTGTTAGGACTGTTGCAAGGTTGAAATCCTTAATGTTCATAAAGCATTGCGTTACATTGGTAAAATCATGGAAGTTATTTTATGTTAGTATAATAATGAAAGTAATGGCATCATAGAAATAGAAGCCTCATTATTCTTTTGGATTCAGACTCAGATTAATTGAGATATCAGTTAGTTAGGCTTTTTGAGTTAAAATCTAACCTAAATACTTTTCCTATATTCAACCATATCAACTCTTCAGAGCTCAGTTTCCTGATTTAAGGTGTGGGTTCCTCATTGTTCGGCAAAGTGTAAAAGAATTAAGAGGAGGTGTGGATGGTGGGATGGTTCCTGAGTGTTTGGAAAGGGCTCAGGCAGTCTATATTCAACCCTCATGTGTATGAAACTGAAATGTCACAGTTAGAGGAACTGAAACTGAGTATGAAAGTGCTAGAGAAGTTGCTTAACAAACATCTCTCTTGGATCCTGCCCTACTTTAATAGCAGAGAGACATCAAGGTGAAAGAGGAACTGTTGCTAGGAGTGTAAAACTTAAATTGCATAGCTGCTTTAGAAAAGGAGCAAAAGCTTGAACATACCATCATGTATCTTCTATAAAGAACAGTAACAGGTTTCCCAGCATGTAGTAAGAAGATAGATGCAAATAATAGAAATAACAGGTATTTCCTCCATCACTACTGGCTCGATTTTTTTTTTTTTTTTTAATTAATAGTTTAATGTGCATAAGTGGTATGGACACTGCCATACCCACTGTAGTAAATGACAGGTACTTGCCAAACTGCAATTAATTTGTACCACCTCATTCAGTTGCATTTTCAACCAATGCTTTTACCTTCTGTTTCTCTTACTAGCTGTAGTTTTCAGGAGATGTTTTCCTTGCATGGCCTTCACTATACTTTTACAAAACTGGGCTAATGACATGCAGAAAAGCACTTGCTGCTGAAGCCCATATCCCTTTAAAATTTTTGTAAAATATAAGCAGTGAGAGTTAGAGAACATACTTGGGTCAACCTGAGTTAATGTTGCATCACAAGAGGCAGAAGTTAGTAAAATAGAGGTTTGTCTGTCTCTGTAAAATCCCTTTTCCCACACTAGCATTCTAGTATTACTATGAGCCTTGCATTAAAATGACAGCATACTTGAAATTGAAAGATTAGTTCCTTACCAGTCATAATCTCAGTACAGCATCTTTAATAATAAACCATTCCTAATCACTGGAATATATTACCATTCTGTCATTAGTAGCTATCCTTTTGTAGGGCTGTTCCTAGGGTAATTTTGAATGAACAGTGTTTTGAATACAGCCTTTGGGAAGGCTTATGTGTCTTACATGTGTTTGTGCTACAAAAACAAGTGTGCCTGTCTCCTACTTCTGCTTTGTATCATTTTCATGCTTTCATTTCTATTGGAAGTAGTCACGTCTATCCATACGCACCTACCATTACAATTTATACCACAAAATAAGTATTTGGGCGTGTTTTTGGGCACAAATAGCAAAACTACTGTAGCAGCTTCTGTGCAGCTGAGTTGCATGAGCCTGTCTAATTTAATTCCAGAGTTCCAGCTGCTCTGAGGTCAAGGAGGATGACAAGTGAGATGGAAACAACAACAGCAGCAGCAGAAAGTAGGAAACCATTAACTAATTGGGAGGGAGAGGTGTCCATCCTTTGGTCAGAGAGAAACCCTGATTAAAATATGTCAAGGGTACAGCTGAGAAGTTGTTGAGAAAAGGAAAGTAAAGTGCCTTCTCAAACACTGTGATGTGAAAGGGAAGGTTAGAAAAAGTGCCTGAGGCAGTATAGAATTATTTTTGACACAAGGGAGGCAATATTGTAGGCTTATACAGTATAGCTGAATACTGGCTATAGACAGCGATATTAGTATAGGTGTAGGCCAATGTTAGAAGATGAAAAGAAGCTATGAGAGTAGCTTACATAGTGGAGTAAAGAACTGGGGAAATAGTATTTGTATTTTCCCTGCTCAATCTGGAAATTTGTGGCTATTTTCACAAGGTTTCCATAAAGATTCCTTCAGCTTTAATCTTTCATAAGTATATACTCACAAGAAGGAAGGATAAAGTCTAAAGACTCTGTGGTTCTTCTCTTTGCTTATCCATAACCTTTTCTTCATGAAAAGTGAATGGAATAAACTCAAACCTCTCAAAAATATGCTGAGTGGATTGTGAGGTATCAAGTGATTCAAACCTAAGTGGCTGCTGGGTAGGGCTGAGGATGTAAACACCAAAGAAGAGCAGAGGATGGACATTCGTTCTCTGGTTCATTCTCAGAATTTTTCACAGTTATGTTCTGCCCTTTCCCATAGCAAAGTGCGAACTTCCAAGTCTTTTTCCTCCAAGGATGAAACAGCCAGACGCAAGAAAAAAGTCAGAAAAGCAAGGGAAAATTCAGAAAGAGGAAGAAATAAATATCATACATAAAAAGCATGCATCCTTGACACTGGAATTTTTGAAAAAGCCATTTAAGATTCCAAAAGGTATAAATATTGCCAAGCGTGTGATCCCATGGTACTTTCCATGGTGCATGTGTTCTCTTTTTTCCTTTTGGAGGCTTCTCTCTCCAGTGTAATTTAAACTGCTCAAATTACAATGTACAGTTCCTGAAAGGGTACTATGCCAGGCAAGGGCTGCTGGAGAGCAGTTTGTTCCAGACTAAAAGTTTCTAGATGCACCATCAGTACCTGGAGAATGCCCAGTTAGTTGTTTATATTCGTGGCTGTCCAGTTCATCCGTCCTTATATAGAGATGGAGCATAGGTGCTACAGGACAAAATCTAGCTCAGGACATTCTTGTTCAGGTAGCCTGTCCATTAGTCTAGTCACACCTGTCCTGACAGTGGGCTAGTTCAAAGCAAGAATGGCACGTTGCCTTTGTTAACATCAAGGCAAGGGTCAAGACACTATAGCACAGAAACCAAAGTAATTGAAATGATTTTTACATACATTTTAAGGTCCTCTGATGTGCAGCAGAGGGAAACTTTCAGAAAAAGTGTTGCTATATTTGTGCTTGTCTACTTTTAACAGGAACTCACAAGAATATATAAAAGAGGCCCTAAAACACATTCTACCCAGCTGCCTCTTTTAAAACAAACAAACAACAACAACAAAAAAAAAACAACAAATGAAAAAATGAACCAAACCAACCAAACAACCAACCCACCCTATCTCATTGAATCCCATTAGATGAATATATTCCCTGGAACTTGTAACTATTTAAAACTTTATAACCAACACATGAAATTCCCTCTTCCATACTAGCTGTATAGTTTGGGAAATGGCAGTCCTATAAAACACAAATATAATCAGCAACAGGAACAGAATGATGGAAAACTCTTCATTAAATAATGATCACTTGTTCTTAGGACTCTTTCTTCTGAGCTATTGAATGGGAGGTACATTGCTTGGTCAAATCTAAGGGGAGCAAATGAACTGGTCTCCACCTTATTCTAAGCTCCCTAACTAGTATATCCATGCTTGGTAGTAGAAATTGCATTTGGAATTTGAAGAAGTTATCTTCATAAAACTTTCTGGGAAGTTACATAAAAGGAACAATTTTAAGTCATCATTTTCAGATCAGAAAGCGTGTTTTGGTAGCTTTCTGACCAATTCTGTCTCAATGTGTTTTCAACGATGCATTTCTATTGGTTAAAAAAAGTAGTTAATAAATACGAAAATTATAGTATTTACCACTGTTTCCCTTTGATTCAGAAGGAGGCATGCTTTTAAGGTATGAGCAGTTTGTAGGTAATAAGCTATATTTAGTGTATGGGATAAAGTAAATGCTGTCGAAGCTGCACAAAATCCTACCTAGTTAAGTGACATGTAACTTCTCTGCAGCCAGCTTCTTCCTATCAAGGTCATTACAAAGTGTTATGGGATGTGATGTTATTTTCCATTTCATGATGGCTCATTCCTTTGGTTTTGTCTGCCATGCACAAAACATTAATCTTTCTGGAGTATATATTCATCTATTCCTATGGTACCTTCTTCAAAGCTTTCTATTGATTTATGCTTTTCATCTGTCATTTACAAGTAACTGTTCCAGCCCCTGTGAATTTTTTGAATCTATTCCCTAGATTCCTGTTGCTATTGATTTTTTTTTTCGACTTGTGTGCTATTTTCCAGAATTAATCCTTTTTGCAGCTTTTCTTTTTTCAATATGTATAATAAGAAAACCTGGAGCAGTCACTTGTCTTTCTAGTAAAGGACATAAACAATAACTGTGGTGCTATATTTCCAACTCTCCATCTTTCAGAAAGATATTAATGATTTTTGAGTACATCTCTTACAGAACAGTAGCAAAAGTAATTGAAGTTTCTTTGAATATACTAGCTCATTCTCTTTGTTGCCTTGACCTAAAAATGGTTTATAAAAATAATTGAAAATCTAGTTTCACTTTTGGGGGGTTCCGCCTCCCCAGTTATATTCCCTTCCTCCTCTTCATTGTCCTTTAAAATGCCTATTTCCACTCCTTTTTAATTCTGCAACCAGGCTGCTGGCCTGCAGTATCTGTAATGGAACATCACACTTAAAATCTGTGCATAAATGTGCCAGCAAAGACAATTGCAGGACTGTAAGTGTTCAAGTGAGTTGCAGGCATTTTGATGGTTTAAAAGCCAACAGAAATACCTCAGAAATGCCTCATAAATTTGTTCTTTATTAAGTTAGGTAAGCTGGGAACAATAATTTTAATTTTTATTTTCCAATAAAGCTCAAACAATGCTGAGGTACAGAGCACTATACTCATCTCTGCTCTAAAATGCAACTGGAAGTTTATTCTTTTCATACACAGCAAAGAAAAAGATGATTTGGGGGCGGGGGGCGGGGAGATGGGGCGCAATCTATGAGGCATACAAACAATGTGCCCTTGTGGCCAAGAAGGGCAATGGTATCCTGGGGTACATTAGGAAGAGTGTGGCCAGCAGGTCAAGGGAGGTTATCCTTCCCCTCCACGCTGCCCTAGTGAGGCCACACCTGGAGTACTGTGTCCAGTTCTGGGACCCCCAGTTCAAGAAAGATAAGGAACTACTGGAGAGAGTCCAGCGGAGGGCTACAAAGATGATCAGAGGACTGGAGCATCTCTCTTATGAGCCGAGGCTGAGGGAGCTGGGTCTGTTTAGCCTGGACAAGAGAAGACTGAGAGGTGATCTTATCAATACTTACGAATACCTTAGGGGTGGGTGTCAAGAGGATGGAGCCAGACTCTTCTCAGTGGTGCCCAGCGACAGGACAAGGGGCAATGGGCACAAACTGAAACATGGGAAGTTCCATCTGAATATGAGGAAAAAATTCTTTACTTTGAGGGTGAGGGAGCACTGGAAGAGGCTGCCCAGGGAGGTTGTGGAGTCTCCTTCTCTGGAGATATTCAAAACCCACCTGGATGTGACCCTGTGCAACGTGCTCTAGGGGAACCTGCTTTGGCAGGGGGTTGGACTAGATGATCTTCACAGGTCCTTTCCAACCCTAACCATTCTGTGATTCTGTGATTATTCTTTCTCTTCTTTCCTGTCCTTGAAATGAGGTAGCTAGCTTATAGGTACATGAAATGACTTGCTCTGCACTGAAGGAAGGAAGTCAACTTTCTCAGCCTAACACCAAAACCAAACAACCTTCCATCTCTTAGAAATGTGGTTTCACATATCTGGAAGTGTAAGTAGTGCATCTAGTAATAGTCTGAAATTAAAATAAAAATTCTATTTCAACTCTCTACTCAGTCTTCTACTTGTCCTTAGATTCATACGTGTGTGAATCTGGTCCTAGCAACATTGCTGAGGTTTCAAAAGACCCCTTTGGAAATAAAGAGGAGAGAAAAACAGGGGTTTTTGTTGTTGTTTAAGTGCCAGAATCCCAATCGCTATTTTTGGGGTGATTTTTTATTTTTTCTTTTTTTTTTTTTCCTCCTAATCCATTTCCAACTAGGCTACCACATACCCAGTGAATAATAGCCTTCATTTACCACTGCTTACTGGAAAGTATCAGAAATAGCATGGCTTCTTTACTTTCTCTTCTTGATGCATCTTCATGTTTTACATATTGCATTGTAAGGGTGTAATATTTGCCTAAACAACCCTTTTATTAGGAGCAATCATCAGTCTTTTCAGTTGTTATGATTTTCCCCACCTGTCCATCTGTTCCCTGCCATGAGTTTTCCCAGCACAACGTGACCTCCGCAACTGAGAGAAGCCCTGGAGTTCTCTCCCTCGCAGCGCAGCGGCCACTTGCATTTGCTCCAGCGCTGTGCTCTGCCACTCAACCTGCAACGGCCATGCTGGTGACAGTCGTGCCCTGAAGAAGGCATGGGAGAGGTGGTCTTTTAAAAGGAACCAAAGGCTTGTTTGCTTCTTTGCTGCTCAAAGTTTTTTTCCCCCGAGGCAGCAGAGGATGTGTTTGAGGGGTTTTTTTTGTTTGTTCATTTTAAAGAAAAAGTATCCAAATATTCATCTAGTCACTGTGTAGTTTGAGGGTCAGATTACTGGCTGATACAAAACCAGCACTGACGTCTGATTGGTTTTTTTAAAGGAATTTTGCTGTGAAAGAGCTGAAAATATGAGCAAAGTCTTTCAGTTCAGTTGGTAGAATGCTCACTGTTTTCAGGCAATAGGAAGTAAGAAACAGAGGTTATTTATGAACGCTACTGCTCAAAAGAGATTAAGCCTTTGTTATTAGTAAATTCTAAAGGAAATCTTTTGTGCTGACTCATTATTTGAAGTTATGAACAAAGTGTTCAGAAGCAACAAAAGACAGGTAGATGCTGTGATATCCCCCTGGAAATAAGATTCCTTCAAACATCAAAATGCTTTTAATGCTCATTGGCGGGGGAGTGATGTGGAGAGTGCTTTTTCTTGGGGGAAAAAAAAAATCTACAGCCTCAGCTTCACATTTAACAGCCTTGCTTTTGGTATGAAAGGCATTTGACAAGTGAACCCATTAAAATAATCAGGAGTGCTGCTCTAACAACTGCTGTCAGGCAAAGAGCTTCTGTTCTCTCTCTCTCTCCTCTCTTCCTCCTCCTTTACTTAACAGCTAAATGCAGTGAACAAACTCAAGCTGTAAGTAAATAACTCATAAATAAACTGGAACTCTGGGGCGTGGCATTCAACTTCTACCCTTTCCTGTCCCTTCTGAAATAAAAGAAAAAAAAAGTTTTCTTTTAGTTCTGATTTTGCATTACAGGAAGCAGCTACATGAATAACAAAGGCGTTACTGCTAAACGTAAGATTACTGCTTTACATGCCAGGAAACAGTACGGTGGAAAATGTGAATATAATGTGACTGCAGCTGTATCACCATAGTTTAATCTTACACAGTAATGAAATAACCTATAATGTGCTGCATGTGTCTTTGTTAGCCTTGTACAAGACAAGCAGTATAGTGGTACAACTATTTTGGCAAGAAAACCAAGCTCTTACCAAAAGAGTTGGGCTGCTCTAGTAAGTATGTACTGATTCATTTATGTATTTGAACTCTGTCCATTTACAGATTATAGAGTTATTCAACAAGTGTTTTGGTTAAGCACCAATTCCAAAACTGGTAGCTGTGAGAGTAATTAAGATCATTATCTTACTATTGAATATTTTCAAAACAGTGTAATTGAGACCAAAATTTGATTTCTTTGTTCCCTGCAGTTTTATTTGTGGTTTTGCTTTCCATTTGGAAGTGGAGCCAAGGTCACAGAATATTTCAATAACCTACAGTTGATGGCTGCTAAATGTCATTCCCTTGAATACAATTACAACTTCAAAAAAGAAGTGCATTGTCCATTTGCTCTAAATGCATCTTTGATGGATGCTTTTGTATCTTTGTGATAGATTTTTTTTTTTTTACCCCCTGTCCTCTATAACTCAATTGGATGAAGTCTTACATTGTTGTAATAATTAATGGTGATATAAAATCAATTAGAAATTGGCCTGCCATTATAAAACTGAGATTCTGGGTCAGATTCTAGGTACAAAATAATCAAAGTGCTTAACCTTCTACACCATAAAGGTTTTAGGGGTTAATTTTCACTCAAAAGCATGATTATATTTGTAATTAGGCAGTACTGTTATTAGTAGTATAACTGGTTTTGACACAACTCAAATCATCATTCAAAGTTTGAATTGTTAAGCTGAGTAACTGGAAAAAGGTAAATGACCTCTTAGTTCGTCCTGGTAATCCAATACTTTATTTTGTACTGATGTGACCGATATCACAACGATGGGTTTGCTCTTATTTGTCCCATCGGTTTTCTGTCGGACACGTCAGATGCTCTTCAAAATGGGCACCGCATCTGGGCAAGTAGAATGTAAATCTGGCTTTTAAGTTGAGGCTAACTGGGGGAAAAGGAAGGGGTTAGTAGACGTGCTTCTAAAAAGAAAATGTGAATCACAGCAGTGATGGTAGTGATTTGCATATATTTCTTTATAGGTTTAATTAGAGATGTTTTTACATATATGGCCTATTCTCCATCCTCCTCTCATTCTGTTGACACATTCCTACCTCATGCTTACTAAAAATTGTTTCATAATATTCTGATCCTGCTGAAATCACTGCCAAAACACCAATTCATTTCAATGTGCCAAATGTTCATACATGAAGTTCAGGCTTTGTGAAATTTATACAGATAGATGTGCATTGGCTTTTTGAGAGGAAAGACAGTTTCTCTAGCTGATCTTCCTATTTTGACTACAGGAGGTGATTTCCTGCTCTTTTTTGCTACCTATCAGTAGTACTAATATCTTAAAAAAAACCCCAAACAAACAAACAAAACCTCCAAAACCCAACCGAAAATCCCCCAAACAAAACAAAACAAAACCAACAAAAACCTCACAACCTGTCCAGAAAGATACATTTACAGCAGAACTAGGATTACTTTTACAAGAATGTTCTTGAATAGACTATATGTGTTTAAAAAAGGACCACATAGCACACAATTGGTACATGAAGGTGAGCACTTCCTCTTTGCTCTGAACAGTCAGCCGTTGATACCGATCTTGTTTAGACCCTTATCCTCCGAGAAGACCTCAGCAATAAATGGTTCTGAGTGGCTGGGGCACAATGATAGTAATCGTCTAGATTTTATTTCCCTTTCTCTCTGTTTCATGTATTTCCAGTTTTATTTTTTTCAGCACAAATGGATGCAAAAAATAAAAAAGGATGCAAGCCATCTACTTTACACTGTTTAGGTGATATGATTAGAAACATAGATTTTCTGTATAGTTGATGGGAGTTTTTCCTGGGCAGTAATTCAGATGACATCAGTTAGAAGGTGTGAATACCCACTTGGATGTTTACATTTTAATTAGATATTTTGTACTTCATTACTGAAACACCTAGAAAAGGAAATTCATTGTGCCCTACAGTATCTAATATTTTTGAACCTGCGTTACCACTGAAAACGTACCATGAAGTTGGTATTGCTTGGAGCATATTTTTATTGGGGGGGAAGCTGATCAGTTTGTATGGTGGACAAATAGCCGCATTACTTCAGTATCTTTCTCCCTCAGGCTTTTTCTTTTCTTGTTTTATTCAAATCCTTTACATCTGCTTATATCATTCCAAAACCAGTTCAAAGCCAAGATTTGATTTTGAGTTTTATTCCTGGCTCTCCCACCAATCTGTTTAACCATTTATTAAGTGTCTATCACAGCAGTCTCTTTCTTACCCTGTACACATCTTAGGAATCATTAGCTTTGTCACTAGAGGATAAGCATCCACAAGAAAAAGCTCTGTAATGCACATGAGGTGCAGTCTATTGACATTACATCATATGCCTTGTTATATTACCAAAACAATTAAGTTATCTGAGTATCAACACTGCATGTACACATCACATCATTTTTAAATCAAAGCACTTAGAAGCAAAGAAATGAATAATTAAGAACACATAATACTTATGCTGCCCACACAGTAAGTACATTATTCTTATCAAGACTTTTACCTTACTAGACTATAAGCCTTCAATGAAAGATTTTTGCTGTTGCTGTTCCATGATTGTCTACTCTCTAACGTAATAGGACCCTGTCTGCTCTATAGCAAAAGCAGAGGAAATCAAGGCAGATCCCTTGTCTTAAAAATCACATGCAGTTAATCTAGTAGTTTTAGTTCTGGTCTAAGCTGATCATTATTCAGTTCCTAATAATTTCCAAGTATAACTGCTTGACCACTGTTTAACTTTGACTTTTACTACCTGAGCAAAAATTTTCTCCTGTGGAAACTGCACTGAGACCATAGATGCCAAGAACTCAGTCTGTGTAAGAGTGATCTTACCCTCACTGCCAAGTGTTAACCATAAGGGTGTTTTTGTTTGTTCTGTAAAATGAGCATACCACGCTGGTCACTACCCTAAACAAGCCTCCTGACTGGGAATTAGTGGTTAGCACAGGGAAGGAAAGAATACTCCTCTCTGCTGCAGCAGGATATGTCATACATTGCTTCGTGCAGTTGGTCCTGTTCAGTTCGTGACTTCTGCCACTGGCATTTTAGCTCTTTTTCCATGCTTCATTTCTCAGACCATCTGTATAGCAAGGTGACTTACGAGTCTGTAGCCATAGAAGCCTGGATTTTGACATGATCACATCCATAGTCATGTACTAGTACTGGATATGCTCCAAGACACTTTCACTAAAGAGGCCTATGTCTTCACTGCACAATCTGTGATGAGCTTAATTGGCACACCTGCTTTCAGGCTGTTGTTGGGAAAACTTGCATGATGTGATTTTAAGTGTGTCACTACTCTGAAAACCTTTTCCTAAGCGTATGTTACTGTTTACACCTCAAATCCTGAGATTTGAAAGCCTATCTTTCCCCTGGTTTTGCTCCATTTTACAAAATGTTGTAAATGCCTGGCATTAGGTTTTGTCATAAGTGTATGAGAGTGTGTGTGTGTGTGTATATATACGTATATAAAATTTCTTAGCTAACCAAAAGAAGCTCAGTAGAAAAAGAAGACATTTTAGAATATACCTTAAACAGTAAAAATCTTGGGAAGGTTGTGAGGCATTACATATATAATAAAAATAATGACAATTACATCTATAATAAAAATAATTAAAAATATGTATGTATAATTGCATATATAATAAAAAATAATTTTAAAAAATCAGCCCAACCTTTCAGTTCTCATAGTTCCTTTACTTTATATTAGGCAGAAAGTGCATGAGCTATCACAATTTAGTAGTTATTAAGAAATTTCAGGTTTTTTTTCATAGGATTTCCATCTGTTCAGCCTTCCGTACTCCCTTCCATTTCCACAGCTGTAATTTGTATTCTCGTGTCATACATGTATTTAGAAAAGGCATGCACATAAATAGATCATATAAATGTTGATGAACTGAAGAGTCATGCAGTATTGTTTTTAAGATTCACCTTACCTTCCTCTTGTCTGTCTTAATCATTGATGAACTTTTCCCAAGCATGCCTTTATTTTTTTCAGTCTCTAAATTATTTCCAACAACCAGCAGAGTGGGTTCTGTTTGTTTACTCTTTATATGAATAATTAGGAATCAAAATTTTCTTTCTCACTTTGATATATAAATATTTTGTTCTAAAATAACTTAGCTCCACTCCTGTAGCAATGCTTATTCTACAATGCTGAAACAAAGCTTGTTTGCTGTCCTGGAATGCTTGTTTAGTATTTCATGCACTCTGGAGATAATAAAAGTATTTAATTCTGGAAAATTTTGTTTGCTGAGATTTACAAAAGGTGAATTCTCTCCCTTCTGCTTGAGAGACCCTAAAACGTGAATACTTGTCGCACTTGCTTAACACTCACCTCTGTGTAGATACAGGGTCTAGTTCTGTTCTCATGTTCCTTATTGACTGTTCCTCACAAAACCATGCTGCTTTGTTTTGGGCTATTACATTCACAATAGCAACTTTCTGGATTTTGAGGACCTCAAATCATATTTCAGTGTTTGGGTGAGGTCTATAAAAGCTTCCAGAGTTGATGGCCAAGCTATTACTTGTAGTGCCACTGAGGCACTACACTTACACCGAAGGAGCAAGGAGGAGGGAAAGAAATGATCTAAGGAGGAAGATGACCGCACAGGTTAGGTACACTCAGATCTGGAGTCATGTAGGGATCTGACTCTATGTATGTAACCTCAATTATTTCTTAATCTCTCTGTCCCAATGTCCTCAGCTTCAGAATAAGTTTAATGATATTTACCAGCCAGTGGTAGTGGATCACTAACCAGTCAAAACCTGTGCAGTAAAATATGACTTATGGGTATTGGCAGGATATTAGGGATTCTTCAGGCAATCATGACCTGATGCCTATTTTCAACTAGCGATGGCTGGCAGAAGCCACTTGGCAAATTCCCAGGAGGAATAACATGCAACCTTCGAAGGGCGGTGACGATCTACTATCGGAATAGTTTGCCTGGCAGCATGGTAGGTTTTCCACCATTTAAAATATTTACTTCCAAAACGCCTGTTTTTGCCGACTATGTGTGTTAGCCGGAGCCCCCCGTCCCCGCCTCCCCCCAGCGGGGGCCGCCCCGCGTCCCCCTGCCCCCGGCCGCCGGCGCCGCTGTCCGCGGTGCTGAAGCGCGGTGCCCGCTGCCCGCCGGAGCCCGGCAACTTTCCGACTCCGCCCGTGCGTGCGTCCGCTCGGGCGCGTTTCCCGGGAGCGCGGTCTGTAATTAAACTAACTCCTCCCCTCAGCTGCAATAATTGCACCGCCAGAAGCCGGTAGGAACGGGTGCTTTCCTCTCGCTCACCACCCGCCTCTCCCGCCGCCCAGGTAAGAGCCGGGGGGTTAGGACAGCAAGGAAAAAAAGAGGGGGCCAGAAAAACCCCCAAAAGGCGGAATCCTGCGGTTTACTCCCCGCTCCGGGGGCGGCAGGGCGAGACGGGGGCTGGGCGGGGAGGCCGCCCTGCCCAGCCCCCGTCTCGCCCTCCCCGCGATGCCCTCCCCGCGATGCCCTCCCCGCGATGCCCTCCCGGACGCGGCGGTGCTGGCTGCCCTGTACCGCCCCTCCGGTGCCGGGTGTTCCCTCGGTAGGCACCTCCCGCCAGGTAACTTCCCGAAGTTTTGCCGGGGCTAGAGGTGAGGATGCGGGGTGTGCCTGGGTGGGGGCCGTTCAGAGGGGTGCAGAGCCCCGGGGCAAAATACGTCCTGGGGTAGCAGGGGGTAAAACCTGGTGCAAAACTGTGCTTTGCTTGCAATTAGGGTGTTCTGGACATCCCCTAAAATCTTGACGCCAAAGCTAAGAGAAGAATCAGTAAAATGCTGGTGTGAAGAAAAGGTGCATGAGTTTTGCTCGTTTATCCTCTCTCATGTACAGTTTAATGCATAAAAATGCCAAAGTATTTTATTTCAAATTATGGATTACAATATACGAAGTAGTTTAGCTCATAAAAGATGTTAAGAGTGTGTACATTGGAAATTGCAGACTTCCTTTATTAATTTGGAACTAGCATAAGACATGTAATTTTGTTGATGATAATAGTAAGGAAAAGTTAGGCAATAAAAATAATTATAATTAGCTTTGGGAGAAGTAATGCAAATTAGTTTAATGGCACTTCAGTACAGGCATATTTTGCTGAAGAAAACCCAGCCTTGTAAATTTAAGCTCTCTGCAACCAACAGAGCAGGAGGCCTTTCTTTTGCAGTTTTCATAACTTTGGCTAAGAGGAAATATGTCCATTGCATACATGTGTGTATAGATAAAGAATTTATTGTTAAGAAGGAACATTAATACTCAAGACGGGTACCTACGTAGGCCTTTAGGATTGCAGAAATAGTCTCTAATGATATTGTAAAAAAAAACTTAGGTCAAGAATGGCCAAGGTACCAGCTGTAAATCGGGGGAAATAATTATCCTGCTATCCAAAGATATGGCTCATTATTTAAAGTTGTTGATATTGGGTCACTTATTTGAAATTTAACCTACAATAGATATACTTCATGAATTAAAATACTTGTGGAACATCAACCCTATTTTATTCCTAATGTTATGGGAAGTTAATAATGGAAATTAATTGTGGAGTTACATGTTATGTATTACATTTCAGGTACTTCTTTGCAGCTGGTACATGCTACACTATTACTCTGGCATTTTTATACAGCTGGAGATAGCAAGTGCATGGGTGGTTGCTTTTGTTCATTACACAAAGTGTAAGCCAGAAGTACAGAGACAAATATTTTAAAAAGGATTAATTCACTTGTCTCGTGTCTCACGCTGGGAGGTGAGGAGTAGATATATTCTATTGTAGTTCAAATCTAGGGCAAGTAGGTGGTGTTTACCTGCATTTGCCCATCCAAAACTCCATCAACAGTGATTAATTCCAAAATGATTAATATAGACACGGTATTTTCATAAGGATATAACTAACAATTACAATGTACATTCAGTTGTCTGTCCTACTTGGTAATGTTAATAACCCATGTACAATTGAAGTCTCTTATTATAGAAAACTCAAACCAACAGATTTATAGGTTTCTTTCTAGTTAATATGTAGAAATTGGATGTTAATGTGGGGATTTTTTTCTCTCTTAAATGACCTACCTGTATGCAGAGGACTGCCACCTGATCTACGTGTTGCTCAAGCCCCTGATAGATTACTTACAGTCTGCTGTTTCTCTGAGTAGTTATGAATTTCAGTTGCACGTTTTTGTCTAACTTCAGAATGAATGAAAAATGTCTTTCCTGATGTCAGTAGAGCTCTTGAAATCAACACAGAGAAAAATGTTTATACTGAGGATTCCTTTATTCCAAAATTCCTAATTTAAGCAGGTTATAAACAAACATCAGAATAAGTATGAAAAAAATCCCACTAATTCTATATCCAATCATATAGAAATGATAGGAAAAGAAATAACTTGATAGATGAAAGCCATTTCTTGATATGATTTTACTAAACTACATTGGAAAAGTAAATCTAATCCTACTGTAAATTTTTGTGCAGGTTCAAGTACTAGGTGGGTGTTATTACCTTCCTTTCTCCTTCATTGACTACTTCTTGTTTGTGCTAAAACTAAGAGTTTCTCAACAGCGAGAGGTCATCAGACTTTTTCACGGGTAGCCATTGAAATTGCCTAACATGCCTGCAAAACTGGAAGCTGAATCACTTGTTTAAAGAATGTTTTGAACTGGTGTTTTTCTTTGTCAGTTATCTGAGCAGTGGAAAAGTGGTTTATCTGACATCAATTCCCTTGGAATATGTGGGGTTTTCTGTGGAATAACTGATCTTAATGAACGTGGGGAATTGGACTCAGATTAAATCTTTATCCATGGTTCAGCTTATTGAAAAAACTTAGGAGTGCCTTCAGCTCAAGGGCTTTGCCTTTAAACTTTGAAGGCGAACCTGTGACAGGGTCAGCTAGAAATTATAGGGAACAACAAATGACCACTTATGAAGTTTCTACTGATGAAATATTTTGTGAGAAGGAGAAAGCAGTCTGCACCTTTGGGGGAAAAAAAACACCCTGGAGCCCGAATACCCGTTTATCTGAGTATCACAGTCACAATATTTAATTAGTCTCTGATATCCTTCTAAAGCATCTTTAGCTTACTATAAGCGAGAGAAAAGTCTTTGCAGAAAACAGAATAGTAGTAGCCTTTATGAAAGGGAGAAACAAGGAATGTGGCTACAACTGGAGCTGAGGCAGAAGTCATCCATATTGGTCAACGAGGAAAGGCATAACTTGACATTAGGGGTTAAACTTATGTGAAAGTGGAAAAATAATGGTAGTCTTTTTCCAAAAAAAAACCTCAGTCAAGGTGTCAAAATGAGATATGACTTTTATTACACTGTACTGATGCTCAGGCATTGATTTTTCTTTTATCTGCCTGCCTGCTTCTCAATCAGCAGAATTTCTTCATCGACTCTACTTGGCACCTCACAACTTCATGGGGTTTGACTGGGAGTTGTGGCTGGGCCTCTGGAAGGCAGCGTGCTCTTGGCTATGGGGGAAAACATAATATTACGTTCACAGTAGACTATGTTGATTTTCACAGTGTAAAGGTTTGTCCTTTTCTTACCTGTTTTAAAACATGATGTGGAAAGTAGCTTTGCTTTCTTCATTAGGACAGTTTCTAAAACCCAAGGCCTCCAAGAATGCTAAAGTTTTCTTTTTAAACATAAGATAAATGCCCCACAGCAGTAAATCTAAACCAGTGACTGCTGAATAATTTCCTTCCATGTTCACCCCATAAACAACAAATTTCCGTTGCAGAAATACTCTAGCTAGAGCCTGGAATCAGCGATATAAAATATTGGATGAACGATGGATTGAAGGTGACATGTTCTCAGGAAGCTTGGTCAGGATTAAGACCTTTTCAGCTCACAGACAGCAAGTGTCTGCTCTCAAAGTTAGGTGTTTGTAGCCCTGGTGGATCAGGTCTTTTAAATCACTAGATACAACATTGTTATGCATAGGAAAGTTATTCAAAGAATTTCTTGAGGATTTTAAAATTTACTAGCTATCGTGCTTTTTATTCTATAGAAGCCTGGATAGCTAAACTCTGGAGAGATCCTTTAAAAGAGATACGAGTGTAATTCCAATAAATATTAAAAACTGCTACACTACTCTCAGAACACTTTTTGGTAAATTATGTGCTCTCTGAATAAATGAAGGTATGATTACTGGTATGGGTGGAACATTAACTATCTAATTCCTCTGGGGTTTATGGCTACTTGGATTTTACATGATCAATGTAACAGGAAAAATCCCAGCCAACTGTTCCTATCTCTGTTGGTACTCCCACTCAAAAAGCTTAGGTGAATTTTTGACCTTTCCCATTCTTCAGAGTTATTCTGCCCTGGAATTTTTCTTCAAGTCCATCAAGATTATTTTAGGTTAGGCAGGGAGGATTTACAAGAATAACTATGCCAATAATCCTTGATAGTGGTAATAATGTAAAAATAAGTAGTATATAAACAACACTGTAATTTAGTAAGTTATTAAATCATAATCAGATCTGTTAACTATACTATGTGATGCCTCACTGGAATGTGTCCAATAGATCAACTTCCAGCTAATTCATTTTTTCTGAATAGTCCTGTACAATATTGTTATTATGTACATTTGTAACTGTACGAAAAAAGAAAAGCAAAAGCCAGTAGGGACTAAACTTGCTCTCAGGCACATTTGGAAATCCTAAACATATCAAATAGCACAACTGGGGCTTATTTATTCATATGTTGGCAGTTAGGAAAGGTGGCAGTCTTTGACGAACTACTCAGACTTTACCATGTTGCTTGTACGCACCTGAGCTGACCCACAAATCAGACTGCCATCTCTCAGCTGCCCTCCATTAAGACTTGCAAGTCTGCTGACTGCTACAAGAGATGGAGTAATTGATTTCTGCAGCCGTGCTCCCATGTTGGGAAAGCTGTAGCGTGGTTCTGTTTCTTCACTCCTGGGAGTGCATGGGGCTGCGTGGGTTCCCGAGCAAGTTCTAGCAGCAATGTACCATTCCCATCTGTGTATGACACATCCAAATATTTCAGAGTGGTTTCCAGTCATTAAATATACATAATGACACTCATGAAGATAGTTATTATGCCTGCTCTTCTGATGGGAGTAGGGTTTTTTTTTCCTTATTTTTTCTTGTTGAGTCAGAGCAAAGTGTGCACCCTGAAAATTCTTGACTCCCCTGCTAAATTCCACCTCTGAAGAGATGAAGTTAGGGTTACAGTGTGTTAGCCGAGCCATAGGAACTGCCTTCGCCCTCCTAGGAGGCAGACTAAAATGTGTCAGCATAAGCACACTCGCACTGAAATGTCTTTCCATTGCTTTGGTCACCTTAGGGGGCTTGGAAGCCCTGCTTCCAGTCTTGCCAGACCAAAAGGCAGCAGTGGAGTGTCTCTGTGCTAACTTTGCTTCTTCTCTCCACTAAAAAAAAGTCAAGCCATACTTTAGCCAAAATGTTTAAGGACCCAGGGGGAAACTAAGGTAGGTTACATCAACCTCTGTGCACTTCTGATTTGTATTAGAGACAAGACACACCACAGTAGCATGTCTAGGCTGTGAGAGGCGGGCGGGTGATACACATCACCTTTTATTCCTTCCTTTTACAGAAATTTAATTATCTTATCTAGTGTAGTACCTCTCTCCTTCAAAGTGTAACAAAAGAAAACGCATCTTAATGTAAATGTAGAGTGGGGAAAAGAAATCAGCATAATGGATGCCTCAGAAAGGCGCTTGTATTTAAGCAGTGCATTTTGTCCCTACTCTTTTTTCTCTGATCTTTGTTTGTTGTGGACCCTCATTTTAGAAATGAGTATTTCTCACTGTTTTTTTTTTGTTCTAACCTTTCAGTATTTTCTCTATGTGCATCTGAGATAAAAATTGTTATCATCTGAATTTAATTTAGTACACCTTTGTGTGATGGGCTTGCTATTTCAGAGGGTACAATGCCACTATTAATCATCATAAAGAAAATGCATGAAAACAGTCCAAAATACATGTCAAGCACTTCAGTGTGATGGATGCACAATAGATGGCACCATTATTATCACTCAGCAACTTGAAAACTTTTGGTCCTCACATTTTCTCCCTTTCAAACATCGTTAGATTGTTCATGGGTTCCAATACTTTGTGAAAAATATATTACTCTTCTACTCACTTTTTCCTCATCCTTCATGCTATGTTGACAGAGCCAGTTACCTGAAATTTCTTAATGCATTGTAAGTTTACTTCTTAGTGTATGACATAGCAAAGAAAACCAAAACAAATGGTTTTATGGAACAAAAGTCAATTATATTTATTTTTATCTGTTAATGCAAAAGCAGATTGTATGAATGATTGATTGTAATTAGGAAACTGATGTTTATTGATCAGTTTTATTTACTCCTTGTTTTTTTTCTCTTTCATGAATCACAAAGACTTAAAGACTAAACTATCATAGTGTCAACTGAATGGGGATAATAATCTCCTTCTTTTAGGATTGTTACAAAAGTGATGCACTGTCCAGGTTTAGCAAAGCTTACAACGCTTGGAATAAACTGGATCCAATTTTGTATAGTGGGGGGCATGTTACAACTGGTGAGAAATGTTCATATAGCTGCACAAAATGGATATGCTCAGGCGTAAAGTTACAGCGTTTCAAGTACGTGCTGGTAAATGGTGTTACCTGATTGTGGATGCTGTTGTCTGGTAATAGGCAATGATAGCTGTATTCCTGTTTTAGTAGTGGGGAGCAGGGCTGGATGCAGTCCAGTGCAGAAAGGGGAGCGCTATGTGACTTTGGAGTCCTTCTCTCATATGCCAGGCAATATGAACCGTATCAGGGGCTGCTGATGGTGGTCAGAGGACCTGCTCTTTTTGTAAACAGTCTGGTATATTTAGCCCTAGGGTATGTTGCATGAAGTTGAAGGTATGTGGAAGGTGTGGTAAGGAGGAGGCTTACCTTATGCACTGGTAGCACAGCAACACTTCTTTCTGCCCCTCTGGTAAGTGAGGCACCCGAGTCTTCCTAGAAGACCTATGAGATACCCATTGCCTGTACCTGGAGCCTTAGAAAGACGCAGTATTTCACTGCTATGACCATGGTACCACAGCTCCTTCCCGCTTGTGCAACCCAGTCTGCATGTGAGCAGCAACTGTCTATCCCTGTTATACAAGTCTAGTGAGATACACCACTACAGACAGCAGATTTTCCCCAGGTGAGATCATTCACGTGTTGTATTCTAACCATAACCTGCAGGAGACTGTATGTAAGGATGTTTTGAATGGGGAAACTGAGGATTATAAATAAATAGGGTTGCAAGCAAGACTTCTGCAAGTTTGGTGTAGTTGGCTATTTCAAACTTACCCAAAGCCTGTTGGTATTGTGTGACATAGAATCATAGAACCACAGAATGTTAGGGGTTGGAAGGGACCTCTGGAGATCATTGAGTCCAACCCCCTGCCAGAGCAGGACCAATCTAGGGCAGGTTACACAGTCACACATCCAGATGGGTCTTGAAAGTCTCCAGAGAAGGAGACTCCATAACCTCTCTGGGGAGCTTGTTCCAGTGCTCTGTAACCCTTACGGTAAAGAAGTTCTTCCTCATGTTGAGGTTGAACTTCCTGTGCTCTAGCTTGCATCCATTGACCCTTGTCCTATTGCAGGGCACAAGTGAAAAGAGGTTGCGCCTTTCCTCTTGACACCCAGCCCTCGTATATTTATACACATTAATCAGATCCCCTCTCAGTCTTCTCCAGACTAAAAAGCCCCAGGTCTTTCAACCTTTCCTCATAAGGTAGGTGTTCCAGTCCCTTAATCATCCTTGTAGCCCTCTGTTGGACTCTCTCCAGTAGATCTCTGTCCCTCTTGAACTGGGGAGCCCAGAACTGAACGCAATACTCCAGGTGAGGTCTCACCAGGGTAGAGTAGAGGGGGAGGAGGACCTCCCTCAATCTGCTGAACACACTCTTAATGCACCCCAGGATACCATTGGCCTTCTTGGCCACAAGGGCACATTGCTGTTCCATGGATAACTTGTTGTCCACCAAGACTCCAAGGTCCTTCTCCACGGAGCTGCTCTCTAGCAAATCGCCTCCTAACCTGTACTGGTGCATTTTATTACTCCTTCCCAGGTGCAGGACTCTGCACTTACTCTTGTTGAACCACATTAGGTTCCTCTTTGCCCAGCTCTCCAGCCTGTCCAAATCACGCTGAATGGCCGCACAGCCTTCAGGTGTATCAGCCAAACCTCCCAGCTTCGTATCATCAGCAAACTTGCTGAGAAGACACTCTGTCCCTTCATCAAGGTCGTTGATGAAGATGTTGAACAGGACTGGACCCAGCATTGATCCTTGGGGGACTCCACTAGTTACAGGTCTCCAGCTGGACTTGGCACTATTGATTGCCACTCTTTGGTCTCTATTGTGTAGCCAGTTCTTAATCCATCTCACTGTCTGTTCTTCTACCTCACACTTCCTGAGCTTGCTCACGAGGATGTCATGGGAAACTGTGTCAAATGCCTTTCTAAGGTCAAGGTAGACAACATCCACTGGTCTCCCTGCATCTACCCATTCAGTCACGACATCATAGAATGCTATCAGGTTAGTCAAGCATGATTTCCCCTTGGTAAATCCATGCTGACTACTCCTGATAACCTTCTTCTCTTCCATGTGCTTAGAGATGACCTTCAGAATGAGCCGCTCCATCATTTTTCCAGGGATGAAGGTGAGGCTGACTGGTCTGTAGTTTGCTGGATCTTCCTTCCTGCCTTTTTTGAAGACTGGAGTGACATTGGCTTTCCTCCAGTCCTCAGGCACCTCTCCTGTTTGCCATGATCTTGCGAAAATGGAGAGTGGTAGAGCAACAACATCAGCCAGTTCTCTCAACACTCTTGGGCGCATCTCATCAGGGCCCATGGACTTGTGTGTATTCAATTTCCGTAACTGATCACTAACACAGTCTTCACTGACTAGTGAAGAGTCTTCCCTCCTCCCGGCTTCCTCTCCTACATCCAGGGTCTGGAGATCACAAGGGCTGGTTTTAGGATTAAAGACGGAAGCAAAGAAGGTATTCAGCAACTCTGCCTTCTCTGCATCCTCGGTTATCAGGGCTGCCGCCTCATTCAGCAGAGGGCCCACACTTTCCCTGTTCTTCCTTTTGCTACTGATATATTTGAAGAAGCCCTTTTTGTTCTCTTTTACTTCCTTTGCCAGTTTTAGTTCTAAGAGGGCTTTGGCCTTTCTTGTTGCCTTCCTACACGTCCTGACAACTTCCCTATAGTTCTCCCAAGTGACAAGACCCTTCTTCCACAAACTGTAAATTTCTTTCTTCCGTGAGATCTCCTTCAGAAGCTCCTTGCTTATCCATGCAGGTCTCATAGCACGTCTACCCGATATACACGTTTGAAAGTTTTGAGGTTTTTTGTTTGGGAAAAAAAATAAGGTAATTAAGTCAGATGTTCACATTTCACCATGCTGCATTTAATTTTCTTGCAAGAAAGAACACTCCCGATTTAAGAGGTTTCTTTTTGTTTCTTTGAGATCTTTGATATTTTGTATTTTTTCTAAAGCATTGGTTTAAGGATAAATGCCTTGCCTAGGAATCTTGGCTTCTGAGATTGAATTTTCCTGCTGTTTTGTGAAAGGATTGAATCTGTGAACCCTGAAGGCAGTGATACCAGAAGACAGACAAAAAAAAATAATTTTTATTTGGTTGTTTGTGAAATAAAACAGTATTTTTGAGTAGTGGGTGGCAACAGAAGTGCTTTCAACCACTTGTTATCGTTTCCACAACTATCTTCTCCTCTCTATAGAGAGGAGCCAATTCCTGTATCAGATGCTATCATCTGAACAACTGTAAGAAATATCTTAAAAGCTCAAGTCATCCAATAATTAAACTTTCTATTGCAAAGGATTTTTTCACATTTTGGAACAAACCCCTTTTCAGTCTTAATGAAATTGCCATGAAGGTCCATAGTGTTTCATAAAAATGAAATTGATAAGTTTGAATACACAAAAGAATGGAAGAAACTTATCTTTCTAAAGCCCAAATACCTAGGTTAAAACATACTGGCCTTCATTCAGGTACCATTCACAGTTACAGTATGCCTGTGGGTAATTTTTATTTCTCTTAACACTACACGTGTTGTTTTCTTTATAGCATTAATCTCATGTTAAAAAAATCCAATTTTGAAAATAATACAACTCTTACATTTTTCACTTTAAATTTTAATCAGAGAGTATGGAAGAATCAATAGTTACTTAAATTTTGAAAGGTTCTGAAAGCAAACCTGATTGTAAGTTAGTGAATTAATGATTTAGTATGTTACTGAATAATCAATAATTGCTAGCTGATGTTCTGAATCACTCTTACTAAATATGTTTTGGAAAGTTTGCAATTACACCACATACATACATTTCTGGCAGGCATGTTTAACTGAAGAAGTCATCATGACATATAGAGGCACATGTTCTGTTATCATAAGAAGCTGCATTCCAGCAACAGATGAGGGAATGTGCTCCAATGGAGAGCTGGAGAGGAAGAGGTGTCCGTATGAGTGTGACTATGCATCTTAGCCTATTTTATACTTCAGCTGGGGGCAAGTTCTCTGACCTCCTCCAGCAGCCAGTGGAGGACATGGGGTCTGCTCTGCATCGAATCCCAGCTGGAGTCTAATTTTGGTGCTCTCCAGTGCCCTCTCAGGGGGTCCTCTTTCTTTTCACCGGCTATGGAGGAGCCATAGGAAGACTTGCCTCCTAACATTAGGAGCCTAGTGTTGGTGGGAATGTTTGCTCCAGCCTCTCCAGTCCCTTCAAAACTAAGTATTCCCTCGTCTTCATAAATCTCTTGTAGTGTTAAGAAGGTGGAGAAAGCTCTGTCATGCACTGCTGCCTCACGTACTCCAAGCCCACTTTTGTAGATAGGGAGAAAGGTGACTTTCCCTTTCATGCTGTAGCACAGTGCAGAAGATATGCCTGCAAGGCAGGTGGGTTGTGAACCCTTTTTGATACTTAACTTGAACCACAGCTGTTTCCAAACTGATAGGTATATCGGGTTATTTGTTCTGTTTTCCTCTACCTGGACTCTTAGATGGGAGTTCATGACTTCTCACCTTCTACACACAAATGCAAAGGCTACCAGCTAGAAGTGAGGACCAGGAGTGCTCTGGCCCGCCGAGAGCAGCACTGAAAACCTCTGGAGCGATATGGGTATTGTTACGCTGCTCTTGTATTGCTTCTGATTTTAAATAGGAAAAATCTTATCATTACTGTTCATTACACTGCGTAAACAATCCTGACGCTGCAGGGAGGTCCTCATCGGATAGTATCTGGTTCCACAGATGGCCCTCTGAGGGATCTTGTATTTATAATGTCTTTGGTAATGCATTAACAGAAATGAAGTTAAAAAATACGGTCTTTGTAACAGGCAAAGTAAGACATCAGTGATAAATTCAATTATTTTAAATGCATCAGGCCAGGTTCTGATTTCAGTTACGTGGATATAAACAGGCCTGCTGGTACCATAGGCTTTTGTGCATGTAAGGAAGATCAGAATCTGGCCTCAGGCACACAGATTGTCGTTCAGTAAAATGTATCCAGTTTAGACTTTGCAGTCTATATTGGCAAAAGTTTTAGTCTCTCCTTGGCATTTCCTTAGGCATCAGTGATTCCCTGCGGGGAGCTGAAAAGAAGGCACAGACTCTGCTGCTCCAGGAAGCAAAGACCAAAAGCCTTTATTGTTATTCTACTGCCCTATTTAAATGCAACGAGCAGGAGCCTGACTATTCGGTTCAAGATAACATCAACATTCACACCCTAAGCACCCATCACCCATCCTGGCAAGAGCCAGTGTTCTGCGCTCAAAACATCAACAACCATTCTTTGTTGTCTGTTCTGTGTTCAGAACTGACCTTCAGCACGTGTTTACTTGTTTCATGCCTCAAATGGCCCTGTGAACTGGTCATGGCTCCTATCTTAAAAGCAAGCAAGAACGATTCTCAATGCAGCGCTCCCAAGCGAATCCTCTGCTCTTCAAGTAAAGCACAGCTGTTTGCAGGCTGATGGTCTTCCCCAATTCCCAATGGTTATAACATTCAAAATACTTTAAAGGATGTTTTGTGGTTTTGGTGTTTTGTTGTGGTGATTTTTTTTTTTTCCCTTTTGTTTTTGCCTGGCTATATAACTCCAAGGATGTTGCATACCTGCAACTCTTGTATCGGATAATCATTTCAGAGAGATCCAGCTGATGGGACACATGACCTATCGACTCTTTAATGACCATCACTGAGAAAATAGGTAATGGTGGGAGGTTTTTTTGTTCTTCCATCTATATCAAGTCTATTTTATGAAAGCAGTTTAATGTGATGTACTCAGCATATTGTTGAATGTCATATAAGTTTTTTTAGGTATATATTTGCTATTTCTGTCTTGCTTTTATCATAGAATCATAGAAAGGTTTGGGTTGGAAGTGACCTTAAAGATCATCTAGTTCCAACCCCTCTGCCACAGGCAGGGACACCTTTCCACTAGACCAGGTTGCTCAAAGCCCCATCCAACCTGGCCTTGAACACTGCCAGGGAGGGGGCAGCCACAACTTCTCTGGGTAACCTGTTCCAGTGTCTCACCACCCTCACGGTAAAGAATTTCTTCCTAATATCTAATCTAAATCTACCCTCTTTCAGTTTAAAACCATTCCCCCTCGTCCTATCACTACTTGCCCTTGTAAAAAGTCCCTCTCCCGCTTTCCTGTAGGCCCCCTTCAGGTACTGGAAGGCTGCTCTAAGGTCTCCCCAGAGCCTTCTCTTTTCCAGGCTGAAGAGCCGCAACTCTCTCAGCCTGTCTTCATAGGAGAGGTGCTCCAGCCCTCTCATCACCTTCGTGGCCCTCCTCTGGACTCGCTTCAACAGCTCCATGTCCTTCTTATGTTGGGGGCCCCAGAGCTGAACACAGTACTCCAGGTGGGGTCTCACGAGAGCGGAGTAAAGGGGCAGAATCACCTCCCTCGACCTGCTGGCCACGCTTCTTTTGATGCAGCCCAGGATACAATTGGCCTTCTAGGCTGCAAGCGCCCATTGCCAGCTTGTGTTCAGCTTCTCATCAACCATCACCCCCAAGTCCTTCTCCTCAGGGCTGCTCTCAATCCATTCTCCGCCCAGCCTGTATTTGTGCTTGGGATTGCCCCAACCCACATGCAGGACCTTGCACTTGGATTTATTAGGCACAGTTACAAATTTCAAATGTACAAGAATTCTTGAAGGAGAGGGAAGAGCGGGATTACTTTCTAAACCAAAGCACAAGAAATTCCAGTGGGGCAAAATATAGGTTTCAACATCAAGCATATATGTGAGTCTTCAATTTTCAGACCATGGTCTGAGCTAGGAATTACTGCCCCGCATGGTATAACAATTTGCCTCACTTTATTTGACATAACATTTTTCTGAAGATGACTGTTCAAAGAATGTATTTATAGCCGTGTAAGCTACAGGCAATAGTGTTAGCCACAGAGCGGTAGCAATAAGATGCAGTGATTAATTCGATATTTTTTTATTAAATAAATATATTTCTTTTCAATGCATGAGTGAAAGGTGTATACAGGGAGGCTGCCTGTATTAACAATGGCCTGGGAAGCCTTTTATCCATTTCCACTATCTATACCAGGTATTTTATTGGTGCTGTATGGAGAGGAAAAATGTGCTTTAAATATAGAGTTAAGTGACTAAATTCTACTTCTTCTGCAACAGTAACTTTCAGTTTTATGAGGCAATAGGGACATTCCCATGACTTACCAGAAAGCTAGCATTTCTTGCTTGACATTTACCAAGCCTATGCTTGCATAGACTAAATATTATTTTTAAAAAATATAACTTTATAAAGAAATTTATAAATTAATTATACTAAAAAGGGTACTTAAGTCTACATTGTTGATATACTCAGTGGTTCAGACAAGACAAAAGCATATAAAATAATCCAAGCAGTAACAGAAGGAAAGCAAAATAGATGTAAGTTACTGCCACCCCCAAATCAGATTCTGAAAAGCCTATGGATTTTAATGGATCATGCCACTGAGAAAGCAACAAATCTCTGGTAATGCAGCTGAAAGCCTCCTAGCTTTTCATGCCAAGACTACTTCAGCAGAAGTCTCATCTAAAACAAACTTCAGACTTTGTTACAGTCCTTTATATGACAGATTTATCCATGTTAGCTGATTTCCTGCCAACTCACTGCACCTGGTTCACTCTAAATTAGTTACAGCTAATTGTCAACAAGTAGGAAGAAGGTCCCCTTGCCGTATTCTCTTGGCTGTGAAGCTGGCAAGCGTAGGTTTTGTAGCTATTTTTCAGGTATTGTATTGTTATATTGCATAAGTTTAGAGGGGAAAAAAAGAGAGTAAGTAGTGGTGATGATTGATCTTTTCTCTGCACTTTCTGGTGCAGGAAATGTTGTGTGAGCACAGCTGCATTGTGTTGTGTGGAGGGGCTCGTTAACTCAGCTGAGCCCTGGTTGGAGAGACCATAAAAGGTGTGGGGGTTGCCTTCTTTTTCTCTCTACCACGGAAGGGAGGAAGAATGGTTGATTTAGAAGAGGGAGTAGAGAGAAGGAAGCTCTATAGGTAAGATTTTATATTGCTTAGTCTGGTGTTTTCTCTGATACTTTTCCTCTTCTAGTAGTTGGGGGGGGGGTGGTGTAGGGCAGAGGCAGAGAATAAAAATAGATTTTCCCTGGAAAGTTAGAGTGACTAATGAGGTTTTTGTCCCTTGGAGGATGTGACTTCTGTATTTCTTGGCTTTCCTTCAATGTCTCACAACAACAAAAATTTAACTATGCTTTTAAAATATGTTGGGTTTTTTTGTTTTTTTTTTTTGTTTGTTTGTTTTGAAATGTAATTTCTTGTAACCACTTCACAAGATAGCTAAAGGAAAAAGAGGGGGGGAAAAAAAATATGACTTTCTCTTCCCCTCTACCTCTCCTGACCTGTTGCACCTGCTGTTCCTGTTAATTCAGCATACTTATGACTTGATTCTGTCATTGGTCATTTTATTCCTGTATTAGAAGGGCTGAAGCAACACTGGTGTAAACCCAAACGATATAAAGGTTGTTACAGACTTGGCAGTTGAGCTTTTTTACAGCAGTGTAGCCTCTCTTAGAACAATAGCTCTTTAATTAAGAAACGTTTTTGCTTGAGATAAACCTGTTTCCCAGCATCTATTGTGTGGAAAGCAAGGCTTAGGATTTAGAGGATTATGTTTTGGGTTCTGAGTCAGTTTTCTGCTTCTACAGTGACAGCCTCATGTTGAATTTTCCTTGACAAATGGAAGCTCTAGTTTGAACTTTCAGTTACATATGTGGCAGTGGCTTTTCTTTGCTGCTTTTCCTTTACAAATTGTCTCATAGAAGACAAATATGACAGGAATGGTATCTATCAGGCTTAGATTCCCTCCCTCTCTTTGCAGTCCTGTGTTGTTGTGAAGTGTGCAGCTTCATCCTGTCCCATGCAGCCCCTTCTGCCTCGCTCTTTGTCTTTCTTCCATGGGTGGTTGCTGCCGTGTGAAGAAAATATCTTTTGGATCCAAAATGAAAATTCACAGTTTTTGCGTCTTCTGGTTTCATTTCAAATACTACAGATGTTTACCTCTAGGCTTCCTCTTAGTAAGATGGCCATCGTCTTCCTCTGTACACTAGTTATGAACGTTTGAGCAAAAATGCCTTCTTAAAAGTTAGATATTTCCTTGTGGGGTTCAGATAAGGCATCTTAATACTTTCTTAGTTGTGATATTTATATTACAACAAGCAGGGCTGTAGATAAAAATGCTGGATTTTTATGGAACTCTAGCTTTCTGCAGACACAGTGAAAACAAAAATTTTCTTGGAGATTTTAATGAATAGTAGTAAAGTAGGTAAATAACTATTTGAATACCATCTGTTTGCTTACACTGAGAATCAAAAATGTGTCTGTTAGTTCGGGGAAAGAATATCCGTGAAACAGAGTATCTCTTTTCCAAGATACTGCTTTTACAAAACTATTTATTTGACCTTGCAGTGGTAAAATATATATATATATATATATTTTATGGCATTTATTAATATTCATTGTTCTATGCTGTTGCTTTGGGACTACCATTTTCAGTCATTTGCTTTTCCTTTCCTCTTGGAGTTAAACAGCCTGAAAAAGGCAAGGCAAAACAAACAGAGTTGTAGCGTCCCTTCTTCTCTTCCCTCCATATGCCTGCATGAGAGGGGACGGGGAGGAATGGCTGAGTGCTGGCTGGGGAGGGCACTATTTTGCTGAAATAACGGCTGCTCTAGTGGAGCCTGAAACAAACTCCTAAGGAGATAAACAAGGTGTTTGCAACACTGGGGAGTTTTTCTGTGCAGAAAGGCTGGTTTCCATAACCAGTTTTGAAGCAAAAGCCGATTTTAATTCTGAACAGCTACATGAAGTACATGAGAAGATATCTAGTGATCCGGGACAGTAGTTGGATCAGTGATTAAATGAAAATGTGAAAGTTTGAGTGTCAGAGCGAACAGAGAAAATAAAAACAGACCCACCCCCTCAAACTAAGCAAGCAAGAAAAGTCTTGTAGTTTCCATTGCCTGCCTTCCCTCCATATGTGGGGGTAGGTGGGAAGGGGAGAAACTCAAGTGTAGTATAGTTTTACTTAGGTGTTTCTTTTGCATAAATAATACTGGTTTTGTTAATTGCATAAAGCAGAGATATTTTTTATCAGAGATTATGGATCAGAATTGAACGCTGAGGATTATTGAGTATAATTTCAGTTGAACATTTTGTTATGGATGGCTTCTTCATCCATGGGTTTGTAAAATAATTTTGGTGGTCTTTTAAAAATGAAATTTACTATAATAGCAATATTAAAAGATTCTTAATCAGCCAATATGTAAACATTCCCTTCTGCTTGCATTTTCCCTGTTTTTTTTTAAAGTTAATTTTTCAAAATTCCTTCAACATTATTCACAAGAATTTTGTAGCAGCTTATAATGGAAAAATACAACAAGTTTTTACAATACCGTATTTTTTTAAAACTCTTTAAGGATTGTTGCAAGATTTTACACATGCTGGATAAATTACCTAACGGTTCATATACCAATTTCTGTGATATTTGCCTGTGCTTTAGGCTAGAAATTACTTTTTTTTTTTTAGTCAGGGTCCAACCAGACCTGTGTAATTAGTACAGTCTTGACAAATCAGTATTTGATTAAACCGATCTTCTGAAGAAGCAGATCTGAGTCTGTTTATTATTCCCTGAGTGGGGGGAATAATAAATAGATAATTGTTGTGTATGTCAGTGATGAGGAAACTGTGACCACTGGAAGATGTAGTTGGTCCAGGAAAGCTCACGTTGAAATGCAACTGCTAGCATAACTCAAATTGTAAAAAACCACACTTTTTAAAAATTCAAGTTAAATGCTGACTGAAGGACTTTGCCTCAGAAGAGTTTCTGTGCTATACGGTGAAACTTTTAAGTGAGTCAGTGAAGTGCTGCTTGTTCAGGATTCCTAAATCTGGCAGGACTGAAACCTGTTTTTTTTTGTGGAGTTCAGGACCTCTGTATGAAAAGTGAATTCAAGCATTTTCAGAGCAACTTACTTCCTTTTTGTAGTAGCCTATGAGGTAACAGTCTTGAGCAAACACAGTCAGGGAGGTTCTGAATGAAAAAGCATTTTTACCAGTGAGTATTTATTAAAGTACAGAGATAGATGTGTACTGAGGAAATTTATGGGGATTTTGTTTTGTTTTCCTCCACCCAAAGGTGTATTTCCCAAGAGTTATAACTAAAGCATTCAATAATATTTCTTTGTACAGCATCCAATAATGCAATGGCTGGAAGACAAGGAAGTGGCAGTGTAACTGGGAGGACGCACTGGATATTGACAATAATTCTGATGCTGTGGAGTCACCAGATCAGTGGACAAGGACCAGGTAAGTGAAGATCTTTTACTACAATTTTCCATTTGCTCAATATTGCATAGCATTGGTTGGAGAAATGAGGGTGCGCGACGAAGTGCTGAACTGGTGAGAACTGCTGACAAGAAATAAGAATATTAAAATCTGAAGTACTTCAACTGAAAAGTCAAATGCTATTTGGAAAATGGTGTCTCAATGCCTTATGGGTTTTTCCAGATGCTTGAACCTATTTTCTTGTGCTCTGTGATTGGAGTGTGTCTTGAAATATATCTCCCATTGTTATCTATTGTTGGCTCTCTAGCTGTGGAGTAGTTGTTTAAGAGATTATAGGTATGAACACTTTGCATTACTTAGCTGTGATATCTGCAATGAGCATGCAATATTCAGAAAGGCTTTTGTTGCAGTGCTATAAATATTTTCCGTGTTGTGTTCCTGTCTCACTGATGGTGGTGCATAATAACAGCTGCAAGAATGCAGACAGGCAAAAAAAAAAAAGTCTAGCTTCTTGGGTTTTTAATTTTGAGAAATGAAGCATTATTGCCTGTTTCTGATCTGAAGACTGTATCTAAGGGCTGGTAACAAGAGAGGTAATAACAAGCTATTGTATTTTTAAAAAATATATTTTTAGTATAAAAGATGCTTGCATGTTGTGTCAAATTGGGGGATAGGGAAATGTGTAAGTGATAATTTTGAAACATTGAAATTAAAGCGAAGTGGATAGGCATTCCTTTTTGAGGTATGTCAGGACAACTTTAGGAAATACATGTTACAGATGAGCTGAGATTTTCATGTCCTTAATTTACTCTAAGTGGGGAAAATGCTGTACTTATTCTAACTACAGGCTGTCCCCTCTATATTACTGTACTCAGTGACTACAAGCATGATGCTGGCTAGTGTATGTAGCCTGTGCTAGGTCCATTCCACCACACAGTTTGGGCAGAAGTAGTAGTTCTTGGCTGTTGGAATGATAACGGTGTTTACTCTTGCTTGGTACAGTTGTAGGCATAACTAGGTTGCTATGCAGCTTGTGAATATTAAGAAATACATTTAAGCAGGCCCAGTGTAATAAAACTGGCTGTGTTTCAGTCTTGGTAGACTTTGTACTCTGCTGTGATGGTAGTTTAGTGTAGACTTTTGAGTGTACATGCTTATTGCAACTGCTGGTGACCGCTTAAATCTTCATTTGAGAAATGTGAATTTTTAATCCTCTGGCAATTAAGTAGTAAATTAAAAGCAAGGAACAAATATTTTCTTCGTATAATTACATACACAGGGTATTTGGAAAATGTGAAATTTCTTTATGTTGCCAGATATATCCCTGCTTTTGCTGTGGATTTCTATTAACATTTTTTTTTTTTAAGTAAAAACCAAAGCCCATTGGGCTTGACTTGCAGAAACCTGAGAACATGAAGGAGAACTTGAGTAATTTGAGTAAATGTAAAGTTTGACTATTCAGTCTATCAGGACAATAAAATGAAGAAATAATTATTCTGTGTCTGGGCATCGAACCAAAAAGGTTTAAAAGCCATATGGTGGCATTTAAAGAAAACAGCTTCTGAGTCACTTAACTTCAGTGTGAGTGGGTTGCTATGGAAGTTAGAAAGAAACCAACATTTGTTCTACTTCCATTTCCAACCTGAATAGTAAAGTCAAATTAAAACCCCTTTGTTTTTCAACAGCTTTTCCTGTATCTTTCTTTTTACACATTAACCCAAGCCATTCTCCCTCTTTTGAGGTCTGTGGAGCTGCATCTTGCTCTATTTGCGTGTTGCTTACCATTAGTTACTTCAGTCTACCCAGTGTGTCAAGTGGAGACTGGAGTATGGAAGAAACTGTGTCTCATTTTATTCTGAGCTCTTGCACATTAGTAAAATGTGTAATTTTTAGTTTTGCACCCATTCTGCTTTTCTCACTTACCTGAATATTACAGGTTCACTACTCTGTCTCCAAAACAACCCTGGCCTGTATTTTATACACATAAGTAATTTTAGAAAAATATTTTATCTCTTTAACATTGAGCCATGAGTAATCTGAAGAATGTTTTGAAACAGTTACACTTGTTTCTTGGCAAATTTAGAGAAATCATATAGTTGGAAGTCTTAAGTTACTTGAACAGTGAGCAGACAATTACTGTTCTGTGGTATTCTCAAACAGTGTTAATATTGATATTTAATTTTAATACAGAAGATGAATAAGGAGTCCTGGAATCTAATAATTTTCAGACTTACAAAAGAAGTGAATGTTTCCTAATATGTGGAATGTCATTGCTGTATAGAGTAAGTAGGTTCTCTCTTTGAAGTTCTGGAGATGCTGGATAAAAAGGTGTCTGTTCTCTGAAGAACGTAGCAGTGATGCTGGTGTTCTTGGAGGCATGCTTCCTGCAGAAGATCCTTTCAAATCTATTTTTTTTTTTGAGCTGTCAGTGTACAGTGTTGATAGGTTGATTTCTTTAATGATCAGGCTGTACAATGTGCTACAGCCAAGAGGCTTCAGAGCTCAAATTGAATGTGCTAGAAAGCAGTGGGTGGCGCTGGCTGAGCTTTGACCACTTGCCTGCAGGAACTTTTTTCCCCCAACACAAGCCTATTTGGAGAATATAATCTTAACTTTTGATTTGAAACAATTTTGTGGGGGATATTTTGTTTTCTTTTTGAATTTGGTAACTTTAACCAATGCTAAAGCAGGTTATGCTCAGGCAGCATTACAGCTAAGTTGAAATGTACAGGAGTATATATCAATATACTTTCAGAAAGAGTAAAAGGGAGTCTTTACTGGACTTCGGAGAGTCACAAGGTTGATGCTTACAGCTGAATACAAGCATTCAAATTACCTCACTTCCATCTTTTTTTTTTTTTTTTTTCCCCTGTCTGTATTGCTGAGGAAAAACAGATGTGTTCCAAAACCAATGAATAACAATGTCTTTTCTCAGTCCTGAAATCCTGAGATTACTGTGGCTTGTTATTGGTGGGAAGGAAGGCAGATCGAGGATACCTGGGATTTCTTCACAAACCTAACCTTAGTTTAGTAACTTGGTTTGACTATGGATAGGATGCTGAAATATTGTGACAATTCTAACTGCTTTGAAATTGAAAGACTTAAGCTTTGGTATCTATTTCTAACCACTGCACATTGCTGTGGGCTAAAGCAGCTGTGTGTTAGTAGCCTCCCTTTGCTCAGCTGGTTGCTTGTCTGACAAGGTAAGGAAAGAAATATTTTATCTATATGGAGTGTGTATGTATATACATATATGTGTATGTATAACACTAAATTTATAAATGGCTAGTGATTTCGGTTTAAAAAAACATAAAACACCAGAGAAGTCAAATCTCTACATAGAAAGCAAGAATCTCAGAACTGGTTCGTTTCACCCCTTGGCTAATCCTGATGCTGTATGTTGGTAGTGCAGTGCAATGGCTTGCCACCAGCATAGCCAAGTCTGCCAAGTGCACACGTGTAACCTGGCTCACGACTCCTGATGTGGAGATAAGCAGTTCTGTGGTGACACAGAGTAGGACCGAGGTGGCATTGCTGCTCCAGAGCCGGGGGGAGGGATGCTGCCCAGACCAGCCTCTTTCACAGGGAGCTCAGCTAGTTAACAGGTCACACAACCCCTACAAAGCCTGTGGCATAACTTATCAGTGTGTGGTGGTTTTGCATGCTCAGACGAAGAAGCTTGAGATCTGTTCTGAGTGCCTGATGTGAGATAACTTGCAGGCTTTTGTTTTAATGTTAACTTCAACTATCTGAAAATCAGTCCTCTTACATCAATCTTTCAAACTAGCCTTTTAAAAAAATACGTGCAAAGCCACAGGTAATCTATAAACGCTTTTTAAAGTGTATAATGTACATATAATGCAGGTGTCCAGAAAAGGTCATGGATGTCTTGGTGGGCAGAGTGTCAAATATGAGTCAGCAGCATGCCCTGGAGGTGATTAAAATTGACTGCATACTGTGTGGCATTAGCAGGAGTATAGCAGGCAGGCTGAGGGTAATGGCTATGCTCCTGTATTTGGCACTCATGGGGCTGCATCTGGCATGCTGTGTTGAGTTTTGGGCACCTCAGTATAAATGACATGTTGGCAAAATGTGGTGAGTGCAGCTGAGGGCCACAGAGATCGTTGGGGGCTGGAAAACAGATGTGCAGGAAGGCGGAGAGAGACTCTCCTCAAAGATACACAAGAGCAGTGGATGTGAGGTGCAGCAAGGAGATTACAATCAGAGACAAGGAGAGGATTATTTACTCTGTGTGTGGTCAAGCACTGACTTGGGTTACCCACAGAGATTCAGGAATCATCATCCTTGGAGATATTCAGGACTTGATAGGACAAGGCCCTGGGCAACCTGATCTAAATTGGAAGTTGGCCTACCTGTGAGCAGGAGGTTGGATCCATATGCCTTCAGAAGTCCCTTCCAACCTGATCTTTTTCCATGATTATGTGAAAATGTTTATCTACAGAAAAATTGCTCCTTTAAAAATGAGATAAATTATATGCTTTCTAGCAAACCAGCAATATAATGCAATTCCCAGCAACTACAAAGTTACTGTTTTCAGTAAAACCTTAGCCCAGTAACTCTCTGGAAGAAGTTACTTTTTCATCTCTAGTTAAGAAGCAAAGTATCAAACAAATTTTTTTTGCAATTTGCAGGAAGGTCATCAGATTAGTGAATCAGAGTACCAGCTGCTGGGCAAGTTTACATTTCACATTGCTCACCATATTCCCTCTGAAGGGTTGTGACATCTCGATTGTTTCTAGCAGACCTTTGATAGTCCTCATTTCCTCAGACCGCACCAGTGTATGTGTCCCATGTGAAATCCCATTCAGAATTCACTGAGCTGAAGGGTTTGTTGCAATTTCTGCTATTGGCAGGACCGGAGTAGCAGTAGGTTGTGTCTGGCACACACAACAAGAGCAGCTATCCATGGAGCTGATCTGCTGATCCCTTCCTGGTAGTGCAGTGAAGGCAATGCCCTACTGTGGTTGGGCAAGAGGGGCAGGGGGAAAGCTCTGTTGTGATTCCCCTTGAATGTCTGGATAGCCTCACTTCCTCTCATTAGAACCATCAAATCCAACATAAGCACCTTCAAATATTGGGTGGGGGAAGCAAAAAAAAAAGACTGAGTAGGCTTGCAGACTTCCCGGACTGGGTCAAATTGAATTGCAGTTCTTAGTTTGAGTCTCTCTGTCTGCTGGCACTCTGAAATAAAAACCTTCTCCTTCTGGCTGGCAGTGTAAATGCGGAATGTTGCAATTGTTCTTTAAAAATTATATATGCACCTGCAGACCTATTATGACATGTCTTCTATACAAATGTAATGTATTTTAGAAATTTATTGCATTTTGGACAATACGTGTACTAGGGTAGGCTTCATGTGATTAATGTGGTATTAGTGGGACTATCACAAGAAGAGAAAATTTGTGGGGCAAGTCAGTGCCCGCCAAAGCCACAACAAAGTGGAAGTCCTAACACTGTGCTCCGTTACTTACGCTAGAAAAATTTCTCTTCTGGAAAGCAAATATATGGGATAGGAGAACTGGGGAGGGAGGTATGGCCTGCAGGAACTCCTGTACCCATTTCTGAATCACTCTGTAGTCCCAGCTTTCTCCCCAAACTACTTAAATATACTGTAAAACTTTCATTTAAAGGAAATCATCACCTACAATTCATATATCCTTTTAGGTAAGTAGGTACTAATGAAATATATATGTACTTTTAATGTCTCTCCAAAGATTATCAGAATGTGTTGTAGAATGTATTTAAGGTAATCAGTTCATATCCTTTAAATGAAACTGAAGCTGATTCCAGGAAAATAAAACTAATCTGTACTTCTCTCCTGTGAAGCATCCTACTGCAGAGAGCTGGTGGGCACTCACTTGAGATTCTCCATCAAGTCTCTGATAAACCTGCTCTTTGATCCAAATTTAGATTAAACCCAGGTGACAAGCTTTAGCAATCTTTGTGCACTACCACCTGTTACATATTCAGGTGGTGTAGTAAGAATTATTTGGTGTAGGACAACCAAAGATCTCCAGGCCTGTTGTGTTACATTGCAGTTCTTTCTTACTGCCTCCTCATTTTGGAATTCTAGTAGATGTTTCAGTGAAGTTGTGATGATGGGGCTAGACCTGTCTTCTGTATCCTCATCGTGGGTGTGCAAAGGCATTTAGAGACATTTGAGTGATTTCTGTAGAAAAAACAAGCCCAAAGCCTTTGTTCTTGAGACCAAGATGTACCATACTAGAAAGAATAGGAGGCATGTGTGTGAATGATACACCTAAAACTCATGTTCTCACTTCTGCCTATGCAAATTTGATGTTACTTTTTATAGGTTGAAGGGAAAGGTGGTTTGTATATATCTCTATAAAAGAAAAAAATTCTTGAATTGCAAAGAGAAATCTTATTTCTGGTTCAGCAGTCTGTATTGGAGGGGTGGGGGGAAACTTATCTTTAATGAAAGAAGCTTCAGCCTTAATACAAAGTGACTACTGCATGTCTTATAATAAAGTTCTCAAAATACATTTGAAAACACACTATCAGCATGTACCTTTACCCTATCAAAGTACCAGTAGTTTTTTAAAGCAAATGAACATGATTTAGTACTTAACCTTTCTCTCTTGTACATTATGCAGCTTTGCTAATGGATAACAACACTATATTTTGAAAAGAGGATTTGTTTTGTTTTTAATAGAATGGTTAATCTTAGCCACTTTAAAATTGGGAAGTAGCCTTTTTTTTTTTTTAAAAAAAAAAGACTGTTAACCAATAATATGTTATATTTTTGAAAAGAGGTCTGGTTGTCTACATTTGTCTAGGCAGCACCCTTTGTAGAAACTCTTGATGGAGAAGAAACCAATAGAGTGTTTCTTTAAGGTATTCTCTCCTTGTGTGTGTTCCTGTCACAGGTGTTGGTTAATTGAAAAGTGAAATATTTGCTGCCTGATTCAATTTAGGCACAGTATTAAAAAACAAAACAAAACAAAAACCAACCAAAAAAAACCAACAACAACAAAAAACCAAACCAAACCAAAAAAACAACAAAAAAAACCCCACCAAAAAACAACTGCACATAGGAGTTCAGCTGCATTCCAAAATACTACACGAGCTGTGGAATTTAAATTTCATCAGAAAGCATACTTTGCTTTCAATCAGTTATGTTTCTATTTTTCATAAATCTTCCTTTCAGGAAAAGACGCTATGCAAAGTTAATGCAATCTACAAATATTGTATTTTTCTTTAGAATTAATCTTTGTTGACTTCCACAAAACATATAAGATATTAAGCATGCAGACATTCCACTTTGTGGCCATAATCAGAAAATATTTCGTGTTATGCCTATTTCAGAGAGATTCGAGATAAGTCAAACAATACACAATTAAACATAACACATTGTCACTAAAGATTCCACTACAATGTAATTTTCAGAAATCGTACAACAGAATGTAAGAATACTTTTAGCATTACGTACAGGAGGAGATAACTTGAGCAGACTACCTATTAATGAGGAAGCAGAAAAATCTGTGGTAATAGTTTATGAAACTAGCAGTGCTAAGTACCTGAGGATGAAAGAATTCTTATTACTGAAGTGACAAAAACATGTTGTTTTTGGTGTGAGATAATAAAAGGTCTTGAAAATTCTAATGAAAATTGTGTGACGGATCTAAGGGTAAATTTAGGTTTTCCTTATGAAAAGTAATTTGCATAAATTTGCCTAACATTATTTGCATGACCTGAAAAGTATCTGCCTTTTCTCTGGACTGCTTTTTCTGTAGCTATTTTCCCCAGGGTTGCAAGTCTGCATCTTTGGGAGGTGAAAAACCTACTTTCCCTGAAAGGGTTTTATGGGGAACAAGAAATGAGTTGTTTCATATTGGGGAGCAATGGATAGGAAGTTAGATCTGATGTAGGACATAGGACCTTTTATTCTTCAGGTATTGTGTTCATGTTCCATACACAAAGAGTGCAGGTATTCTGTTGGTCTTCAGTTCTCCTAGTTTAACAAACCAAAGATCAGTGAGAGAGGTAAAGGAGAACAGGTACAGGGTGTAGTTTTACCTTCTTAGTAGAACTTGTGTTGCAATAGTAGATGTTATATGTTTATCATATGAAAAATTAAGAGAAACTGAGACAATCACACCATTAAACTCTTGAATTAATGGTCTAATACAATTCAAGATCTAGGAAATTTTTTAACATGGAGGTTAGTTATGGGCTGTAAGTAGCTATACAGGAGGAATGCTTCTGATAGCAGGTCTGTGGTTTGTGTGGGGTGGTTGGTTGGCTTGTTTTATGTAGAAGGTTCAGGGTTTGCAACCTGCAACAGGTTAAATCCTAAAGAATTGATTTCCAGAAAGCTTTAGTTTTGAATAATGAGAACTTTCTAATGAATGTATGAGCAATTTAGAACCTCGGATATCATCTCCAGGAAACAAGCTTTGATGATGCAGGTAACTTGGTGCTGCTGTGACACCTGCTGCTCTAGGTGGGCCAGAACTTGCCCCCTATCATTTGGGAATTAAAAATGTTCCTATGATCCTAGCACCAAACTCAAAAACTATTTTTGTATTCCTTTACACAAAAGGTAAATTTACTTATTGGAAAACAGAATATGAATAAAATCACCACTTGATACAATTTAAAAAAAAAAAACAAACCCACAACATTTCACTTGATACCATTTAAAGTAAATCTTTCATTTTGGAAAATATGGTGTTCTTGATCTTTTAACAGAATGTATGAGCTTTCAAAAATGTTCTTGGCAATCACTGTGTTAGTAAGCTTCATAAAAATAATAAAAATTGGCAGTAAAGAGAATGATACAATGCATGTAGTATGAAACACTTAATCCTGGAACCTGTACAAGTACTAAGTGTCCTAAAGTATATTTATTGAGATGCAGCTTGGAGTTTTATTTATGTTGCATTTTAAATTAAAGTATTTCAGGATTCAGTTGTCTTTTTTTGTCCTTTTTGTACATACTTTGTTTTAAGTAGTTACCATATCCATAAACTCGTAGGTCTTGGTGAGTCGAAATGAACATCTAAAAGGATATTCTGTCAAGAAGCTCATAATTCAAATAAGCTTGTTTAGTATATTGGGTAGCTGAAATAGATTTGATTTTAAGCAAGGTTTCTTTTATTTTTCAGCTGCTGTTTGGGTTCACTTCTTCCAATATTTAAAAAAAAAATAAAATAAAAAACCCAAACAAACCCAGCAGTGAAGTCATTTTAGCCGCTTTAAAAACAGAACTCCCCATAAACAAGTGCTGTGAAAGCTTTATTAGAGTGAAAATAGCAAGCCTGGGTTCCAGCATTAATAGCTACTTCACTACAGGTTCAGCATCTGCCCATCTTCACAGTGTCATCTCCTTTGCTGACTGGGTGACACTTGGGAAACATACTCATTTTTCCTTCTGCCACTTGCTGTTCTGTATTTAGATCTTTACTCCACCAGGAGGAATACAGCCCAGCAAAGGTTTTGGAAGGTCAAACCTTGACTGAAAAAAGCCAACAAAAGTATCTCAAGAGTTGTCTTGATTATAGGTAACCAGAACACCAAATCTCAACTTCCAAAAGAAAAAATCTGGGGAAAACTGTCAAAACATATCTGCATAAGTAAAGGTCAATAACTAATGAATTGTGTGAAGATACAGAAGGGGCAGGGAGAAGGAGAACTGGGAAGTGACATCCTTGGGGTGAAGAGTGAAACAAGGTTAAAAAGTCATCAGTAGCCCTTCTATCTCTGCTTTGAATAAAAATGAGAGGAAACAAAGACTATTTGACTGCAGGCATGTAGTAATATAAAGGCAGGATGTGCTATGCAGTATCTTGCATGTGAATCAGTTAATTGAAATTTGCGCTGAGTTCCACTTAGGCCATTTCAGTGCTCACTCTGTAGGTGAATTATTTCTTGAGGGTCTTGAATCTTTCTGTATCTCAACACCAGTTATGGAATCCATCCAGTCATGACCATCTAAGAAAAATTTTTTTTAAGAAAATTATATTGTTGTACTCATTAGGTGACATTTTATTAAAGCGAGGAGCTTCTCATTAACACTCTGTTCAGGGAAAGTGGTCTTCAAAGGATTATCTCAAATGTATTAGATGAAAGTGTTCACTGATTTGCAATTTCACTACAGTCTTTCACGGTTTAAAAATTGCCAGCAAATGCACAATTAATTACATAACAATTTGACTTTGACAGCTCATTTCTGGATCAGATAAAATAAGTCGCATCTTTCTCATCTTGTTAAATGATGTTTCAGTGCTTTGTGACTATGCTTCATAGTTCTAGGGTCATATCGTTAAAAATACATGGGTAAGAATGTTGTTTCCATTATCCTAATATGTAGTAGAAAAAGCAGATTTTTTTCTTCTCTATTTAAATCTGTTACTGTGAAAGTGAATGTTTTTGATTTTCTCAGTCTACATTAAAGGTAGAGAATAAATAGCATCTACTAGATTCTTTTTTTAATTGCTAAAGTTCAGGCAAATAGTATCAGACATGTCTTTCTACTATATAAGTAAAAAAGAAAAGCTTATTGAGAATTGAAGTTTTATTTTGCTGCTAAGCAATACTGTACTGTATAAAGTCGAAAGCATGCTATCCTCTTTATGTTCTATCTGCAATCTGTGTTTCTTTCAAAAACCCTGGCATCGATCATTACCACTTAAATTCTATGAATTTTCTTTATTAGAGAAAAGTTGCCTAGGGGAATTTTTATCATGTATATTGTAATACTGCAGATACATATGCATGTGTATGTGCCAAGCATTTTCCCCTTATTGCCTGCTGGTTTGGTTTACTACAACATTTTATTATTTATTAATTTGAAATAAATGAATAATCCAATTTACATGAGATGTCTGTTCCTGAAGTGCATGTTGAAAATTTTGTCTTCAATAATACCAGACTCATAAATCACCTGATATAAAACTTTTAGGTTTTTGGCTTTAGAGTAGCATAAAGTTCCCAAGGGAACTTTACGAGAAATGTGAGGCTTCAAGTTTCACAATGTTTATACTTAGCACTGTCCACCTGAATTTAAATGTTCAAGAGTATTGTGTGAAAGATATTTCACATTTTTTCCTTAAAACCTCAGTTGAAGCAGCAAAATGTATAAGACGTTTAGTTGTATATAGAAAGCGGTTAGGTGTTCTCAGAATGGCTGAGGTTGGAAGGGACCTCTCAAGGTCATCTGTGCCAACCTCCCTGCTCAATGCGGGCTCAGCTAGTGCAGGCTGCTCAGGACCATGTGCAGACACCTGTGCTATACAAATATTTTGGAGATGTGGAATTATAATTGCTCTCTAGGCTATCTCTAAAAGATGATGGGGAGGGCATTTGCAATTCTAGATGTAATTTTGCATATTAATTTATGCATGTGCGTGACAAGCAAACTCAGTCTGCGTTGATCATTTCATTGGGCTGTCCGTCAACTGGAGAATGAGTTTAACAAATATGTTCACTCTTGTACAAATCAGAAAGCAGATGCTGTGCTTGAAGTGCCACTGTACACAGCATGAGCTTATACACATATGTTAAGAAAAATAAACACAAGTATGACAGGGTTTCATGTGAAACTGCTAACTTCATCTGGCAGGTCACATTGTCATTATCTCTGACTTGAAATGCAGTGGCAGCAGCATTGTTATCCCCCCACTCCTTCAAATGTTCCTCTCTTATAGACCCTGCATGTTAGAGTAAGATGCTTGTTGTGAGGAACCCTTTGTTTTAGCGACCAATGTACTTAAACATGCTGAATTCATAGCACATAAAGCCTCCCTCTGTTCAGCAAAGCAGGGGAGTTAGGTGCTCTAGCTCTATTCAAATCTGTGAAGGCTAAGGCTTTTGCAATGAAGTATAAGAATATTTTGCTGAATTGGCAGCTTATCTAAAGGAGGCTTAGCTTGGTCAGCAAAAGGTCTACAGCCACAAGAAAAAAAAATTAAATTGTATTCAAAAGGTTTTCTATCTTTATTTATTGCATGTGGCTTTGTGTTAAGGGTTACTATTTTTCACTTCATAAGTATTAAATCCAGCTTCAATAGTTATTAATATTTGTGTGCAGTTGATGCACCTGTTTCTTCCATGGAAAAGAACTGTATCGTTTTGGATACTTGATTTGTCTTGTTATGTTTTTACATGAGAAATTCTGCTTTCCTTTGTCCAAAGCCTCTTAAAGAGCCAATTTCATGATTCTGTGTTTTCAAGTTGAAGATGAATGATATGCAGGGTAAAAGTGATGAGGGGCATCATACACACAGGCCATGTGTAACTGACCACCTGTAAGCTTTAGCTTTGTGTCAAACAAGACGGCCAACTTCGCTTTTATTAACAAAGCAAGGAAATAAATTAATTCTAAATGTTTAAAATTGGGTACATGTCTGATAAGAATATAATCCAACAGAGAAACTTTTGACTGCTTTTTGGCCCCTCTCTGGTATGTGCATGGTCTTTCTTCATATCCGCTCCGAGTGAAAGTAGTGTTGTGATTTATGCTCTCTACCACAGCCAGCTCATAAATCTTGCTGTTCTTGAATCCTGTCTAATAGATTCTTTGTTCCTTTACAAGGCCAGCTACTGAGAAGGCCTGTGACTTTCTGATGACAGATTACATTTGTTTGAAGTATTTTTTTTCCCCTCCCCAAAAGAAGAAACTGCATATTCCTTAGTACATTCTAGATCTGATGAGTAGAACACTGTATTAATTCTCAGACTTACAGAATCAACATTAAAATAGAAGGATTTAGCACTTTCATTCAGGATTGTCTAAATTCAAAAGTGTATGTAGAATCCAAAGAAGGGCAGCGAAGCTGGTGTGAAGGGTCTGGAGAACAAGTCTTATGAGGAGCAGCTGAGGGAACTGGGGTTGTTTAGCCTGGAGAAAAGGAGGTTGAGGGGAGACCTTATTGCTGTCTAAAAGGACCCGAAAGGAGGTTGTAGTGAGGAGGGTATTAGTCTCTTCTCTCAGGTAACAAATGATAGGACGAGAGGAAGTGGCCTCAAGTTGCACCAGGGGAGGTTTAGATTGGTTATTAGGAAAAATTTCTTCACTGAAAGGTTTGTCAAGCATTGGAACAGGCTGCCCAGGGAAGTGGTGGAATCACCATCCCTGGAGGTATTTAAGAGATGTGTAGATGTGGTGCTTAGGGACATGGTTTAGTGGTGGACTTGGTAGTGTTAGGTTAACCTTAGGGACATGGTTTAGTGGTGGACTTGGTAGTGTTAGGTTAACGGTTGGACTCAATGATCTTAAAGGTCTTTTCCAACCAAAACGATTCTATGATTCTATGTAGCTTGGGATTGATCTTTTTGGGCTAACCTGGGTACAAATATTCTAAACACATTAATACTGTGAAAATGTTACTAAGCAGTTGTTAGAGGCGGTTCTTGGTGAGCTGATGCTGGGAAGTAATGCATTCTAATTAAATTCCACAGAAAAATCCAGAATGCATTTCTGTGAGGACACTTTACAAGCTCACTGAAGGCAGCAGTCTCCTCTCACCATAAAAGCATGAAAACAAATTGTTCTAATTCTTCTTGTTTTCACAGTAATAACTGTCATAGGTTAAAATAGATATTTCCATTAGAGCACTTGTATTAGGTTAGCGTAGCTTATTGGGAGGTAATGATGACTTTCCTCCAAGGATGAGGAGGCAAAAAAAAAAAAATCAAATTAATATCAAAGGAAGCTGCAAGTACTCTGTAAGTAAGCAAAGACAGAAGTTAGTCAAGTTCGTAGTAGAAATATGTATATTAAGGATGGTGATTTTTTTAAACTTTTTCAACTTATCAACACCTATAAGCTGTCTTGTGGAAGTACACGAGTTTTGCATCCATGAGTTCCTCTGTAGCTTAGATTATACAGTTCATATAGAACATATAAAATGTATTAAAGTTTAAACCCTTTCTACTAATCCCTTGCAATTAATCTACATTTCTTTCTAATCTCCTTCCAGCTGGAGTTGAAAAACACTGACCTGGATTATCTGACAGCATCTTTATGATTTCCAGACCTGTGATACTTTAATTAAAATGTCCATTATTTTCCTCTTTCAAAGCAGCAGTGAGAAGGCCTTGAAGAGGCATTCAAGGGGAGTGGGGTGCGATATGGATTTATAACCCTTCCGTCAATAAGATATAACTCCAGCCTTTCTCACTGGCTTGATGCCAACATAGGCCAGGCTTTTTTGTTCTGGACTCCTATAATGATTTTTTATTAAATCTATTATGATACCTACTAAACTATTTATGTGTAGGTGTGAGTGGACGGACACAACCAGTGAATTGTGCAAACAGCTATCATCATTCCTGTGTGCTGTTTAAGGAACTGCTTGGTGTTTTTCTTCCCTTAGAGAGCAAAAGGAGTTCTGTAGCTACAATAACACAAAGTTTAACACTGTTTTTTACCTTAGGAGTAATGTTTGGATTATAAACTGAAATAACTAGTGGCATAAGCTGTTTGGAGACTGACTGCAGGCCCCATCTGCAGAGAAACTTTTCTTTGTATCATGCTCAGAAGTCCCACATATAATAAAACACTATTCATTTCATTGCATTGCACACATGCTATAAATGGTATTGATAGCTCCAGGCAACAGGAAGAATTTCTTTTAAGAATTTACATAAAGATTGCTTAAATACTTTACATATATGACTTCCTCAGTCAGTGTGCAGTGTGTAAGAATGCAGTGTGGAGAATTTATTTACCCTTCTACTGAAATAATATGCAAGTACATGTTACTTTTATTTAGTGATGTTAAGGTAATAAGGAAGTTAGAGTACTAGTAATGATCTTGCTTATGTTTCTGGGAAGATACTAAATGCTGTGTCCTGTCTTCCAAATGCACAATATTAATACAGATTAGAGAAATGCCATTGTCTAAGCAAGGCTTCAGTGCCTATTGTAACAGTTTGCCCAAACTGTGAGTAAGGCATAACATTTGTGTCCCCCAGGCATTCAAACCAAATCAAGGTAGTGGCTTCTGGCCTTGGGTGCCTAGGACTGCCTGCTTAAGCAGAAGCATATTGCTTGTTTTTTGGTGGTGTCTGAGACCAGAATGTCACTGCTGCTCCCTGCAGCCAGCATCTCCAGCCATTATGTGTGGCTCGCCTCCTTTCTTGGCAGTGTGGGCTTCTTGCTGCTTTGTTTTGAGGAGATAGAGAGGTGAAAGTCATTGGAGTTTTTCTCTCAACTACAGCAGCAGCCCTCTGGCAGCAGTCTGAAGCAGCCTGTCTTTGAGGAGACCAAAGCTGCATGGCAGTGGTTTAGCTCCTGATACAGCTGCCAGTGTGTCCACCTTCCCAACAGGACATCCGCATGGTTTTAATCTAAAAGAAGGTAGATTTAGCCTGGACATAAGGAAGACATGTTTTACGATGAGAGTGTTGAAACACTGGAACAGGTCGCCCAGAGAGGTGATAGATGCCCCATTCCTGGAAACATTAAAGGTTGGGTTGGATGGGGCTCTGAGCAACCTGATCTGGTTGAAGATGACCCTGGTCACTGCAGGGGGACTGAACTAGATGACCTTTAAAGGTGCCTTCCAACCCGAACTATTCTATGATTCTATGTGCATGGGTTTTCCCTTGGGATAGCATGAGGCTGCCGGCACCGCAGGGGTGATGTGATCTGGTGTGAATCTGGCACTTCCCCTACCCTCCTCCCAGAGCTTTCCTAACCTCTCTCTTGCTCATATACAAATGTCTTGAAAATGTGTCTTGATGTTTAATTCATAACATGAAGTTTGTGATTAGGGGAGAGTAGCTGCCTCATATTTGGAGCTGGAGGATCTGCTATATCAATTTATACACTTAAGTTAGGCAAAGACTCAACATCAAGCGTTTTGGCAGGGGACCAGCTGAGCATTACTGTCGCATTTGATTCTTTATTAGGCACTGTAAATGGATATTGGTAGTTCAGAGAAAATAAGATCAAGCATAAATACTGGCTTAATTTCTATGTTGAATGGGTTTACACCAAGCTTTGGCTTGTTTACTTTCAATTAGATACAGTATGGAAAAAGATTTATGTGATAATCCGAACCAAACGGCCGGTTACTAATGAAGACATTGGTAATTGTATGAGTAATTAAATTTCATCTGAGCTAATTCCTGAGGTATTCTAATTCAGAAGCCTCTAGCCGCAAATATTGAAAATCCATTTGTTTAACTCGGCTTTTACTTAGTTTGTCGCACTAGTTGATAACGCGCATTCAATTCTAAAGCATTTCCCTAGGGTCTCCTCTTCTCCTCCCCTTCTTGCCCTGGGTGTGTGTCCACAGATATTTTCCTTCTATTTGAAATACAGTAGAAAATGGTCTTTTGTACATCCAAGTCCACAATAAAGCAAACCAGAGGCTTTTTTATCTTTGACTAAGACAAAAACTGTTTTTGAGGAGAATTGAATCCATATGTTGAAAATTCTGTATTCTTTTCCCAGTCATTCTCTCTACACACATTATGTCCTAATGTATCATGATACGTAAAGCTTGTTCAAGAAGCTATAACATGGTCTTATGTGACTAGAGCTGATAGCAGAACCTAATGGAAAAGGAAACTTGACTCATTTATAGTCAATTCAGCATTTGGTTGGAGTGAACTTAATGAAAAATCTTAAACAGCTAAGGACTCGATTCTGCTTGCATTTGAGTAAAGCTTACAGAGCTTCTATTAAACTTCTTGATGACATAATTAACATGATCACTTTTTTCCCCTGTATTCCTTTTGCAAAATAAGGTTTTACATACTCTTGGGAGCAAGATGGAGAACATAGCTTGTGTGCTAACTTTCATTCCTAGATCAAGAGCCTTACCCCAAATTCTCTTTCATAAGCTCTCTATAAAGGGTTGTACTTACACATTAGTACATGCAACTGTTTCCCTGATTGTTTATGTTATTAGAACAGTGATTAAAGTTTGTGTGTTTGATTAAAAATTGCTTGCTACGTGTTCTGTGAATGGCAGTATCTTCTCACCTGCAGTTTTAATTTATCAGCATCACTAACAATACTCTTTGGAGAACAGCTGTTCAGTTTAAAAAAAAAAAACAAAACCCAAAACTTTTACAGTGATTTCTCAATTGGCTGATAGAATGTTTTTTAAAAAAAGTTTCTATTTCAGTAGAATGTTTAACTATTTCCTGTAACTTCACAATTTTTATTCTGTCAAACTACTTCAGAGACATTTTCTGTGATCAAGTCTTGCCTTGAAAATATACAGTTGAGTCTTGACAGAACCAGAAGGGATTTCTATTCCATTTGCAAAGTGTTATTGACCCAAGCACATCCTCTTCTAACTATGCTCTCCCGTCTTTAGTCTATCTGGTAATTTACCTGTTCTTTTGTCTCACTACCCTTTTCTTTATTTCTGTGTTTTCTATACACAGTAGTGTGTGTGTGTATACATATTTTTAGTACTGTATGTATGATAAGCATCTATCATATCATGTTTATTTCATTTCTGTACCATTTTGCAGTCTGCAACAGTATTTCAGGTTTCACAATTTTGTTACCTAAATATCAACAAATTTTAGTGGATTCCACTTCTGATAGATCATGACTTATTTCCTAATTAATTTAGGCTCTATCTTTCTCTGCCATCACCAGACTGTTGTTTTACTCACTATAGAATACCTATTTTTTACCTTTTTTTTTTTGTATGCTGTCCTTTCCTATTCAGGGGAGTATTTTTAGGGGGAGGTTGCCTGCTTTATTCCTGCATGTGTCTCATCAAGCAGATGATTTTTTTTTTTACATTGTCCTTCTTACAACCTTGACAAGTATCCCAAGTATGACCATTAAGTCAATGACAGCGTGTAATTTTCCCTTTTATGAATTGTGACTAAATCTAGATGTCTTGTTTCCCTGCACTAAACAATCAAACTCAAAATGAAACGCTTGTTTAAAACAAAATTAAATAAATAATATCACTTTAAACTATTAAGATATTTTTCATTTTTGGTTTTTCTTTCATTGGTTTTACTACCACATTGGGAAACTGGATATTTGGTCAGCTGGGCAGAGTAGGACAGACCGTTTAGCAGCATAACTATGAGATGTGGTGCTGCTTAGGAAGTAGAAAATACTTAAGGATGTCTGACTGTATTTTGCTAGTACTGGATGATCTTTTATTTTGAAGAGCTATAAAAGGCTGTCATGTATTTCAGGAGTATGCCAAGGCTAAGAAACTGGAGTTGAGACATTGTTAAACTGAGTAAACAAAATAAGTGCTAAACAAGTGAATAAAAACCTAGGCATTGAAACAAAATTTTTCTTTAATAAATACTAAGCACAGTGTTACACAGGACACTACATTTTAAGCAAAGCCTCTGTTTCCTTCAAACTAGTAGCAGTATTTTTAGGTAGCACATTGCTTGAAATTGTTTTCCTATAAAGGTGATGCATAAGAGGTATTACTACGTTGTCACATGTGTCTAGTCCCAGTTGGAAGGAAATCTGTGTTTTCAGAAACTAGAAATTATCAAGGTCCAGTTTTTGAAACGGGGTGAAATCGTTCCTAGCATTACTGATCCATAATGTCCATCAGCAGTGCAGCTGAAGGACCTGAAAGCTCTGCTAGAAGCTACTGCACCCAATATAAACCCCCAAGGATCTCTGGGGCATCTTCCCTGGGCGCTGGCTCCTTTCATGGCTGTGCACAGAGACTTCCTCTCGCCTTGGTTGTAACATGGGGGACCTCTGTCCCTGTTGAGGAACTGTACCGAACTCTAATGCCAAATGAAATGATATGGTTTTCTGTGGTGTATGGTATTTTGTTTGGCATTAGAGCTGTGGGAAGTCTTTGTGTGAGAAGTTGCTTTGTTGGAAAGGGAGGCTTGAAATTGAATTGTGAAAATTACCAACAATGTTCATTTTGCAAGTTAAAAAGAAATGCTATTTCACTTGTTTGCTACTTTTCATAAATAATTCAGAATTTGAAATTTCAATTTTTAGACTTCTCTGTAACACATTTACTCACTTATTCACCTGTCATCCCCTTTAAAAATCCAATCAGGTTAAGAGCATTTTAATGCACTTCTAATACGTGCATTACCCGGAATTTTAGATTAGAGTAGAAAATGGGTCCTTGTGACCGTTGTAAGTGATGTTCAAGGGTTACTTTAGGAATGATAAAATTCATTCTATTTAGTGTGTGTTGTGATTTTTTTCTTTTTTTTTTTTCCAATTTAAAAACACATCCTCCACAGATCACCTTTAGTGTTAGAAAGTTTATATACCATATGCTTTGACCTGCTGTGGAGATCACAGAATCACAGAATCAATCAGGTTGGAAGAGACCTCGGGGATCATCGAGTCCAACCATTGCCCTGACACCACCCTGTCAACTAGACCATGGCACTAAGTGCCATGTCCGGTCTTTTCTTAAACCCCTCCAGAGATGGTGACTCCACCACCTCCCTGGGCAGCCCATTCCAATGTCTAATGACCCTTTCTGAGAAGAAATTCTTCCTAATGTCCAACCTGAACCTCTCCTAGTAAAGCTTGAGGCTATGTCCTCTTATCCTATCACTAGTTGCCTGGGAGAAGAGGCCGACTCACTCCACTACAGCCTCCCTTCAGGTAGTTGTAGACTGCAATAAGGTCACCTCTGAGCCTCCTCTTCTTCAGGCTAAACAACCCCAGCTCCCTCAGCCGTTCCTCGTAGGTCAGACCCTCCAGACCCTTCACCAGCTTGGTCGCCCTCCTCTGGACTCGCTCCAACACCTCAACATCTTTCTTGAATTGCAGGGCCCAGAACTGGACACAGTACTCAAGGTGCGGCCTCACCAGTGCCGAGTACAGAGGGACGATCACTTCCCTAGACCGGCTGGCTACACTATTCCTAATAGAGGCCAGGATGCCATTGGCCTTCTTGGCCACCTGGGCACACTGCTGGCTCATGTTTAGCTGGCTGTCGATCAGCACCCCCAGGTCTCTTTCCGCTAGGCCGCTTTCTAACCACTCTTCCCCCAGCCTGTAGCGCTGCATGGGGTTGTTGTGGCTGAAGTGTAAGACCTGGCACTTGTTCTTGCTGAACCTCATGCTGTTGGTCTCGGCCCATCTATCTAACCTGTCCAGATCCCTCTGTAGGGCCTTCCTACCCTCCAGCAGATCGACACTCCCACCCAGCTTGGTGTCATCTGCAAATTTACTGAGGGTGCACTCAATCCCTACGTCTAGATCATCTATAAAGATATTAAACAGCAACCGAGCCCTGGGGAACACCGCTAGTGAACTGAGATGATTAGGTCAAACCAAATCATTTTACTACTAGCAATCATGAAGACCACAGTTTGGTACCTTTGAACATAAGGCTGGTTCACAACAGTTGTGCAGTGAATATGGCTGTGTAATCCCTGCAGTGCTCAGCTGTTGTTATTGATTTATATGTGGCAGGTGCTCAGACACAGAAATGATGGGCAACCTTTTAAAAGACTTAAGAGAAACAGTTATATAAATTCGACTGTGCAGACTAATTCATTGTAAAATGGCATCTGCTAGTTTGAATTAGTCCTCCTGCTTCAAACAAATATTTATTTCCTCCTGGCACTTGGTAATTGAAGGATGAAAACTAAAATGATCTGTAGCAGCAGAGTGCTCAACGTTGTGATGCACTGGTTGCTCCTGAAGTTGAATGAAGGTAGGGTTTCTTTCTTCCTTTGCAGAAAGAAGGAAAGCAGCAAAGATCAGTGTTGACTGACCAACTAGTGGTCCAGATAATTTGGAAAATGAGAAGTGATTGTAAGCAAGAAAAGGTGGTGCATTATTATTTGATGTGTTTGGATGTTGAATGAGATATGAACTTCAAACAATAAGTGAAAGTGGAGTTGTAATAAGAAGGGAGGAAAAAGGTTCAAATAACTGGTAAGTGGCATGTGATATTGTGAATTATTAGTTAAATATACTTTTCTTGAACTTGGCTCTTCTCTTCATGTATCCTGTAACTGGTGGCCGGAAAAGGCAAACTAGAACACATCTTTGTTTCACCTTATTTTTTTGTCATAAGACTTATATGTGTGCAAGTGCTCAGGAAGTACAAAAATGTTATGAAAATGGTCTATAACAAAGTGGAAAAGAAGTGGAGGTAAACTTCACAAAACCATGTTTTCATGCTAAAAGCTTTATCTTTGAGTTTATTTTTTTAATTTTAACTCGATTGGTTTTTATTTAGTGTAGTCATAAAACTAACTGAAAGTGACTGATTGGGTCATCTTCATTTTAAAGACCTGTTTGCTAAGGGGAAAAATAAGAGATAACCACTTTAATGGTAAGATCCTAAGAATTCTGTCAGGCATGGAAACAGCCCATAAAATGAAGGGGAAATTAAGAAAAAGCCCATGATATTAAGGGGAATCTTTTTGTTGACTTCACTGGGACCTACTCAGTTACTATTAACTTACAGTTACTGTAAAATTATTATACTGAAAATAAAAATGGGGTTATCTTTGTGGCCTTGGTTTGAAAGGCTTTTGATAGATTGTCACAATGGCTTCGCTTGCATTTAATGTGTGTGATTTAACATATTAAGACTTAAGATTTATCAGCTTAAAATGAATTCTAGTCTCAGGCTTATAAATGAAATACAGGAAGTGTAGCTTTCTGATCTACGCCAGTCAGTGTCACTGAAACACATTCCCCATGGTAGTGTCAGCATTCCTTAAGTGTTGTATCTTTTTATAGAGAAATTATATATTTTGTAGAATTCAAAACCACTTATTGGATATATTTTTTGTACAGAAAAAACGTTGTTATCGGAGCAGTTGTATCTGACCTTTGTACTTTCTGACCTGAGACACTGCTTTAGGAATAAGAGGAATATTACAGTGCATCCGTCTTTGTGGATATGTGGAGCTCTGTGGCAGTACACACTCCAGTTTAAGGTAGAAAGCAAGCTGTCAATCGCTAGCTGTAGAGAAAAGACCATTCTTCAGTGCTTCTAAGCTTGTCTCCTACATGTTTTTAACATCTTCACAGCAGCTAGTGACTGTCACTTTTTTTTTTCCCTTTCCCTTCCTAATGCAGAGCACTTCTGAAGAAGTTTCAGCTTTTATTCAAATAAGTTACAGTTGGGCTTAATACAGCTCTATAGTGTCAGGTTGCATTTGGGTAATTTTCTCATGCTACTACTTATTTTCCTAAAATGTTTGCCGCATTTCATGAAAGTCGGAGGCTGAGGGAAGCTTTTTTCTTAATTCATTAGTAAGTACCTTGCTCTGCTTTTCTTTGCTGGATGGGCAAGGTTGACACTAGTATTAGAACAGATTCAAGCATGGAAACTACTTTTACCACAGTCACTGCTACAACTGAAATATAAACATGGCAGAATTGTACTTCTGAATGGTGACATTAGTTATGTTGTCTGATATATTTAGTGTTATCCCTAAGACAGGTCTGTGCCTTTCAGGTAGGTAGTTCAAATATGTAAATAATTTCATTGTACAGGAATAAGGTAATACTCCTTTGAATAGCTGTGATGCTTTTCATACATATGGGTGACAAATGGTGAGCTACTAGAAATACTTGAATAGAACTGTCTTGTTATCAGCATTGGCAAAATGCTCCAGAAATTACCATTTTAGAGTCTAAATTGATCTGAAAATCTAGCTATTTCTATTTGGTTCTTTGAAATGCACAGAGAATGGAAAATTTCATTGAAAACATGCCTTTTGTTTGAATTAATATCCATAAAAAATAGCAGATAGCTAATAAGTACCAGATGAGTTGTAACAAGCTTTTCAGACAAAACTGAAAACAAAAGAATGCAGTAGCATAAACTAATACCTAAGAATTGATTTAGTTTCTTTTCCATGTCTCTCTTCATCTTATTCTATTGAACGCATAGTTTGCAACTTCTAGTTTTTATTAAAATGGGTTTGAAACTTCAAAATACATACTTTGTTTGCATATCTTGGGAAGAAAAGTAATTTTAACCTGTTGAATAAGTATTTAATGTATACTTTTATTTCTCGGGGCTAAGACTTCAGTTTCAGTCCACATTGGTAAGCAATTTGTATTTTGTTTGTAGACTTCTTCAGATCAAATCTTTCTCCACTTCCACAAGCCAGTACTGCCTGGAGACTTCACATAATGTGTTGTTATTTAGTTACCGTGAAAATAAACACACCCAGCTATTAACACAGATATCAAAATATATACTGCTATTTATGTATCTGGAGGATATTGCTACTATTTATTAGCAAAAAATCTACAAAATGAGTCCATTTTAAGATGATAGAAAATATGCTCTTAAAATCAATACTTTAGTGGTCTTGGAACAAACTTGGGTCTCATGGTCCCTTCTACTGGGATGGCTATGGGCAGTAAGGCCTCTCATTGCCTCCCTCAACCCTCGTGGTTTAAAACATAATGTTTAAGCCAAACTGAAACTGCTATGGTTCACCTTGAATGCTTGAAGTATAAGCAAATGTGAAAATGTGAGGGCTGTTTAATGAGCCATTTGTCCATTTGCTCAAAGAGAGAGGGGGCAGCTGGGAGAATTCACTTCATCAGTCATTTCAACCACGTTGTCCTTGTTGGCAAGTGAGAGCATTTGCTTTCCTTATATCTTTAGTTAGTGCAAATGTACTAAGTCACCACCATCCACAGCTCAGAAGAGGCCAAGTGGTTAAGGATTCAGCTGTAATTAACCTTTGAGAGCTGTCTATGTAATTCCCATTTATGTCTTTAAAAAATAAAAGTCTTTATACATCTTATTAATTTGGTTCAGTTGCTTCTATTCAAAATGATAAAAATATATCTGAATACATGCCTCCAAAAATCTGCTGGACAGTTCTATTTTTGCATGCATTTTACAACCAACCTACAATCTTCTTCTATAAAAGTCTCATAAATAAAATGAGAGCCTTAAGAACACAGAAATCAATATGCTCTGGTTGGGTGGTGGGTAGATAATCATGTTAGTTAAGGCACTCATGGAATCTTTGCTTTTTTGTTCTGCTTTTCAACATTTTTGTGTTTGGCTTTCATCACTAATTCACAAAGATTAGTTGTAACAGAGGTGAAGCTGTGAAAACAAAATATTTCCTCTGATATTTCACATTTATACAAAAAGGTTAAGGTACTTACGTTGCACATATGACTATAATAGCAGAATCTGCCACAGATCTTTAAGGTATTTGTTTCACAAGACCCCAATAAGATTGCGAAGTGCAGTGAAATGCATCTTACAGAGAGGGACTGAGAAACTAAAGTTATGTTTTAGAAGCATATCATCTTTTAGAACACATGCTCAATTTGACTTAAAGTCTCTAAGGTAAGTTGTTGAAACCCATTAGGACCACACTGTAGGCCTTAATTTGTCTTGCCTTTGAGGAGATGTCTCGAGAATTTTATTAGAGGTTTTGCATTAGGCGATGCATTTGGAGATTTCCAAACACTGTTGTACACTGGTACTGTTGGCACTGCTAAGCCCTAAACTGAGCCCTCTTGCAAGCTCCTTTAGATGCAGTCTGGTTTTCTTTTGGAGCCCCAAAGCCTCCTCTGTCATTATGTTATGAAAGTCATCTTAGAAATGATGGAACTATTTTAAAGATTGATTTTGCTTTTTAATTTATTATTTAATTGCAATAAATTTTCTCCTACTGAAGAATCTGTTGCTTTATGCTACTAAATTGTTCAGTCTCTGCGTACAGAACCTGTGATCCTTGAAAATTCTGTTTATGCATAATTATATACAGTTCATATGTCTGTTTGACCCCAGCTTACACAGGGCAAGGGAAAGCTGTGTTATAGCACAAATGTTTAGGAATATACTCAGAATACCTTCGAAGAAATTACAGTATTTTTTTTTTTCCTACATAAAGAGCTGCTTAGGTTGCTTGCAAAATTTCCTTTCTACTTGTAACTTTGTTCGTTTCTTGCCTTCAGATCTTCTGTGAGATCCTTTGCTTACCAACGTGGTCTGAAGCTGAGGTCTAAAGGTCTCACATACCTAGGCCCAAGACAGAAAGCATGTGAGGTTTTTTAAAAAATTTTTCTTTTATTTTTTTTTTTTTTAAATAAAGACTTGTGTGAAATAGGAAGACTCTCAATTGAAGTCAGTGAAGTCAGATGTTGACCTTTGGATTTGTTATGCTGCCAATTATCTAATTCTGTATCTTTTTCCCCTTCCACTTGCGTGCCATCAATAGCACAAACACGTTGTCTTAAATATGCAATTTTGCTTGCATGCTAGGTATAATGTTGGCATTAGGAGTTTTCCATCCATGGTGCATATAAAGAAATATGCTATAGCTATTCATGTTTCTTTTTGCTAGGGACGAATTCGAACTTATGAAAAAAGAAGTGCAGCTTCCTATGCCAACCCTTTAGAAGAAATAGATTTTTATGAAGTATTATCTTAACACCTCTTCTTTAAGGAACAGACACAAGCAATTTGAGATAGTTATGTTCCTTGCACTCGTCTATAGAAAATATGCAAGGTTTATTTAAAAGAAAAAACTGAATAATTTAATTTTCATTAAAGTTTGTTATTTATACACTACATAATATGAAATGAACTTCAAATGGGAGAAATTATCTAAAATTCTGTAACCTGCTTTTTGTACTACATTATTTCAAATTATTTGTACATAATTGCTACTTTTTAATGTAAATTTCAGTGAATTTACAAAGCATCTACAATGAATCATTCCCTTTTGAATTTCAGATGGCATCCAAGCTTGGTAACAGAAGGTACAAGGGATTAATATTTCACTGAAATACAACAGTTTGAGCAGGTGGTACTTGATGCTATTACACATATAGGTCACTTGGGAGAGTGCTTAATCACTGAACTGAATATTAATTAGGACAGCTTTCTCAACCAATTTTTTTAAAAGGAATACTTCTTAAGTAGGGGGGAAACACCCCCCCCCAAACCTTCAAAGTCGGGAGCTTTGAAAATTAAGCTTATTATTGTAAAAACTTGCTACACAAGTTGGGATTCATATTTTTTTGGATGGACTAATTTTATGATAAATAGGAGCCACTGTGAACTTCAAGTATAATCTGGGTATCAACCCAGCCTTTCTTCTTAATTTCTTTTCCTGAACTTTTCTCTAGTTATCTGCCTGGATTTCACTGTTCTGTTGAAATGCTTGACCAAAAGTGATTGGTGACTTCAAGCTGTAGGTTTGCATAGGTACAAAACAATACTTTACAAACTCTTTGGCTTGAAATCCTGAAAAGAAATAGGAGATTAATGTATCTGAGTTGAAAAACTAAACTGTTGACAAAAGCAGAAGAGAGAAATGGCTGACTTCTTGTGTGAGTTGCAGAATGTAAAATCCACTTTTTTGACTTGGTTTTCTGTACTGAGTCATGCTTTAAATAACTTTTAAATTATCCAGGATCTTGTTTTAAAAGGTTTAAGGTAAGTTTGCAAGATGCTTAGATGCTCTGAAACATAATATTAATCTCTTTTGGCCGTGCCTAACATTACCATGGATTAAGTCCTCTGAAATGCAGAAATCCATCAGAAGATCTGATGGAGTTTCCTGAAGGTAATGCTAGCTATTGCCTCTGCAGTGCCCACAGTACAGCAGCTGGCATTCATACGCCATATCAACATGTCTGAAACTCCCTGAGGAACTTTGATTTTTCCCAGGGCCCTGTTCAGGAGCCACTGGCTGTCACAGCTGCGCAACAGTGATGAGCAGCAGGTGCTTGGAGGCTCTTCCACTCAGGGGGATGAGGCATTTCACTCAGAAAATGGGCTTGGAAATTGGGGAAGGAGGGTGGTCCTGGGGAGGGCAGGAGGCCCTGGTGTGGGGCTAGGACCTCCTGAGAGGCAGCTGCCTTGCCCTGCTTCCCTTTGCCTCCCAGGGTAGGGCAGAAAAATGTCCTTTCAGGAGAGGCAACTTTCACCTTCCTGCTCACTGCCTTCTGAGTTCAAAGCCCTACTTCTGTTTTCCCCTTGGCCCCCACCAGCTTTTAGCATTGCCCTTTCTATCTTTTAATGAAAGGTCCTGGCGCAGTGTCTTGTGCCTTTTTCAGGCTGGTTCCTGTGGTCAGGCAGTGTACCCGTGATTTCACCTGGGGCTGGACGTTCATGTTAACTACCTTGAAATGCCTTTCAGAAGGTTGGGTGTTCAGTGAAAGCGATGTACCCCTGACGAGATGCCACATGTGGTTTTTTTCTTCTTTAATAGCATCTTTTTTCTGAGGCCTGGTTTAACATCATGAAGTGATGAAGTACTGTGAATACTACTGCTCTGACATATTTCCAGCTGCATTTAGGATAAAGTATAATGTCACTTTATGGTTACTAGCATGCAATTGGGTGCCCATCTTTCCTGTATAGCAGACCATTCCCTGAGCCTCAGCGTTTGCTCATTGAAAACTATCAGTGAAATTCAGGTTTTATGTGTGTTGGTAATATAGTCCTGTGAATATGAACATATTTCCATTTTGAAAGCTTGTTTTAAGTTTATTTTGTATTCTTAAATGTGTTTGGAAGGGGGCAAATTCTCTCTTTTTTCAGTTCAAAGATGGAGTTAAAAATGTTATTAAATATTGAAAATAAAAATTAGTTAATAGTTGACTTCAGTGCTTAGCTGGAAGAGGTTTTTATTTATTGTCTGCTGCTGTAAACACCTAGCAATGTGTGGGATATCCCAAGCTAAATGCAGACTAGAGGAAACGTACATCTGGAGGAAGAGGAAGAAAAGCTGGGGTAGAAATGAGTTTGAAATTGAATCTGAATTGGACCCTACCTATACATAAGAATAGCAGCCAGATTGCACTCTGTCAAAGATACCTGGGATAAGAAGGTAATATAGTGGCATAGAACTTGGGCAAAAGGGGAAATATATCTCAAGAGTTTCAAGGTAGGTCTGGATAAACGGGAACACTCGAGAGACTGAGGCTAGGGGTGTTGATTCTCAGAGTAAGCACCAAAGTTAGCTGGTGCCTAGGAAAAAAATGTAGGTATTACTGGAGATTAAAATGATGGACATAAAGTAGCTAGCCTGAGGAATGCAGGGTAGGGAACTAAAAAACTAATAGAAAAACTAGTTGACATAGGTCAAAAGAGTGGGATGAGGTTAGATAGTCTAGAAGGGGATCCTGAATTTTACACAAGAGCAGAGAACAGGAAAATCAGTATTTGGGAAGGGGAAAAAAACATGTGACTGATATAGATTTGAGTTATAGGGTAGAAGACAAAGTTTTTTGAGGGGAGTTGAATGGTTTGAAAAGTCTGTTGCCAAAAGAGCATGTATCCTTCCAGAGCCCAGATGTGTGAAAACTTTCTGGTGAGTTCTGTCCCCAAAAACACACAGAGTAACAACTGCTACCATTTACTCCCCCAGCTCAAGGTCAAGAGGTCTGTTGTACATGAGTTTCAAACATTATTAATGAACTAAGTGGTTAAAAAGGCCATGGGATTTGGTTTTAATTCTGAAGAAGCAAACAAGGATGTTGTATGCAATAAAAGTAAAAGAAAAATGAAGAATGTATAGTCAAGATGAAGAATGTATAGTCAAGTATGGCTAATGACTCTTGCAACAGAAGTTTGTCTCCAGTTGTATGCTATACAGTAGTCCTCAATTACGTTATCCCATGCTATTTTTTTCCAAAGTATTCTTGCCTTATTTGGTTTGTGAGATGGACAGGGTTTGCTTAATGAACAGATGTTCACTATTTTGTACAATGCATGGCCTCAGGCCTTATTTCCTGCATTTTATTCAGACCCTGACTCTGAGTCAAAGTTATTCTTTTCCTGAGGGGGCTTCTCATGATGCTCATCACTGTAATATCTGAAGAGCTTCTCCCAAAATAATTAATTTACCTTCACAACACCCTTGAGGTGTGCAAATTTTATCTATTTTTTACAAGGAAGTAATAAAGGCAGAATGAGATTGAGATAAAATATCTCCTCTATTTTCAGAGTGCCAAATCTGAGATACCCAAGACACTGTCAGGATGGACACTATTTGTCGGTTTCTTTTTAGGCACAAAATATTATACTTTGGACCTTTGTTTCCAAATTTTAGTGCTCGTCAGTTCATATCATGGGACATTAAATTGGGGAACCTGAAAAAAAGAAAACCAGATTTTCTCATTTTCTCTCAACATTTGTTTCTGTGATTCTCTTAGCATCCTAAGCATACTTTGGCAGAATCAGAATCTGGCCCTTAAAATAGCATTTACTGTGACACAACTTGCTGTTTTTTCCTTTTTCTCATACTGTTAAACATGTGCAAGGAATTGGACAGAGGTTCCACAAATGAGTGTTCACCCTTAATCACTGTTTATCTATGAAGTGGGATGAATCTTTGCACCAAGGGAAGCATCTTCAAGGGTAGGAATCATAAATAACTAGACATTAATCAGCCTGTTTATACGGTGACAGGGCTAAACTCAGGTGAATGTTATAGTCTTTGGTCCAATATTTTTGAGTGTGTTTTTTTTTTTTTAGCAGTAGTCTGTGAAGCTTTAATACTCTATTTATATTGCAGAGTTTTTTGTAATTTATTTTCTTCTTTAAACAAAGATGACAAACTAGAAAATATGCAATTATAGGGGAATAAAAATGAGTGCTCCCCAGTCCCTTAAGTAGATTATGAATTTGTAGATATTGTTTATATTACAATGAATTTTAATACAGTATGTTGTCAGTTTCTAGTAATTTGTAGGCTGTTCACTCAAGATATGATATGCAAGAAAAAAAAAATATCAGTGAAACTTGTAATTTCTCTCCAAAGCAGTTAAATTGAACAATAAAGGAATGATTGCAAATATCAGTGCGAACAGAAATTAACTTTCAGCGTTATAAATAAAGCAACTGTCCAGAAGAGGTCCTGATTAGAGAGGAAGCATTTGTTACAAAAATGCTTCTCCTGATGTTGACAGGAGGACTTTGTTTTTAATCTAAAGAAATAGAGAAATGAAATGTTGATGCTTGTTACTCAAAGGTTAACTACTCAAAGCACTGTATTTCAAGAGCATCTTGGAATACCTGTTCTGTTCTTGATAGTATATTACCTTCCTGCACTGTGTGAAGCTCCTTGCCTGATAAATCTGAGCTATCTTTTTGCCTTATAGTGACAATTCATTACTAACTCATCAATAAAAGTCATATTTGGAGGCCTTTGGGAAATAATCCCTTTATGCATCTATCAAAACATGCAAAGTTACATTTAAAATGGAAATGTCAACATTTATATGTAACATTATAAGTGGGTAAATTTCAAGCTTGGTTGACAGAAGGCTTATTGATTGTCTCCAGTAAACAGGAGCCCAGAGTTCACTTCCCCCACTTGGGTGCATCAAAAATGATACCTCTTACAGGATGCTGCTCCAGGAAGGCTCTGTAATTACCCCACTGTAGGCCCCTGAAAGCTATTCTACTTCATATAAAGGAATTAAAAATAATCATTAGGCTGTGAGATTGAGTAAAGAGAATAAGCTGTGTGGCTTGTTTCTGTCTGTCTTGTTAGGAAATCTTGAGTGTCAGTCCCTGTTTCAAGGACTCTTTTCTTCACTTTTACTGTATTTCATCCAGTGCTGGTAGTATTAGTTAACTTTCTCCTCCTCCTCCTCCTCACCCTGCTTATGTACTTGACAACCTCACACTTTTTTTTTACCTTTTGAAGTGTTTATGTGCCTAATTTCAGAGAAAGGTCCATGGTTATGGGTAAAGGTTCACTCCTGTAGGTCAGAGTTGCAGAAACAAGTGTGGGACTTAATATCTGGAGAGGTCAAAAACTGCTGATCTTTTATTATCGGTTCCTATTAGCTGTATCTGGTGGCATCCTGCTCAGGGTAGTGGTTGCTGAAGTCTTTGTCTCTGTTGGTTTTTGACTGCCTCATTTCCGGGCCATGTACAGGCTACAAGTTGCCCAAATACTAAGACTTGCCAACACTGAGGATTTTAATGAACGTGCCCTTTGTAGATCTGGCTTTAAGGTCTCTGTGCCTCATACTCGGTAGAGATATTTCTCTGGTGTGTAGCTGTGAAATGATAAGATGCCCAGATACAAGGCTGGGGACATGGCGCAGAGAGATAAGAAAAATTCAAAGAGTGCTTGGGGAATGAGTGTGGTTCCTGCCATTTGCAAAGAGACCAGACCCAGTATCCTAGAGCCGTGGGGGCCCCAGGGTGAACTGGGAAACAGGTCTGTGTTGTAGCAGCTTCTCCTACAAGGATGTGGTATTAGCAGGATAATCTAGGTCCCGAGGTGATCCCCCTTCAATTCTGAAATTCAAGAATGTTATTTTTTTCCCCTCTGGTTTGTTAATAGGGCTTTAGATGCCTTGGGATAGGGATAGTCTTTGTGTTTGTTCCAGTTCCAGTCAAGCTGCTCACCCTGGAGAAGACAGTAACTAGTAATATTTTTAATGGTTTTTGTGCTACAATTTTGTTTCTTCAGCAGTTCAGCCTGCTCTCTCCATCTCCCTGCTGCACAAACCTGCATTGATACACTCCTCCCAGTGGCTGAACTTGGCAAATCTTTCTTAAATCAAAAAGTTGTGCTGAACTTTGTTAAGCAACCTTGAATTTTTCCCTACTTTGGTCTGTTGTACCTCCCAGTGTAAAATACAGAATGGCGGCTAGCCTCTGGGACATAGTTTGCAGTTAGTGGCAGACTGCTGTTCATTTGATGGTTGTCTTCTGAAAGAAATACTTGCAGACTTCTTATGAGCCATGGAGAAACTGTCACTGCTCAGAAAGTTGAACTGCTGGTTTAAAAGCATCAGCACTAGCACCATTACTGTTTGGGAAAATTTGCTTGCTGATCTTTGAGTAGGGAAATGGCTTTTAAGGTTAGTGGCGGGGTTTATAGGGAGAAATGAGTGTCAAGAAAGCTTTATTCATAATTCATTCTGTGCTTGGACCTTATGGATTTCAACTTGAAACAGCACAAGAAAAGGGGAGGAGGGAGAAAAGATGAATGGCACCATATGGGTTGCTGGAATAGAGAAGAGCAGTCGTGGGTGGGGAGCATTATGCCTATTTAATAACAAAGACACTGTCTGTGCTAGTACATAGGGAACATGAAAATAGCAGTTCACATTCTGTTTCTTCCCTAAGTGAAGCTGTCTTTTGAATGACTGGATTTGACAAGGTCACGATCTGTGCATCTTGTGAATTTGACTGATCTTAATGACCTGAAACAGGGCAAGCAGAAACTGTTGATGTCAGAGGAAGGTTATCCAGAACACTAGAAAGAGTTAACAGCATCTAATATCTATGAATGCCGTGGCAAAGTTGCTGACACGACATAAAAAAGTGCAGCATGCTACCTGAGCCTGTAGAAGGTGGCACAGCTGCCATGCCTCATCATCCGCTCCTGCTCTGCATTTCTGATTTGTGGGCAATTCAGCAAAATTCATTGGTTCTTTCTGTGACCATTATCTGTATGTGCATGTGCATATGAGAAATATTTACTCTTTCATTTAAGATGCCCAATAGACTCCATTGACGTGTTTGTTGTTGTTTTTCCAAATGCCGAAAGAACAATGGGTCAGAGTGATTTAAAACATGAGTCTTTTTCCCCAGCTGGATCTGTGCTACAGAGGTTGCTGTCAGTCATCTGTGACCAATACATCTGGAGTTGACACTTTCAGCTGAAACATTTGAGGGACATAAACAATGCTGAAAGCTCCTAGGAGAGAGTCTTTGTCTGTGCTTTTGTATTTTTTAGCATAGTGAGGTCTGTATTGGATCCTCTGGATGGTGCATGTTACAAAAAACAGGAAAGAGAAGACAGATTTTTGAAATTGAGAGTTATTTATTAACTCACACTATGGAAGTAATCATTTTTGTACTAAGTAATTAAGAAATTAAGTAAATTTTTTGTGTTATGATTTCAAAATGCTAGTAACAACAGGTAAATGCGGTTTATATGTATTGTACAAATGGAAAGATATTTTATAATTGTGATCTGATCACGCTCATACACTATTAAGTGCTTACCATGTGAATTCAGCAAGTCATTCCTGCTCTTTCCCATGCTGTTAGGTCATTTTTACGATTAGTTCAGTGCAGAGAGTTCATGTTGTACTTTCTGATCTTAGGTCTGCAATGCTGGAGATGACCACTGGATGGAACCATTACATTTTACTTAATATGGTGTTGCAAAACCTTGCTGTATGTGACTGTAATATATGTTCCTAAGAGGAAAGCTTTTATTAAATAATGATGTTACCATTAATGTTTGATTTAAAAAAAGTGTATAAAAACCGTAAAGAAAGCAGAGTTCAAGTAGTGCTTCTGTGAATTTGGAATGGTGAAAAGAGAGGATATTTTCTCTTTTGCAATCTGCAATTATTTTATTTGGAATAATCAAAGTTGAAAAACAAACAACATAAACTACACTTTTTAAGTCATGAGGGCTTATAAGAAAGATACTGTGTACACTCTACAGTAGTTACTAGCCAGCAGATTATGCAGCCAGAAGTTTTTCAAGACTTAACGTTTTTTGGCAGATAGCAAAAAGCTTCCACTGTGGGAGAAGTTAGGCAAAAGGATTTTAAGAAGTCATGCTTCAATTATTCTGGTTAATTAAAAAGAAAGTCAGTCTGTAATTAAGGGAGTAGTTGTTCTTTTCTTTTTTTTTTTTTTTTAAATGAAGTTCAAAGTTAATTTAGAGCTAAGATTATAGGGTTTATTCTCTCCTGCCTTTCACTTTGAGCAGATGAACATGATGGTTGCTGTCATAACACTGTGTGCTACATGTGTGACCTCCAGAGGTGAACATCTGAGTTCATCAGCAGTTTGAATTTAAAGAACTAGCTCCTATATTTGGAAACTTTAACAGATTCATGTCATTTCAGATCCATACCAAGATATTCTTTGCATGGTGATGAATGTGATAGCAGGAAAAGATTACAGTAGAAAGCTACTTTTCTGATTTGCTAACAAGGCATTTTGCTTAAATATAAATAATAAACTTCTATGAAAGTGGTGGTAAAACAGACCTTTTCTTGCCCCTCTTAAAAAGGAAAATATGATTATAGTGACTCGGTATGGTATCATCCCCTAGGTACTGGACAGCAGGCAACTCTCATTGCGATGTAAGCTCTATAAACTCACGCTAGAGTCCCGAAATCTTTATTTGTCTTGCATTCATGTCAGGAGGTGTTAGGGCAGGAGGCTGCCTTCATGGGTGGTTAACAACTGGCATGGGACAGGTTAACAACACGCAGAGACTTTTTTCCTCCTTTTCTGTCCTATGTTATAGTGGTGGGACTGGAAAAAAGGAACATAGCCTCTGAATGTTTGTAGTATCTTGTAAATCATCTGATATTTAGCTCTTTATTTAAGGAGAGAACCAGACATAAAATAGAACATATTTAATTATTATATTAAATATACCATATGATATGAACATTGTACCTTTTCTTTTTTTTTTGAGTGGGTTATACCTGTTTAATGAGGCTAAACAGCACTGGCAAAACTGACTCTGAAAATGTAAGAGTGCTGATACCCTTTCTACCAGTGCAGTAAGAGGATTTAAGGAGCACAAACAGGAGTAGTTCAGCTAGATGGGTGCAGTCCTATTTAATCTGAGAATCCTTTGCTGATAGTGCTGGGGTTTGTTAGTACAGTGGCTCTAAGGATCTGCACATGAACTGCTGAAATTCTGCTTGTATTACAAAGTAAGTTACCAAATTTCTAAAATGATACCAAGGCTAGGCTAAATATTGAAACCCATTATTTCTTTTGAAAGATAAGAAAAGATCACCTTAGAGGCAGCCTTCATTTGTTAGGACTTTGGAGGAAATCCAGTCCTTATGGGGAAAAGGAGGAGACATCTAAATTGCAGCATGAAGTAAAGGAATGATAGAGCAAACTATTTGCTTTGGTGTTTTTCAGCCTTACTTTTCAGATTACTGAAACCCAACAGAGAACAGCTGTGTTTTCCAAGCTGGGTTAACCAAGCCTGCTTCTTCATCTCCTTTGCTATGACTTGTGTGAAGTGGTGGTGGAGGATTTTTTTCTCCACTCACCCTAGTAGCTCTCTTTAAATTCATTTAGAAAATGGATTAGATTTCACAAACCAAAAAACACCTTGTTTTTTTAATATTTAACGAATATGACTATTCAAGTCAGAAATAAAACCAAAAATATCTTATTTTTCTGATAATTAGCCTTTTCATAATGTTTGTCACTTGCGTTCACTTAACCCTATGCTGCCTTCTGCTGCAAAAATGCATATCACCTTAAATGTGTCACTATAGATACTTGTCACGTTGTGATATCTCCAGCTAGGTAACTCTACCTACTTTACTTCTGGTTGTGAAGAATTTTCTTACATGGCTGTTGGCTTAGGTGGCTTGTTCTTTAGATGGCTTTTGGTTTAGCAAATATAACAAAACACAGAATAGAGCTGGGGGACTAACCCTGGTTGGAGCTTTCCTTTAAGGAAAGTGAAAATTAATTCAGTTTTATCGTTATCAGTTGTAATGTTGGCATCTGCCTGTTGCTTCACAGCACCTCCCAGATGCTGAAGTTTCCAATCTGTCCTGCTTTATAGCTCCTTACCTGCCTTGCTCCTTGCAACTAGACTACCATGGTGTGATTGAGAATTTCAGGCTGCACAAGCATCAGATGATGATGAGATTTTTTGGTTTAAGACTAATTCATTGTTAACTTGTTAATTGGTGAAAATTCCTCCATCAGAGATCAGAAGTTTGTGCTGCTAATTATCGTGATCTGGTATGTGAAACTCTGCTGACACTGGCAGACTGGAATAATTAGAAGTAGAGAGAAGCAAAACCAGATTACTTATAATCTAATTGATTTAATGGGATAATCAGTTTTTCAGTGCTCCCCATTGCCTCAACAATAATGAGAATAGTGTATAAGCAGCTACACAATATTGGAATCTTGACTAGTATCCAGGTATAGATCAAGCTCTGTAACCAAATAGGCAATATATAAATTAGTGTAAGAGATTCTCTGAAGAGTATCTATAAGAGTTTGCACAACATTTAAAAGGGAAGTCAGAGCTCATGTGTTTGAACTTTTGGCTGCTGGGGAGTTGCACGTCATGGTTGGGTCAGCGTAGCAGCATGGTGCTGCTCAGGTGGTGAGTGACAGCTGTGGTGGTGCCCTGGGCTGGTGGCCAGAGAGGCCAGAGCACCTTGCTGGTCAGAGGCAGTTCTCTTAGGGAGAGCCAACAGTGTACGAGGCCGAAACACATAACATAGAATAATATCTAAAGACCCAGAGTTATCATTAGCATATGAGGTACTACAGTAGCTTTGGTGGACATATATTTGGTGTTATTATGACCAGATTTTAAAATAGATAATTCAAAATGTTTTAGAACTCTTCACTTATACAAAAAAGTTTCTACACTTTACTTTTTCATATGTAGTTGAAGTGGTGTGGTTTTTTTTTTTATTTTGTGGGGAGTTTTGTTTGGTTTTGCCTTAAGCTGGAAACGTGGTGTTCTTGTAGGATAATATTGCTGAGCCTGTTATCTCGCTATTTCTTCTTGCCTTTGTTTTGTTCTTTGTGTTCACTGTTAATTATATTTCTTCTCTTTGCTTTCTTGTGCTCTTTTACTTGCCAACATAGTATCATCTTTACATCACAAAGACAGCGGGGAGAAGTCTGCTCTTGCAGTCGCCTGCCCACGTAGTCGGCACAATGCGTCTGGTCACTTAGTAAGTGCAGCGGAAACATCCCACCAATGCTTTGTAGGACAGAAGGATGCTGGCACCAGAATGGTAGCCATGATCTGGTTTGACCTTAAGCTAGGAATATAAAGAGTTAGAGCTGAAGTTTGAGAGAGAAAGGTTGGTGGGATGTATGCAGTGCTGGGTGAAATTAAAGGAGATAAAGCAACATAAAGGAGGAAGATAGAAGGGAAATGGAAAGCGTTGAGATGAGTTAATGGCTGCCCACAGGTGATGTGTGTCATGTAGCAATAAATACAGTAAGAGTAGAAGGGGATGTGGGGGAAAAGGCCAAGGTGGGTGAACAAGTAATTACAAAATGCAATTGCAGGTAAGAGGAAAAAAGTTGTGAGAGGCAGAGATCCAAGAAAAGGCTGGGAGGAATATAGAAAAGAAGGTTGCTCTTATTTTTAAAAGAAGAGTTTAAGATAAAAAGACTTTTTTTTTTTTTTTTAATCTGGGTGGAAAAGGTGCTTCTCTTGCTTGAGAAACCCTGAAGAATGGGGAGAGGGTGAGGAAGATGTTAGCAGGTCGCTTCAGATCAGTTCAGAAACAGGTCACCAGCGGAGCGGTATCTCACCATGCCAGCACTGAGCTGCCGTGCTGTGCCACGGGGGTGCCTGGCTGGGCAGGACCAAGTGTCACTGGCCGGGGGGCTGAGATGGGCAGGCCCAGCCCCATTGCTGGGCCGAGGTGTGGGGCGCCCAAATGTGAGGCCGCAGCCAGGCCAAAGCAGGGCTGGGGTGCCCGGTGAGGCCGGCCCTGCTTGCTGGGGCCCGGTGTGGAGCCAGGGGCGGAAGTGGCCGTGTTTGGTGGGGTAGGAGCATCGGGCCCTGTCTCCCAGGCTCAGCTTTACCTCTCTGCTCTTCTCATCATTGGTACTGGGAAAACTTCCCTCATCGCTCCAGTTATCTGCCCCCATCTTGCAGTTAGGAGTATCTTGGCATGGTTTGGTTTTTTTCTGGAGTCACTGCTTTGTCAGAAGCGTCGCCAGGCAGACCAGGAAAATGTAGTCACTGTTCTTCAAATGCCAGCCTCTGCTTAAAGAGGATTTTCTGCTTCCTCGGTAGAAAACAGTATGATTTGTCTCCTTTCTTGTCTGGTTCAAATCGTTCTCCTGATTGTAAGTACTAGAGTTCCTTGAATTTGAAAACAGATGATGAAGTATAGTCCTGAACTGAGCCTTTTACCTCTCCTCATGTCTTCACTGCTCCTGTGGGGTAAAAACTCAACAAACCAGACCCTCTCATCTCCTCCTAAGCCTGTGCTTTGCTTTAACATTCAAATAGTTCCTTGCAAAGCAAAGGACCTAATTCGAATGCACATACACTACCCTCGCCCCAAAAACCAACCAATCAACCAAAAAAACCCCACCAAAACCAAACAACAACTGGGTATTTAAAACTTGATAGAAAATACAGGGGTTTAGTAAGGAGAATTCTTTTGTTATAAATGAGTATTTTTTAAAAAAGGCTCTTTCCTCATCAGAATGAGTTAGGTTTTTCACAGAAAACTTTGGGGGGGGGGCAGGGTGTGGAAAGTACCTTGTAGCAGCTGATAGCTTGACCACTGTGGCACATGTTGGGGCAGTGAAGTTGAAGTCCCTGCTTTGAACTGAAGTGTGCAGTCATCTGGTGTATGAGTGTGTTCTGCTTTCATAATGCTTTAAAAAAAAAACAAACAAAAAACCCCAGAGGTTTGGGTGACCCTATGTCAGTTACACAGCTCTTGTTATAGCTCAAAAGTATTGTCTCAAGAATGTACTTTGTATGAATTCTTATTTTTTTTTTTAGCTGTTCTCTTTCAAAAATCTTTAGGACTTTACCTGTAAATACTTGAAAACTTCATGTTAATCCAACAAAAGAAAGTGCCTAAAATATATGGAACTTGATCCAGCCCGCCCGTCATTTGTCACTTGTTCAGAGTTTTTCTCTTGAAGACAGGGGAGGGAGGTTACTTTTCAGCATGCACATTGGTAGCTTTGGCTGCATGCTTTATATTGTATGGACCTTAGTGCCTGTGTACAGTAATGTGACGTGTAATTCCCAGACTTTAGGTCCCCAGGTAAATAACTGCAAACGATTGATGAACAAGGACATTTCAGTAACATCTTCCAAAGTTAAACTGACAGGTTAGAGTCATTTTGTGCGTTTACTGTCACATAACACCAGAGAGCATGCAGGAGGGTCAAGTGATAGCTGAAGATGAACTAATCCCAGTGAAAGTCTGTACGAGCTTTACTTCAATTTTTTGTCAATCTGTGGGATTTCTGCCAGTATATTTGTGTTAAAAGAGGTGTACAGCATAAAATGTTATAGTGGGCAGCTCTGGAATAGCCTGCCTTAGTTTCCTAAGATTATGAAAGAAGTTGGTTAATATTCTGGATTATAAACATGCATCCTAGATTTTGATCTTGGTGTGCTTGCTGGGGAATCACTACTGTGGTGATGCCGGCTTATTCTGTTGCAACTTGCTCAGTCTCCATGTTTCAGCATGGGTCCACTTCCCACAGAACAGGGTCGCTGGAGTGTGATGCTCAGGATTGCCAGAAACTGAAGCAATAAGTAGAAGGCACAAAACATGAACATGAATGCTGCTTTCGGCTTCTCTTGAAGCTTAATATGTTCTTACCTTTAGCTGAAGGTGAGTTCTGATGGTGGCGTTTAATCCAGCAGATACACTGACCGTGTGACAAAGAGTATATAAAGTATAGCTACTTAATGTTATAGTACAGAAGTGAAATCTTAAAAGCTTCTTGAAAAATCACAGGTAGCTTCTCTATAGTAACACAATGAAATTGAAAGGTAAAATTCCAGCATATTTTAACGCAGTGCATGTGTGCAATAGAACAAGCAAAGCAAGTTTTCAATGCTTTCAAAGTGTGTTTTAAGTATTTCATAACAAAGGTGAGACTAACACCACATGCATTTTTGAGTATTTCTATATATTTTGTGTGAAAACAGTAAAAGTATTTCTAATAAATAAAAGTCATAAAACAGTTACAGTATGCTATAAAAGTGCAATTTATTTTACACTTGGTAATGCAGGATGCAGTAGAGTAACACTAAATAAAATCTAATGCAGTGAATTTGGCAGAGTACTAACTGTACATTTAGATGATTGTGCTATTAACCTCTTCCATATACCCTCTCTACTTTGTGGGCTACCTTTCATTGCAGTAATAAGTGATAAGGACTACTATTAGCATTATGTGGTGAATTAGTGCCTCCCTAATTCAATTTTCTCATCCAAACTGTTATGACAATGACCTATATAGTCTTTAAGGTGAAATTAATTTTGGTTCAGAGGGCTGGCATATGGCTTATGGTTCACTTAAGTCCTACTTAAGCCTTACTTTGATGTTTTATTTAGTATATCTTATATAACAATTAAGCTCAGACTAGAATATTGTATTCTAGTTTTGCCCCGTTTATTTTAAGGGCTATTCTTTCATTAGAAATACTTGTTCAAAGAACATTATATAGTTTGGTGGTCACAAGCCAAATGCTGCTGCAGCTGAAGCTGCCCATTGCATAGTCCTCAACTGTGCTCCTTCAGTTATGTGTATCAAGATTTATTCTTGCATTAGATGGTCATACATTCTTTTAAAAGCATTTGTGCAGTCTAAATTTTTGTAGAATAAGGCAGAGAATGCATTTTTTTAAATCTGTCAGTTTCATTAATGAAACTTTTTTTCTTTTAAACTGTATGGTTTATTTTAGTCAGTCTGGATAGTGGTAGAATGCTCAAAGCAGAAATGTAAGTTTTGTGAAAAAGTATTTTGTAAAAGAGAATCAAGTTTCCCAAGGGTAAACATTCAGCTTAAGCTTGCTTCTTACTAAAACCCACAGAATTTGCCAAGAAAGACTTTATGAATGTACCAAACTCAATAAAAGCTTTAGAGTTTGTACCCTATATACCAAAGAATCCACTTCTCTGTCAAAGGTTCTCCCCGCTTTGATTTTTCAGGGGGGGCGGGGTGTGTGTGTGATTTTTCCAAGGGATGAGTTGAGGCTAAAGAGTAAATGGATACTAATGATTATGCAAACAAAAAAAGTGAACATAACATGAATCATTTTATAAATCCATTGAAAACTAGGTGGTGTTCTCGTATAAGCTAATCCATGTGTCTCCTTCGTGTATGAACTGTGAAAGTCTTTAATTCCATACTTAATTTCAGTATTTTTTTTCCCCCTTTGATACACTTGTGCCTTCATTTTAATGTATGAATAGCCTCTTTATCTTGGTTAGGTCAAGTTTAGATATCTAATGAATTTCAATACCTTTTTTTTTTCTCACCAAGGTGTTTAAAGATTGTGTCTGTTTGTGTTATGAGAGCTGTAGGGATCCAGCTTTTTTTGTGTCTCTTCATGTTCAGTTCTGTGGACAGTGGAGCTAATGAAGTGTACTTTTCTCTGCATTCTGTAAAGGAATTAGTACCTGTGCAAAGATAAAAATCCAAAATGCAGCCACAATTTGGGTTAATTCTTTCAAAGGATGCAGGAGGAACGTGTTCTACTGTAACATTTCTCATTGCTCTTTCCAAGTGCACTGAGCCTTGAAAACTGAGGTAAACTGAAAAAAGTCTGCGCTTTTGAAGGCAAGGAAACTGGATAATGGCACAGATCAAAATCCAAATTCTAAATGCATAACTTAGTCTTAGAAAATCATTTTAGGAAGATGTGGTGCAGACTAATCCCAAATTCAGTCATAGGTCGCATGAGACTGTTCTGACATTTAGAATGGTCCTCAGCACGGCAAGCTTTCAGGGTGACATTTAGATGGAACTCTTTAGAAATATATCACGTTCTCAGGAAAGTGCTGCAGAGTAGAGCAGATTTATAGAGCGAGGAGCCTATTATGCAGAACTGTAGATCACTGCTGTCTACCAATAAGGCTAGCTTTTTTGCTAATATTCACCAAGTGTCCTTTGCTTTTCTCCTCTCCTTGTTGAAGCAACAATTCAATTTGATAGCATTTTTTTAAAATATTTTTGCTGGGAACAGTAAACTTCTATCTTTTGTCTAATCACCTGCTCAATCCACTGTCTGCTTTTCCTTTAACTCTTTCTTCCATTTTGCTTTAAGTTGCCTGTTTATTCCAAAGTTGGAAATATCAGCACACTGTACATATAATAATATAGCTGGGTTCTGGATAGGGTATCCACTGTATTCTTGTGTACTGTATATATGCAATTACAATGATAAAATAAATCAATGAAAAGTAATTTCTAGAATGCAGTGTTACTATGTGGAGTACACTGTTACTCTGAGCAAATGTACTGTTCAGAGAGTGGAAAAACATTTAAAAAAGAGGAGGGGGCAAGGGGGCATAAAATGACTGTAGTTACCTGGTGTCAAATTTTGTGAAATGAATAGTATAGCACACTTTTGGCGTTCTGTAAATTACATGGCATTTTCTGTAACATAGATAAAAATATTTCCTAGAAATCTATAACCGTACTGTTTCAAGAATGTCTAATTTTTTTTGATAAATCTATGACTACTATACCCTTCTCTTCAGGCTCTGTGTTGTGCTGCTTAATATACTGGCAACATGACTGAATTTGGATCATCTGGGTTCAGTGACCCAAATCCCTGAAGGTTTTACTGATGCATCCTCTTTTTCCCTGTGTGTACTATTCATTCAGTTATATGGAGTAGAGGCTGGGCTGACTGCTCCTTTGGATTCGGCAACCGACTTAGCCTTACATGATAGGTACTCTTCATTAGTGCTTTGGATGAGGGTTTCTATTACGTATCAATGGAAAGGGCTGATATAGGTAGAAATAGTGAATGCCTTATATGAATACAGTGCATTAAATGAACTCTGAGGGCACATCTGAGTTTGAGTATCAGAATGCTGTTTACTGGTGACATTATACAAATGAGCAATGGAAATTTTAAAGATGTGATATTATAACAATGAGAGAGGGGTTGTTTTGTGTGGTTTTTAGGTTAATTAATTCATAGTTAAAGTCCTTCTTACTAGTCTACTGTCACATCATCTCCTTTTTTTATGTCCTCGTTTATATCACTTCTGTATTCTGCTACTATGGAAGTATATTCTAATTAACTTTTTCATGGACTAGTGTAATTGAAGTTACAGCTTGGTAAAGCTGAGGGTCAGTGCGCGTTCATGATGACTGCGGATTAGGAAGATATTTAAAAACTTACAGTTGATAAAAATGCATGAGAGGAGAACCAGTCATGAACCTGATTTCAGCTAAAAAGAAATCTGCTATTACTTTCATGATGTTAAGAGTCCTTCTGATTTGTGAAAAGCTTGCTGCGTTCTTCTTTCTATGCAAATTTCCTAAAATTATATGAACTCTTGATGTTGCAAAATGTAGGGTGCTCAACTGGTCTAGCTATGCAGATGGAATCAGGTATTTTTGCGTTAATGAAGAAAGGGAAGTATCTGACATTTCATTATTTCATTTAATGATCTACATCCTCATAAAGAGATTTACAAATGAAATACAGAAGACTATCATTCACTTAACTCTGTAGAACTTGTGAAGACTAGAACTAACAGAATATTAGTGGAGAATTTCATTCAGGCTGTAAGAATAATTCACTCTTCAGTTCAGCAGGTAGACAGAATACTTTAAAAATTATCAGGTCAGGCCAGGCTGAAATAAATGTGTTTGTGTACAGCATGCAAGTATCAGCTATCCTTTCCACACCTAAAGCATAGTCCTAAAACAGTGGTATGCTGTTAATGAAAAATTCAGAGAACCAAAGGAAACTAAGGCACAGAGAATAATGACTTTATCCCAAAAGAGCAAAATAAAGTTATTGAAATCGCCTTTCTACATTAGACCTGTTGTGGAGATCTAGAGGGTAGATAGGATGTTGCTGGTTTCCTTTATTCCTGGTACCTACACAGCTATTGGTGTGAAATTTAAATGTTAGTTTTTGTGGTTGGTGTGTTTTTTTTTCCCCTCCTTCCTGCTGTAATCAAGTATCTCAAGAGTTGGAAACAAGTATCTCAACAGCAAAACTTGCAAAAACAACATAATCTGTAATAACAGTAAATAACTTTTATGGGAGGTAGTATAAAGATAAATGCTAATTAAGTAGGAGATTTTATTTTTTTGTGCCTAAGAAAAAAAATGACTAGCTACAGCTCTTAAATGAATATTTCTTCCACACTAGGTTTTTACAAAATATTGTATAATTAGACTGACTTAGAAGTTGAGAGTTGTGTTTCTTTTGGATTTATTTTGGAATCATTGAAAACAAGACTGAATGTGTCAATTCTCCTTGTATACAGAAAGGGGAAGAAGCACGAGCATAAAGAATTCAAGGCCAAAAGTATGCAGTATGGAATTTTACAGTTTGAAAGAGTGGATGAAATTATACAGGGTCAAGATAGATTTGTTTTTCTTGGCAGATGGAAAGTTCAGTAAAAAAATTATTAATTCATTTATACCTGTAAGGAAAGTAGATGGCAAAACTGACACAAGTAAGGCAATGGACTGTATGCTGGAGGTAGCATTCCTGTGAATAACTTCTTGGGCTGTAGGTTCAGATGTTGCTGCAACTAAGATTAAGAAACAGAACACTCACTTGAAGTAATAGAATCGATTTCGTTGGAAAAGACCTTTAAGATCATCAAATTCAACTGTTTATCTAACACTGCCAAGTCCACCACTGAATCATGTCCCTAAGCACCACATCTACATGTCTTTTAAATACCTCCAGGGATGGCAACTCAACCACCTCTCTGGGCAGCCTGTTCCAGTGCTTGCCAACCCTTCCCAGGAAGAAATTTTTCCTAATATCCAATCTAAACATCCCCTGGCGAAACCTGTGGCCATTTCCTCTCGTCCTATCGCTTGTTACCTGTGAGAAGAGGCCAACACCCTCCTCACTACAGCCTCCTTTCAGGTACTTGTAGAGAGTGATAAGGTCTCCCCTCAGCCTCCTTTTCTCCAGGCTAAACAGCCCCAGTTTCCTTAGCCGATCCTCACAAGACTTGTGCTCTAGACTCTTCACCAGCTTCGTTGCCCTTCTTTGGACTCTCTCCAGCACTTCAATGTCTTTCTGGTAGTGAGGGGCCCAAAACTGGACACAGTATTCAAGGTGTGGCCTCACCAATGCCAAGTACAGAGGGACAATCACATCCCTAGTCCTGCTGGCCATACTACTCCTGATACAAACCAGGATGCTGTTGTCCTTTTTGACCACCTGGGCACACTGCTGGCTCATATTCAGCTGGCCATCGACCAACACCTCCAGGTCCTTTTCCACTGGGCTGCTTTCCAGCCACTCTTCCCCCAGCCTGTAGCATTGCTTATATGGGTTGTTGTGCCCCAAGTGCAGGACCCAACACTTCGACTTGTTGAACCTCATACGAGTCAATGCATAAGACTCCCTCAAAACTACAGAAAATTAAATAGCTGTTCTGAAATTATGGGATTGCCCACATAACTTTATATAATCTTTCTGTCTTCAAGATATTTAAAGGGTTGCTTTTTGAATTTGCAACATATTTTCCCTAATATTTTTAATGGAGAAAAGTTTTGTCTTTACCTTGAGTGACCACAGGGTGGCAACATTAAAAAATAAAACCCCAAAGCATGAGCCCTTGTTAAACAGATGTACAGGTAAGGTGAGGGTTGAGTCTTGTGTAGTTTTTAGGTTGTGCCATGAGAGGGCAAGTACAGGTGGGTGTGTGTCTGAGGATATGGCCCAACCTTAGGTTTTTGCATCAAGTTCGATAGCTTAAGAGCTCATGGTTGCAACTGCTAGCTTTGCTTATGGTTGTAACAAGAGAAACTTGATTCAGAATGAAACATTTTCAGTCTTTACTGTGGACCGATAAATTTTATGTGACAGAAGGTAATGTTTTATTCTGATAACCCAAAGTGAAGAGTTACTGATCTGTTGAAAGCGTTGAGGACAGGTCTGGCTCGCAGTTGGTGTAATACACAAAAATATGCTGCAGTGTTACCATAATAAAGGAATAGGACGAAGAGCCAACATGCTGCTACTGTTAATACTCATCTGAAATTTTAGTTAGCAAAATTAATACATACAGCACATAAATTGATTTTAGAATTCTCAGTTGCATATTAAAGTGCATATATTTTGTTTTATCTTTTCTTTCTAGTATGATTGTTTTCTTTAAAATATTTTCTAAAAAGCATAGTTTGTCTCATTTAGTGCCTTTTCACAACTGATTTATGTTTTTTCTGAATGCCTGTTTTTAAAATAAAGTCCTTGAGACTTCAAAGGGCTTATATCTTGAGGTATGTACAGTTAACGTCTGAGTATTGCAATGTGCTTATAAATGCATGTACAACAATTCATTCTAGAAATTGGCTCACAGAAGGTATAATAGTTTTCTATTGTTATAGTCTAATGAAGTGAAGTGTGATGAGGTGAATTTAAGCCTTGTTGATTAATCTATGAACGGATTGTAATCTGTTTTTCAAAAGGAGTTTGGTTGGGGAGGGGATTAGGTCTCTAATTCACATAGTTTGCTTTCTGCTCCTTGATTTTTAATAAGTAGGAAGAGATTCTGAATGAATCACTGGAACTTTGAACTCATCCAAGAGACAATTAGGAGAATGTTTAATAAAAGATTTAGCATTCAGGGTGAATAATGGTAAGATCTACTAAATCTTTTTCTCTTCCATTTATAAAAGTATTTCAGCAAATCTGTGAGATGCAGTCTACCTTAGTTGCTCATACAAAACTGAGAAAGAGGAAAAAATTACCAGCTGCATGTCAGACTTGATGTCGACTTATTGTTAAGCACATCTGCAGCAAGTAGTCGTGTGTTTGCATTTGTGTATATATCTACAAAAAGAGTAGTTAGCCTCATGAGCAGTTCCTACAACTGTCATCTAATACATATGAATATAAATTCCTTTCCAGACTTGTAAGTAAATGGTGTGGCATCCTTTTTCTACGTGCTTTCCGTGATTTTTTTCCAGTTAAATATTTTTTTTTTTTTTTTTTTTACTTTTTGACTTGTATGACAATAGGGTAACAGTGATTATCTTTTCCATAGACTGTGTTAGCTCTATCTGGCAGAAGAAAATTAAGGAACAAAAGTAGTACAAAAGTATTTTCCTCAAAAAATGGCTAAATTAGATCAGTAGTTTTAAAGCCTGTTAAACTAAGAAGGAAATGCACCCAATAAATCTCTAAATATAGGTCTACCCTATACTGCTGAATTTTCATGTATTTGAATTTCACACTAAATGGCATCCAGGCAGGACTGGTATGCGTTACTAGAGAAGAGTAGTGTGCAGCTAGACATACACGTTTAATATTTTCTGTTGTGCTTTTTATATCTAGTAGTTCCAAGTCAAGAGTTAGACTTCTGCTTTGTGCTAAGAGAATGTGCAGACTTTTCCTTTTAAGGTGGTGACAGCCACGCAGATGTCACAATTTATCACTTGGCTTTAACGCAAATGTGACATGATCTCATTAAATTTCTGCCACGAGATTTTTATTGCTTTAATAATTTGTTGCAATATTTATAGAATACTATGATGAATTGTATTGAATTTATCATATTATCCAATAAATAACATGACAGAACAATAAATCAATCACATTTCAAAAAATGTATTGTCTGAAATTCTTGATCCAAGCATGATGAGGGCTCCTCTGAAAATAAAAAGGAAGTTTATTAACTTGAAATCTTTCATAGTAAACTGATTAGTTTGGGTCTTTATCAAATATACTGTAAGATTTTGTCTGGTAGTTGGTGACAACTTTTTAAAATAGAGTACTTTGGCAATGAGTATTGTCTTCTAGAACAGGTACACAGACTGAATGCAGGAGCGCAGAATAAATGATCACTTGAGGCCTTCAGCTGAAATGGTTCATGTCCAATGCTGATTTGCCTTTTAATTTGTTTGAATAGTAGTGACACCATCACTAGAACTGAAGGAGCAGGAAGGAGAGTACATGAACAGAGATCAGAGTAATCTGTAACAACCCCTTCTGTTTGTCTTAACCACCTTTTGAAGGAATTGGAGCTTCTAATTCAAGATATCTGTGAAGCCATGAGGAGAGCTGGACTGCATGAAATACAGGTATTCCTGGGTACCTGTAATTATACACTAATAGCTGTTAAGCAGTAACAGAGTTAATGTCATATGCAGTAAAGGAAGGTGAAATAAAAAGTTTAAATTAATGACAAAAACAGTCACAGGTGGTTATTTAATCCTCTAGATTATTAACTTTTTTATTTAAAGTATGCTCTGTATATGTCCAGCCTCCCCCACCCCCATACATTATGATTCATTGTAAACTGGCACTATGGTTATTTTTAAAATTGTGGTTATTACTTGTATGAACTCCTGTAATCCAAAGAATCCAAAACAGGGAGAAGGACACCAGTGTGCTGAGAATTATACAACTACATGCAGAAATGCTCCAAACATCACCGATGCAGACCCTCGACCTATGTTGTATGCTGTCTAAGTATATGGTGAGAACAGGGAAGGATGCAGACAGATGAGGAAGTAGAAAGAAATAATTAAACAGTGATATCTATTTGACTCAGCCCATCAGCAGCCTTATCAAATTAAGGTTTTTTACAGTAGATTTTTAAGAGTCAGAACAATTATATTAAAATTGATTTTGTGAGTGCATACAGTATGTCATCCAAGCACAACACATAGTATTGTGCTTGTCTTCTAATACAAAAAAAGTACATAGAGATGGACCAAAACTAGAGTCTTTCTTAAAAAGGGGAGAAATTTGAGACCAAAGCAATAATTGGGATTTCTGTGGCAGCCTGGGTTTAAAAATCGAAATATTATATTGAATTTTGGAAGAAAAATACATCTTCATATTGTAAATATCTTTCAACATTTTTAAATGAGTTAAATTTTTGCATGGCAAAATAAAACACTTAATCTTTTGTGTGTGGAACTGAAGTGGAAGCCTGTTGTTGCAGTTCAGTTCTACTTTAAAATATCTACCTCTAGTATAAGCATGCTGCTTTTTACCTTTGCGCTTCTGTTCTTGCATGTGTGGCCTGTACTCCGTTATCAGTATGTGCAGGCACGTGACTTACATAAAGTGCTGCTTTATGTAGGTTGAACAGACATCATGAGAAACATAGCTAAACCTGGAAACATAACCTAGGCAGAATGGAGATGGGAGGCCTAACTATCTCTTTCTAAAAAAACTAATGAAATACACTAAGTGAAATCAAAGCAATAGGGAGTTTCCAGAAAAATTACATGACTTCATATAACATGCTAATATGAGATGTTTCAATTTAGTTTTGTCCATCTTGAAAGGAATTATCTTATTTTTCCTAAGATAAAAGTGAATAATTTGGCTTTTTTTTTTTTTTTCCCTCTCTACCATTAACTCTGTTGTCTCTGTAGATAGCTAGCAGTTTCCTTGAAAGTTTGGTGGGAAGCAGTTTGACAGTGCTAAGTCAAGACAGCTTTACATCAAAACATCCCAAGGAGTGTTACTGGAATGATCTGAACAATGGGTAGTTTTAGTCCCTGATCTGAATCCAGAGGAATGACCATGAAGTTTGGTACTCCACATCATGGTACACTACAGTTAGGTTGGTCTCTCTGCAAACTTATAACAGTTTCCTCCTGCTGTGGACTGAGGAAGCATTTTACACCGTATTTGATTTCTGGGACACAAAGACATTCTTACTTGATCTTACTATATAAAGAAAAGAGAATTGCTCACAACCCCTTTTTTGTATTTTTTTTTTTTTTTTTTAATTCATAGAATCATAGAATGGTTTGGATTGGAAGGGACTTTAAAGGTCATCTAGTTTCAGCACTACTGCCATGCGCAGGGACACCTTCCACTAGACCAGGTTGCTGAAAGCCCCATCTGACATGGCCTGGAACACTTCCAGGGAGGGGGTAGCCACAACTTCTCTGGGCAACCGGTTCGAGTGTCTCACCACCCTCACAGTAAAGAATTTCTTCCTCATATCTCATCTAAATCTACCCTCTTTCAGTTTAAAACCATTACCCCTCATCCTGTCACTACATGCCCTTGTAAAAAGCCCCTCTCCTGCTTTCCTGGAGGCCCCCTTCAGGTACTGGAAGGCTGCTATAAGGTCTCTTCTCTCAGCCTTCTCTTTTCCAGGCTGAACAGCCCCAACTCTCTGAGTGTCTTCATAGGAGAGGTGCTTCAGCCCTCTGATTATCTTCGTGGCCCTCCTTTGGACTTGCTCTAACAGCTCCATGTCCTTCTTCTGTTGGGGGCACCAGGGCTGGACGCAGTACTCCACATGGGGTCTCATGAGAGCAGAGTAGAGGGGGGAGAATTACCTCTCTCGACCTGCTGGTCACTCTTCTTTTGATGCAGCCCAGGATATGATTGGCTTTCTGGGCTGCAACCGTGCAGCGCTGGCTCATGTTGGACTTCCCATTGGCCGTCACACCCAAGTCCTTCTCCTCAGGGCCACTCTCAATCCATTCTCTGCCCAGCCTGTGTTTATGCTTGGGATTGCCATGACTCACGAGCAGGATCTTGCACTTGACCTTGTTGAACATCATGCAGTTTGCACAAGCCCACCTCTCAAGCCTGTCAGGGTCCCTCTGGATGGCATCCCTTCCCTCCAGCATGTTGACAGCACCACACAGCTTGGTGTTGGCAGCAAACTTGCTGACATGGGCAACTTTTGACAAAGATGTTAAACAGGACTGGTCCCAATACTGACCCCTGAGGAACGCCACTCGTCACTGGTGTCCACTTGGACACTGAGCCGTGGACTGCAACTCTTTGAGTGTGACCATCCAGCCAATTCCTTATCCACCGAGTGGTCCATCCGTCAAGTCCATGTCTCTCCAATTTAAAGACAAAGGTGTTGTGTGGGACAGTGTCAAATGCTTTGCAGCTTTTTCTTAATTTAATTTACTGGTCACTGGTCTGAACAGCTGACTCTCAGAAATGAGAAACAAAACAGAGAGGAGAACACTTAGTGCACAGTTGATTTTACTTACACAGTGACAGCCCTAGTGGAGGCAAATATTACCAGAAGGTAACCAGTTAATCCCCTTAGTTTTACTACAAACATTCTTTGACTGAACACAGTATTGGTATATTTCTGATGACTGCTTTTAAGTTTCCTGGAGGTTTAATGCACTTACAAACCATCCCCTACTCCCAACAAAACCCCAAATGATTTCGCATAACAGCAACTACTCTTTCTGGCATCATTGTATCATGTGTCCCTCTTTATAAACTTATCTTGCCTCAAAAATCAAATAATGTCTTGATTTTGTTAGTTAGTATTAGAAATGGTCTTACTAGGTTTGTACCCTTACAGTTGTATCAGGATGTTAAATATTCTATTACTGTAGACCTTGTCATAGTTCCTTACCTTTTTTTTTTTTAATACTTTTTTTGTGGTGTAACAACTTGGAGAAGTATTAGTCATTAGTCAAGAAACTTCTTTCCTATGATGCGTATTCTACTTTGGTCTCACATTTATTTTTAGTTGTCTAGAGTAAAATAAAATTCAGGCATTTCCAAGGACAAAAGAAAGGAAAATTAAGTGATTAACAGGGCACATTTTAAGGCTGATTCTGAAGGAGTAGTAGGACTTCAGACGTTTGAGCTCACATACTCGTTTTCAGTGGCTGCTTTCCCTGGCCTGGTGTGGCTGGGTGCCAACCCAGAGGCACAGCTCCTGAGCTGAGCTTTCCCCTGCTGCCATACTCCATTTTTCCCCTGCTGATGCTTGGGAAGCAGAGAGGAAAACTTGGCATGACTTGAATATGGAGGGCTGCTTCAAACGGCTGTGACAGAGAATCAGCACAGAAAACAAGCCTTCAACTCAGCTGACAGTTGAAAGGTTTTGATGATCTTTCCTTAACAGGTTATTGTTGTGTTTGAAATTGTTTGTAATTTTTGTGGAAAATCAATGAAATAGGACAGAGACAATATTTGTGGTACTTTCATAGAAATATCTGGCAAAATAATGACTGCTTAATCCTTTTAGAAATAGCAGCAGAGCTAAGTTTGCTTGGACTTCGCATGTTTACGCTACATAGCTATTACTGTGAGAACGTATCGTGCTTCTCTAAACTATGGATACATTTTCTTCTTTAGAACGTACCTGGTTTCTTGTATCTGGGCAGAGAAGGTTAGTAAGTTCGGTGCCCTTTTTTTGTTAATGCTGCTGCTTTTTCTTTCTTAAACTGTTCTATATCTGGCCTTAAAGCTAAAGTTGCTTACAGTTAGTAATAATGTGTTTTATTTGCCTTAACTTGGCATAGTTTTGGTTTCCTTTTGCTCCATTTTGAAGTGCAAATGGGTAATAACTTGGTGGCTTCCTTCTAATGCAGTTGGCAATTGTAATTTCCACCCATTTTCTTAATGAGGATAAATGAGATGTGGTAGCACTAATTTAATTAGAGGTGTAGGAGCTCTTAGTTCTAAGATTTACCATCAAGAGTACTCTTTCTCTCTCCCCTCGCACTGCCCCCATGAAGGCTTACATTCAGACAGTCATTCAGTGCTGAATAAGATAGACATGTTTTATGTACGCATTTATATTTTGAGGAAATATTTTGGTTCCACTGGAAATAACGACATTTGAATAATATTGATATGGTTTTCTGAATTGTTTTTTTCAGGTATGACTAAATTTCAAGTTCAGATAAAGTAAGAGTTCACTAAGATTTTTGATATTTCAGTTTGAGTGTTAAATTTACAAAGGATGGAAGCAGTGGATCCCAAATGGGTCTGGCCTCCCTAGGGAGGCGGCAAAGGAATGGCTGTGCAAGCTTCCATGCCATACCATTGAAAGCACTAAACCTGGAATTGGTATGTGCATGTTTTAGTAATTATCTGCTCATACCTTTCAAGGAGGACCTTTTAGGGGCATTATCAAGAATTGTAATAAGTTCTCTTGCATTAAATTAAAATCCACGTGAAAAGCCATTGGAAATTCTTGAATACTTTGATTTTTAAGAATAAGTTTTACAAATATTTACATTATCTAAGCAGTATTGATTTTTCTATGTGATGAGGTGTTTACTTTTTCATAGAGTGATCATTTTAGGGACAAATGATTCTATAAGACCTTGAAAGAAAAAGGTCACTTAATGCAGAATGTGCATCTATACAATTTATACTCCAATTAACATCCTGAATCATGGCAGACAACTGAGTTAAAAATCACTATGGTTTCATGCCAAAATCCATAACATAACATTCATTTTGCTCTGCACAATATAATTTTATTTGGAGAACATATTTGACTAGATGAAGACATCAGAGTGTCTTGGATGAGAGTCTGGCAGTAATCCCATGTATTTGCCATTATTATATTATACAGTTGTCACTGTGTCTAGGATTCAAAAAATTCTTCCCTTTTGGAAGGCTTCCTGTGGCTTCCCTGGAGAGAATTTAATAGTTCTGGAGGGATATAAATGCAGTTAGGTTAAAAAATGTATATACAAGTTGGGAAATGTTCAGGCAGTTTCCTGAAGGATTCAGTTCTTTTCCAGACTGAGAAACCCTGAGGCTTCATACAGTTGGAGCTATGATACGGTGGACATAGAGTATGTAGGGAAATGATGCAACTCTTGCAAACCTTTATCTTAAATTGTTGCCGTACAACACAGCAATAATCACGGCTTTTAATTTAACACATTGACTCTTTCCTTTCCAGATTGTAAGAACATTTTCTTGTAGCCTTGAAGAAAGTAACTATCTATATAATATGAAACATGGGAAGAAAAGCTATTCATGAAAATGAGCAGTTTACATGATATTAAAAAGTAGCCATTTGAATTCCCTCTACGCGTCGGTTTAAACAAGAGTTATGCCCCTAAATTATCAAAAGATTTCTGAAAATCTAATCCAAACTCCATAAGCTAAAGGTATTTTATAAATCTTTCAACCTCTTAAAAAAAAGCACCCGGACTGATCAGTAGCTAATGCATTTACCCTTGGGAATCCTGGAGTATCACTTTAAGTGATTAAGTAATGGGAAAAGAGCTTAATCTCTTGCAGCTTGACTACAAGTAAGGGAGATCAAAGACAGAGTGATCAGGTTTGCCAGCTTTGCTGCTCTTTTGAGACTAGGAAATTAAAACAGTTCCTCGTAAACTTAGATTTGTAGTCCTGTCCTGAACAAATACATTCATAAATATATGAGAACTTGAAGAAGATAATAATTTGTCATATCTGGAGAGAAAACTATTATGTTCTTTAAGAACTAATATATCAATTTACAAAAGGTCTGTCAACTTGGTGAGATCACCTCCAGGATAGTACTGGCTGGAATTTCTCATCAGGAGCTGTTCTGCTTTTGAGTATTCGTATCTGCCGAAGAGGCAGTGCGCAGACATGCTATGCCACATGCTTCTGTGGCTCCAAGCCCACCTCGTAACTCTGGGCCATCCAGCTTTGGGCAGTACATTTGGAAATATCCCTCCTAGATGTGTAGTGGCTACACAAGGAAACATACTCTTTTCATGCTCAGTGGTGATGAAAGCAGATCTTCTCATGGGATTTCTAGTTTCCCCAGCTTTCTTCAGTGTTAGTTGATGTGAGTTTCCTTGGAAGTGAAATGTGGTATCATCAGTGGGGTCAGTCTTGTGGTGGGTGGGATCCTCACTTGAGGAGCCATTTGGTCATTTTTATGTTTGCTAATATCTTTTTTACACTTTGCTTTTCCTTCTGTTTGGTCTGCGATGCTTTTGAACACAAATTTACTATCTGTAGTGTGTTTTTTATGCATGTTAGATACTTGGGCTTGGTTTTCTTTGTTACCCTGGACAACCAGTTCTGCCCAGCAAAGTAAAACAAATTAGCTGTAGCCAGCTGATCAGTAGAGGAATTGCTGTTTATATCTAAATGCAGTGAAAACAAAGCTCCATGCAAGAGAAGGCAAATTTAAACAAAGGAAGACTGGCAAGCCTCAGTCAGGAGCCCTTGTGAGCACTGTACAAAGCGTGTGGCCTGTTACTAGCAGTGGCAATACTTAGTGTCAGGGTTGCCAGTACTGGGCAGCTACGGGGTTTCACGGTTACACAGCCTGAGTACTTCACTGTTTTCTCTACTATCTGTTATACAGACATGAAAGCCTACTTGGAGAGGTGCTAAAAGCAAGGTTCCACCTTGCAAGGGAGCTTACACTGAGACTTGCCACAATATCTGTAATTGCCGATGCTGTTATTTTGATACCTGAAAATCCTGTTGTGTGCTGTTCTTTGCAGGGAGCTTACGAAATATACAAGTCTGACCCATGCTGGTTTTGGAGAATATGGTGCTAGCTCAGGTGTTACTGTGTTGCACCTTGCTGTGCTGTGTACGCATAGCTGAAAGGTAGGGAGAAGTATACACTGGTAGAGAAGAGTCACCCAGGAATAAATCCTTACTTTCTCAGGAGCAGGGGTGGTGACCGTGCCTAGGAGTAGAGCGTTCTGGTCCCAACCCCCAGGCTCCAACCCAGGGCACCACGCAGAGCATCAAGAGAGAAATGGATTGCTAGCACGGCATGGATTTTCACTCATCATCTGACCCAACCAAATCATTATGTGCTTCACCGTAGTTATCACTGGGTGGTGCTGGTGTACACAGCCATTACATTTTAATCTGGGTCATTTCTGATTCCTGGGGAGGCTTGCTATAGTGGTGTGATCTCCAGATGTTATGTTATTTTTTGTGTAATAAAAGCTAGGAGGTGTTGCTGTGTGGAATGCAGGACAGTTTCTTTCAGAGCCCGCAGCTGGCCTCTGTTTAAAGCAGAGCCGCGAGGCAGAGATTCTTCTTAAAGAGTGAGCATTGGGCAAAGGCTGTTGGAAATCTTGCAGATCTCCAGAGGGTATAATTTCCACGGGAATATATGTGAAACCAAGGAAAGTTGCACGTTAAATATAATTAGATTAATATTTATTGTGCTGTCCTTTACTATGAAGCTGACTTGCAAAGCCTTGAAACGTTTTTGCTCTGTGAAGAGGTGGCAATGGCTTGAGAAAAAAGGGCGATGTGAAGTGGTGTGGGAATTTTCAGTTGGGCCAAGGCCTCCCCCTTCCTGCTCACGGACGTCTGCGTGCTCATATACAAATAGCGTTAACAGGAAAGTAATTGTGATTATTCTGTTAATGTAGAGGTTGTTTGTGAACCTCTATCTTTACTTGCATACTTCAGAAATAATTTCAAATGTTGTTGTTTTGGAAAACACTCAGTGTTTATTGTAATGGTTTCGTGATATTAGCTGTTTTAGTCACTATAAAAATAAATGCATTTGAAAAAGGAGAGGATATTACAGAATTCTTGTGGGTCTAAAGGTGATTTTTTTCCCCTAAACAGGAGAAAGGAGTGAGTATAACTTTACAATGAGCAAGAGAGAAATTGGTGTACTTGGTCAGAAATAAAAGTGTTCATATCTAAGTGTAATTGAACAGACTTAGAAAAAATGCATGGTGATTCAAACCATGTTTAATTTAAACAGGAACTTTGTGGAGAGAAAGCTTGCAGATGATTAAAAATGCCCGAAATACATTTTTCACTGTAAATCCTGCACCTGTGAAATTTCATTTGATGGATAAATTATTCTGGGCAAGGGACCAAAAGGAAGTAGCCAAATGACAGCAGTTTCCTAAGGGAATGAGAATGTATTGTAGCCAAAAGAATGTGGGTGCAGTTTTTTAAAATCCTTTGAATGAGTGACAATATTTTTAGACTTCTCTTATTAAAGATGATATTTATAAGCAATTTTTGAAACACCTGTTGAGTTTAAACAATTTAATGAAATAATCTAGGACTAACATTTTTCAAATAGCTGATAATATCTGTGCTGACTGCTGCTACAAAGTTTTATTTCGTTAGTTTGTAACTTAGTAATTTAGTTAGACTTTCAAAACAGTCACCACAAGCTTGTATATTTGACTTGGATTTAATTTGAATCATTGAGAGAGCCAACCAAAGGAAGAAGAGCCCCAAAAAATGACTCTGATGTATATAAAAAAAAAATCTAAAACAAAGTACCTATTCCTAATAAAACAGAGAACAAATTTGCATTAGATATGTCAAAGGTAGTCAGGAATTTGAGAGATTGAGAGGAAAATTTATTACTTTTACATGACAGTTAAGGAAAATTTATTACTTTTTTGTAATGACTATTTTCTGGTTCTAAGAAGAGTATGAATAGTTAAAAATGTCTTAAAGTCAGAGGAAAAGAAAACATGGGGTTAATTGATTAAAAATGCAGAAAGGGAATGAACCTAATGAGCACTTTTGCTCATTTGCTGTTTGTTCGGGATATGTCAGGTATATTTTCTAGAACTGGATTTTTAAGATAATTTCCACCCATAAGGGTGGGTCTTAGAGGACTCTTGTGTTCCTTGCTGTGTTCTACTACCAGTGTCTCATGGATGCAGAGCTAAAGTGCTAAATATTTAATTGCTTTTCCGCACACGTACCCAGATACCCAAACACTGTATATGTATGAACACATGTATACAGACTGTTTCTCTTCTCCCTCCTCCTCTCTCACGTCTGCACTACAGACTGACTAGGATTTGGAGGTCAGATGCCCCAATGTCTTTGAATTGGACAGGCCTCTTCTCTAACTAGTTTTCAGCTGCTTAAGGTTGCCGTGCTTTCCCTGGTGCTGTTATGTCACTCTCCCTGTAGAGTGACAACGATTTCCTTTATGTAAGTGGTGCCGGAGCTAGCGACTTTTACTGTATTTGATGGTGTTTGACTGCAAAACAAGGAATCACGTTACTGGCAAAAATGCAAAGATGTTATACTGTTCATTCAGCTGCAACAAAATCACACTTCCTAGATGCTGTAAAAGAAAAATGAGCTGCTTTTTTTTTTTTTTTTTTTTGTTAATAGCTACAGCACACTTAGAAAGCACAATGAGGAAGACTATAGAAGATGCTTGTATCAACTTTTTCTGTCATAGAATATTATACATTCACTTAGTCCCTAAGTCTGAGGCCATAAAAGGCAATTGTTTCCAAAGATTCCTTTAATGAAAACAATTCTTTTCTCTATGTAGAAAGATATTTTTTGTTGACACAATCCAGTTCAGTTAAAATGAAGAGAACATAAAATGTCAAATTTAATCTGATTCTGAAATATGGAACCATATTTAAGTTACTATAGGAATATTGTTTTCATAAATCAATTGATTGAATAATATACATTGAGTTGTAGGCATAAAGCTATAAAAATATCCTAGAAAAAGTATACATATTGAATTAACCCATAAATCCATGGTTTAAGTCCCAGGGCCTATCATTATGCAGTTCAATGGCATCTGACTTAAAGGTAAATTAATATTTGTTTATTATTTTGGAGGTTCAGGAGCTAAATTTTAAAAAAAAAAAAAAAAAAAATTTTAATCCTGGTTGAAACAAAATTTTCCTGAGGGAGAACCTTGTTCTCTCTCAGGAAAAAAAAAATATCCTTTAGCCTGTACAAACTAATGTTGTAAGGACTTCAAAAAGGGACTATGCACTATTTATGAAACTTAATTGTTTCAAGTCCTCTTAATAGCCATCTAAACCGTCCAAGGCATAGAGGACCCAGGGTTATATCTTTGCTTTTCAATGGAATGGAGAATTTAGAGTTTTATGTCACATTTCAGAAGAACTTTGTAACTAGTGGGCTAAAGTAATCCTAATGTCTTTCATGTGCGATCTGTTCCATTCCATGCTAAGTATACAAATATTACTGAGAAAACATGAGGCTTTTTTAATAGCCACAGATTGCTACAGTAATCTGAGAGGTGATCTGTCTGAGCACCAACTTCTGCTACAGTGCTGATTTGACATTTATATCAGATAATATTTGCTATTTATATGAAACAGAACAGGATTTAGAAATAACAGCCAAAACATTTTCTACTTTATAATGTTGTACACCAGGGTGTTCAGACAGATTGTGGAGTCTCCATCCTTAAAAATACCCCAAACCCAACCAGACATGGCCCTGAGCAACCAGGTCCACCCTCAAACCTAATTTTCACCGACATCATAGCCTGGCAGTTACTCAAGAGACTTATGTAGACTTTAACACTGATAACCACTTACTGTATTAGAGTATAACATAGAAGGCATGCCATAAAGAACTGTTAAGGCATTTCACAGTGTATGCATTCTTTTTATATAGGGGAATACTCTATTTAAACATTCAGTTGAACAAAATTTAGGTAGTAATTAAAAGTGTTTAACCCACATAAAAATTTTATGTGGGCTATACAATTAATTTTATTACAGAAATTGCATTTAACTTAAGAACTGATGACCTTATCTTAATGCACTAATGTATTTTTCATTAAAATGAAACATCCTGTTAGCCAGGCAATAACCAGCAAGAAAGGAAGAGATGGAAAAGGTCCACAATATGCCATGTACAACATCTGTCTTAAAGAAAAAAAATTGCCAGTAATGCAGCATTTTTCAATTTATTACTGTGTCAGATTGGAAAGTTTAAACTGTAATTAAATGGATGGGAACTACTAATACACTGTCATTTTACAACTTGGATGGCTTCTACTGCTGAGCTGTCCTACCTCCTTCAGTAAATTACAGCTGTTGCTTGGTCTTTTATGCAGGCTTTTACACGTGGGATATATTAATCATCAAGGAAGATTATTGAATGCATTGCCAGACATAAGAACATCCAGTATTTCTTCTGTCAAATCCAGCTTCCACCTGTTTGCTACAATGCTATAAGTGTTTTTAGGGGTTTCTTGTATTCATGTTGTATGCTGTTAACAACATGCATCTTGCAAATGAAGTTATCTAAGTGACTTAAAATGATAACTCTGTGGAAGAGTGAATATGTGAATAACACTGTTTTTGCTGTCATGAGATGGTTTCTGAAGTACAGAAAATATAAGTATTACGATGTAAGTGTTTTTAGGAGCAAACAATATTTTTAGCAACATTATACTACGACTAGTAGGGGAATTTTTTTATATGTAACAAGGGAGTAACATTTGTGGATTGTGTATAGAATCTTACTCAAGGCTGTGTACTAGTAAGTAGTGTACAAGCACAGTCTAATGGGGTTAAGACTGTTTCCTTTTATCTCAGAGAAATCAGATTGTTAAACTGATTTTGATGGGAGATAAAATTACTTAACTTTTTTTGTCTTTGTTTTTTAATCATGATTTTAGATGCCATGTTCTTGTAAACAGGTCAGGTTGGGTATAGCATGTTGTTTAAGAAAAAATTTCCTAAGGTTTGTTCATTCCTTGTCATTGTGGATAAATACTATTTTGGATCAGCTTGTGATTCTTATTAATACTAACACACTGATGGATCTGATTCTACCCTGCCCCCAGCAAAAGAAAAAAACCCCCACAAATCTATCAAACAACAATAAAAAAAACCCAATAATGAAAATCACCACCAAACAAACCTGAAAATATTAAGAATAGAGGTTCAAACCATGAACAAATCTTTCACTGGTTTTGAGTGAGAGACCAGTTATTCCCTTTGGAGAAAGAAAAATTCTCTCTTTGCTAATTTTAGGTATTGGGTTTGTTTTAGAGGTGGTCACAATAGATGAAGTACCCAAGGATAGTGATGCACAGCAAGAATAGTCTTCTCCTTACTTTATAGATGGCTTGTAGGCTTTATAGTTTCTTTTGCTTAGCTGCTAATAGTGTTCATTCTTTCTTTAAGTGGGAAGGGATAAATCTTCTGTAAATGTATTTTCCTTTTTGAGTTGGATCAAATACTGTGATTGTAGAAGATTGGAAAAAAAATTGTGTTGCTTCTGTTCAGAAATAGTGAAAATACTCTCTGTTTCTATAGCTTTTCTAAAGTATAGATCGGAGCAGGCTATTCTGTGTAAATGACTGCTGGGCTAATCATCTTGGTGCAGTAGTTAGATTCTTTGAACAAAAAACTTCATATATCTTTCAGATAAGATTTCTTGAATCTCAGTGGAGTTTGCCTTCATTTTAGCTAGGTGTTTGGACTTTTTTGTGTGGCAGTGTGTGTGCATGTGCATTCGTTTGTTTTACTTTAGTTGATGAGTGTTGTCAAGGTGGTAGAAAGAGAGTAAACCGAGATAACCATGCAGTGTCAATTTGATTTTTTGAGGCAGGAAGGCATCTCTAGAGATCATCTAGTCCAACTTCCTGCTCACAGCAGGTTGCTCAGCGCTGTGTCCAGTTGGGTTTTGAGTATCTCCATGGATGGAGACTCCAGAGCTTCTCTGGGCAACCTGTTCCAGTGTCTGACCACCTTCACAGTAGAAAAGTGCTTTTGTATGTTTAGGTGGAATTTCCTGTGTTTCAGTTAGTGCCTATTGCTTCTTGTTGTCTTGTCACTGGACACCACTATCAAAAGCTTGGCTTCCTCTTCCTTACTTCCCCAATCAGGTATTTATACACATGGATCAGATCCCCTGAGCCTTCTCCTGCTCCAGGTTGAACAGTCCCAGCTCTCTTGGCCTCTACTTATATGACAGATGCTTCAGTCCCTCAATCATCTTTCTGGCCTTTCCCTGGACTTGCTCCAATATTTCCTTGTCTTGTAGTGGGGAGCCCAGGACTGGAACCAGCAGTCCCTCACCAGTTCTGAGGAGAGAAGGATCACCCCCCTCAACCTGCTGACTACCCTCTGCCTAATGCTGCTCAGGAGGTTGTTTGTCCTTCTTTGCTCCAAGAGTGGATTGCTTGAGTTGGTGTTCAACTTGGTGTCCACTAGGACCCCTAAGGCCCTTTTCCACATGTCTGCTTTCCAGCTGGTCAGCCCCCAGCTTGTAAAGGCACATGGAATTTTATTCCTCCCCAGGTACAAGACTTTGAATTTCCATTGTTGAAATTCATACAGTTCCTCTTGACCCATTTCTCCAGCCTGTTGAGGTCCTCCTGAATGGCAGCACAACCCTCTGGCGCAACAGCCACTCCCCCCAGTTCTGTGTCATCTGCAAAAATGCCATGGTTTGTGTGTAAAGATTAAGCTTTTTTCTCTATTGCAGAAATAATGAATACAGACAACCTTGAGACTGAGACTGCTGAGTGCTGATCAGCTCTTGGTTTTTAGAATGGCTGGATGCCAATTATAAGTCTTTTCTTTGCCTTTTTTTCACTAGGCATTTTGCCATAAGGCTAAGGTCTTGTGGTTAGATACCCTGAGTTTCTTTGGTGATTATTTGTTGATGTCCTATGGATGACGGTAATAAAATTAAACTGATTGTATTAGCTAAGCTGTTTGGCATAGATGATGATCCATTACCCACATTAAGGCTTCTAAATCAGATTTTTTCACTTTAGCATTTATTATTATAAGTGTTATTGTATATAGGTTTTTACTTCAAAATTACCTTTTAAGGTAATTACATATGCATAGCAAATGGGATATAATTCTAATTTCTGCAAGAAATTATGATACTGCAGTAGTTGAAATCCTACTATTGTTAATGAATTGATGGATTCCCTTCAAGGAGCTTGATTTTTCTTGGGCAGGAGAGGGGACTGTTATATAGACAAACTTATGGCTTTTGTTAATTTTTACATCATCCAATAAACTCAACCAGGCTGCAGGGAACTAGGTACCCCCAGTAAATACAAGATAGCTGTTAGTATTAATGTTTTAAGCATTGTTATTTTTACCTCATTGTGAGTGAGCAAATGAAATGGCAGTTGTAAACTGTGTTGTCTATTTTTATGTTCAGTCTTCCCTTTAAGAATACTGCTGAGGATCTGAAATTATTTTTACTGTGTGCTCCTCTCAGTGCGTGTGACGTGCTTGTGTTAGTGGTGTTCCTGCAGTACAGAAAGATCACTTGTGAGGGTTAATCAAGGCATGTAAAATGTCTTACTCATGAATGTGTACCTCAGGCAGGACCACAAACTCAAGCAGAGCCCTAAGTTAGCTTCTTGTGGATGTGATGCTGAAGATGCTCCATCTGTAAAAGACCTATCAAGTGGGAAGGAGTCTGCTCAGATACCTACTGTGAGACAGTGTGTGAAAGGGATTTACTGGCTGCGATGTCGGGTGACAAAGGAGAGTAACAGGTAAAAGCCTTGGTGGTAGAGTAAGGTTTTTGCACGGCAGTCAGTAGGGCTTGTGAGGCTCTGAGGTGTTGCAGAGGGGTGTGTTATTTCTGGATATGGCCCAAGAGGCATGTTACCAGCTTGGTGGGTTACGACTTGGGGTTTAACAGTCTCAGCACTCAACACGCAGCAGATGCCTTAGCAAGAGGCACTTGGGACGGGGCTGAGATTATATTGGTGGGGAATCTGCGTAGGTCTCTAACCTGCTGCCGAGTGGGAGGAAGAGAGGAATTGAGGCAATCTTAAGTTTCTCCTCTCTGGTGCATCTCCAGTTTAGTTTTTGGCTTCTCGCTGAGATTCAGTAATTTGGTGTGTGAGTACTTTTAAGGCCCGCCAGGGCAAAGCTAAGGAAGTTATTTCAAAGGCCTGATCTCTTTGCTTTTGCCCTGGAAGGAATTAAAAGCATTCTCACCAGGGCTCTCATCAGGGTGCATGTTATTGCTCACAGGAATCGGGAGCTGTTTCTTAAACACCTTCTTAACTGTTCCTAACTGAGCACATGCTTTCAGTCCATCTTTGAGCAAAGGTCAACAACTGAGCTTAAGTCTGTCAGAAGGGATTTAACCTGGTGTCTGTGACTTTGCATTAAAGCAGACTAGAAGCACTCACAATGTAAAGGGCAGATGAGATGTGGATGAGGAAACTTTTTCTTCACCGTTTCTTGCAGTCTTCTGTCCCTCTGCACGTGGCATGAAGTTCAGCAAGGCCAAGTGCCGGGTCCTACACTTTGGCCATAACAATCCCATACAGCGCTACAGGCTGGAGGAAGAGTGGTTGGAAAGCGGCCGGTGGAAAAGGACCTGGGGGTGTTGGTGGACAGCCGGCTGAATATGAGCCAGCAGTGTGCCCAGGTGGCCAAGAAGGCCAACAGCATCCTGGCTTGTATCAGGAATAGTATGGCCAGGAGAACTAGGGAAGTGATTGTCCCCCTGTACTCAGCACTGGTGAGGCCACACCTCGAGTACTGTGTCCAGTTCTGGGCCTCTTACTTCAAGGAAGACATTGAGATGCTGGAGCGAGTCCAGAGGAGGGCAACAAAGCTGGTGAAGGGTCTAGAGGGTATGTCCTATGAGGAGCGGCTGAGGTAACTGGGATTGTTTAGTCTGGAGAAAAGGAGGCTGAGGGGAGACCTTATTGCTCTCTACAGCTACCTGAAGGGAGGCTGTAGCAGGGGGCGGGGTCGTCCTCTTCTCGCAGGCAGCTAGCGACAGGACTAGACGACATAGCCTCAAGCTGCACCAGGGGAGGTTCAGGTTCGACATTAGGAAAAATTTCTTCACAGAAAGGGACATTAGGCATTGGAATGGGCTACCCAGGGAGGTGGTGGAGTCACCATCCCTGGAGGTGTTTAAGAGAAGACTGGATGTGGCACTTAGTGCCATGGTCTAGTCGACACAGTGGTGTTAGGTCAAAGGCTGGACTCAATGATCCCAGAGGTCTCTTCCAACCTAGTCGATTCTGTGATTCCTCACTGTGAGCATAGCTGGCATGAGCACAAGCAAATCCATCACTTACGCTCCCGGCATGCTAGTGAGATGAACTTGAAGTGCAGAGGTCAGGAACATAAGCGTGGATGGGAAACTCATCCCTCCAGAACAGATAGGCTAAGGCAGGTTTTCTGCAGTTTGTTAAATTTCAAACAGCTGCTTAGAAATACAGCCACTCTCAGCAGTCAGGTAGCCTGGCAGCAGAGCAAACACCTGGTTTAGAGTGGCCAGATGTTTTTTTGGGGGATCCTGGCCTGGGACAGACTTAAAGACTAGTGGGGTGGCAGGTATCCACATAGAGAACATAAAATTCATATGGGAGAGGCAAATAGTGTGTTATCTACCTTGTGAAAACACAAATGTGAAAAATAAACCAGAGAGGAAGAGAACAAAAGGTATGTACTGCTTGTTAATTAAGACTGATGACATTAACAGAATATTAATGAGAATATGATGAAAGAAGAGTTAATTTGAAATGTTAATGTGAGGCAAGACTTGATCAAAGTTACTAAATATAAATTCTGTATTTGATTAATCACTTTTTGTGTTGTATATTTTTGGATTATTTTTAGCAACTTTACTACCTCTGAAAAATTGTGGTTGGGCATCAGTGAATAGTAACTGGAAGGCAGGTGATGCAACACAGAGATGATGCAGGAATGGCTGCTGTTGTTTATTTTGTTTTACCATAAACAAGAATTTAAGTTAAAGCTGTCATGGTCAGACCAGGCAATGTTGGTTGCTAGACTGTAACTATAGAGGGAGCCTGTACTCCATCTGGGGAAACATGCCCTGTTGTGCGTTGAATTGAGAGAAATATGTGTACTTGTACTGGCATGACAACCTGAACCTCCTGGATGACATCCAAACTTACGTAATTGCCATACCTAGATGATATTAATCATTCAACCTCAGATTGAGTTTCAAGCTAAAGAAGTATTTGTCTGTCTTTCAGCAAATACACCATTCTTGAATACATAATCAGTTCAAATGTTTGCTGGGCTTTGGGAGAAAAAATGAGCACAACGTAGCAGAAAGAATATACTGGAAAAAAAAAAAACAACCTGCCTGCCCCATTCAATGTGTTTACTTTTAGTGGATAACCTTTTTTTTTTTCTGATTTTAAAAACAATGTTATTTTTCCTTTGAGACTGCTAAACTCCTTTAATGCTTTTCATGCTTACTCACTTAGAAATCCCACAATAGATCTTTATATAGTGAAGAGAGACCCTGATGTTTAATATTTTGCTTGAATTTAAGCATTAAAGAAAGTCCATGGCACTAATACCCACAAAGCCATTTGTCCATGGCACGAATACCCACAGTATGAAAGTAGAACTTCATCTATGTGCTGTTTGGATTATACATAACAATGTTTCTCTTCAAAAACGAGCAACGACCTTCTTGTACAACTACCTGCCTGCCTCAGTCTGGGGTCGTATAACTGGAGGTAAGAGCAACAGGTGCATCTGAGGAAGAGGATGTAAAAGCTTTAAATAGATGCTTATTTTGGAGGATTCAGCACTCTGTTAGAAAGGTATTGAGAAAGGGTGCTTTGCTTTCGAATATTTCCTTCATAACATCGTGGTGGAGCGGTAACCGGCATGCGAAACTGTTCTGATAGTGATGCAAGTTTGCTTCTTCCCCCTGTGAGACAGCCAGCTCTTCCACTTGAGATGGCTTACTTTTTTTGTCCTACAGATTGTGCGTCAACATTCATTATATTTTTCTCAGGTCTGCAGATAAATTCAGAAATTTGAAGATAAAGCTTCCACTAGTGTCAGAATAATTGAGAACAATTTTGGGAGGGAGACTATTTAGATTTTCAGGTTTTAAGCAGCCTCTAACTAGTGATACTATTTCCTGAAGCATCAAGGTACCAGCTATTTTCATAATTTCTCTATAATCCCTGTTTCTTGGTTAGAAATTATGATAGTCCTGTTTGCTTCAAAGATGCCAAGATTCATGAGTAACAAACTAAGAAAGCAGGGACCTAAATGTCGTTGATGCCTGTACAGTAGCAGTTCTGAGGTTGTGCAGGGTTCTGTGGACTTCATTGTGAAACTGTTCAAATTGCAGCAATGTGCAGTAACTAGGAGATTATATCTTTGCAATTGGCAACACTGAGCAAATTTCTTAACTTTGATTTTTCCTTTAAGTGATATATTTCATTTTGTATACCTAATTGATTTTTAAATTGTAGTTTTGGGTGGGCATTGGTATAATCTGATTATAGAAATTTATCAGAGACCAAAACAAAGCACCTCATTTTATTATTTTTCCAGCCAACTACCTGTCAAGATGGCCATCTTTTATTTTCAGTTTCCCAAAATGGTGGTTGTTATTAAAAGTACAACCTGCTTTTGTTTTGAAGCTTGTTCTGCTTAATTTTTTTACATCATATATTTACTGCATATGTTGCGGTCCTGTTCAAGATTCCCATAGTCTTCTGTCTTTAGTTTAAAATTATTTTCCAATTTGAATTCCACAATTTTGCATAAATCCGTGGCAAACAGCAGTTTAGTGAACGTGAGGTCTGTTGGCTTTGCATGTAGTTCTGGACTCCCGGTGAATTTTCATGAAACATTGTAGGATTCTGCAAAACTTGTGAGTAAATATCTTTTGTTGGGCCAATAGAAAGTTTACGTACCAAAGACGTTTGGAGGTACGTCTTGGAGAGAGTTGTTGGCAGATATAGCTAGAGAGCAAGCCATTTAGTTAGATGGAAGCATAGTAACGAATTTGATGTTTTAGTCCCTTGATAAAACATTGTTAGCCCCTTGCTAGCCCCTAATTAAAATCTTATCTGGTAGATGTAGAGATCACAGAAGGGCATAAAAAAGCTTCATCGCCATTGTAAGAGGAATACTCTGTGGGAGAGGTGTTTTGAGTATAGACATTTTGAGGAGAGTAGAGGACGTACTCTGAAACACATTAATTTAAATGTACTGTTTCTGCTGAAAAGAGGAGTGGGATTGAAATCAGCATGCCTATTCAACATACAAAAAATTAAATTACAGGTGGTGTTACATGCTGATTCAGGTCCATACATTAAAATAATTTGGGGGAGGAACTTGAGTCTATTTCAGTGTTCTTCTCAAAAGGGATCCCAACTTCTTGACACTGCTATAGCTCAGATGGTAATTAGAAGAAGTCTTGAAGCAGGAAAGAGGGAAAACGTGCAGTGCATTTTTGTTCTCTTGCTGATACACGTGTAAATCTCATTTACATTTTTCCAAGTTACTGAGTAAAATCTCTCACTGATAAAACAGAAAGAATGTGTTATCTTGCAACTTCTTGTCTGGCCATAGTGATCTTGAAAAAGATTTATTAGATAAAACATCAAAATATACATGTCCTATGATGTTGTGTGACTTCATTTAGTAAAAATCACTTCATGCGTAAAAAGAATGAAGCATAACAGTTTTTGATATAGAGCAGAATAACAAACATCAGTTATGTAGGGCTGCGTCACTTTGCCATGCAAGTTCTCAACAGGATTCTTGCTGGAGAGGAACAGGTTTTCACTGCCTATTTTTTCATCAAAAATAAATCTAATATTCATAATGGATTAGATGCTGGTCAACTAGGGGGATCCACTTAGGCTTGTTGATATCTTCTGTCATTCACTTTGTGGGCTGCCATTCTAAGCATGAAAAGAGAAGAGAGAAACTGTCTGAAGGTTATTTTTTACAGTTCATTCTACAGTGGGGGTGAGGAGCACAGTAAATTAAGATCTAAAATGTCCCTGGAAGGTGAAATTACTAAAATTTCAATGCATTAGTCAACGCTTGTGTGAGACTTCAAACAGTCTGAATAGAAAGGTCTTTCTAGAGAGAAAGCAATGAATAGATATTTTATGTGTGCTACTTTACTGGCTCTTTGTTTAGCTGGAAGAAATCTGTATGAAATGGCATCATTTAAAGGACTACATAATCTGTGGGAGTTGATGATGAATTTTTAATTTGAGAAAGACTGGCTTTTTACAAAATAAGCCTCATGATCTAAGATGTAATGACTACAAATTGCTGTTTTAAATGCCAAGGCTGTGCCTTCATTATTTTTTGCACATTAAATAATGATTTTAATAAAAGTCTAGAGTTCACGTTCTCTTCTGAAAGCTATTACCTCTCAGCTACTAGCATATGCCTCTTTGTCTAGAGGGCAAAGTGAGCAACATCTCATATTTTTCTTAGGCACTATATGAAAGCATTAATTTCCTTCTGATGCTTTGATGAAACTCCAGTGCTGTGGGGCAAGTTAATGCAAAATGATCACATTTTCACTCATAATCAATATAGCTGTATGACAGTGGGCATCTATTTTTCATTTCAGCATTCAGTAAAGCTGAACGATGTGTGGATTTTCTTTAAAAGGATCCTTTTGAAAAGCAAGGATGGAAATAGCATTTTTAGCAGAAGGCTGAGTCACTTGGTTATTATGGCAGTTACCTCCCAGCAAAGAAAGGTCTTGATGTGTTTCACTACACACACACACACCTTTTCTCTTATCGCTTACCTGTCGCATTTGAATAAAACAGTTACTTACTGTTTTACTCAAGAAAAGAAAACAACTAGCTATTTATTTATTGTTGAGTTGTTGGTGGAATTATTTTTTCCATTTCAGTTGCTCTGGCTGATCTTTGGCTTCTTACACCAGAGTGACAGAAGCAAAAGGTGCTGAAGACCCACACAGATCTTGTTCGTTATTGAGATGAGAATGGTGGAAGGAAAGAAAAAAGTGTTTTTAAGACAGAAATTTGTGTTAAATCTTCTCTTTCTGTTATTCTAATATTTTTAAGTGACCAGACATAGAAGTTGAATGTTTGCATATTAATATACAAAGTAGTTTGTGCCCGAGAGAGGAAACTCATACTAGAAATGTGCTATAATAATTTCTGCTGTTCCACAGACAAAAAAAATACATGGTTAATACTTGCATTATCCAGTTATACTTCTGATGAAAAGAAGCTAACTTTACTGTTAGTTTGAATACTGGTCCAAAGGTTTGCAGAGACACCAAAAAAAACCCCCAAACCCACACACTTCAACTGGTACCATGCTCTCATGTGAGGTATTTTGAAACAACTTCCAGGCATAGGACATAAGAGATAAAAACTATTTTGAAAGAGTTGTATTGGGTTTGCATGGCAAGATTTTGTTAGTGGTGGGGGGCTAGAAGGGTGGTGTCTGTGAGAAGCTGCTAGAAGCTTCCCCTATGACCGATAGAGCCAATGCCAGGCGGCTCCAAGATGGACCTGCTGCTGGCCAAGGCCGAGCCCATCAGCGATGGTGGTAGTGCCTCTGTGATAACATACTTAAGAAGGGGGAAAAGTTGCTGTGCAACAGCAATTGCAGCTGGGAGAGAGGAGTGAGAATATCTGAAATAACTCTGCAGACACCAGGGTCAGTGAAGAAGGAGGGGGGGTGGGGAGGGAGGTGCTCCAGGTGCCAGAGCAGATATCCACTTGCTCCATCATGGGGCCCTCCACAGGAGGCCCTGAAGGAGGCTGTGACCCTGTGGCAAGCCTGTGCTGAAGCAGGCTTCTGGCAGGACTTGAGACCCCATGGAGAGAGAAGCCCATGCTGGAGCAGGTGGATGCCCAAAGCAGAGTGCGACCCTGTGGGAAGCAGGCTTCTGGCAGGAACTGTGGAGAGAGGAGCCCATGCTGGAGCAGGTTTTCTGGCAGGACTTTTGACCCCATAGGGGAGCCACGCTGGAGCAGTCTGTTCCTGAAGGACTGCAGCCCGTGGAAGGGGCCCACACTGGAGCAGTTTGTGAAGAACTACAGCCTGTGGGAAGGACTCATGTTGGAGAAGTTCATAAAGAACTGTCTCCCATGGGTGGGGCCCCGTGCTGGAGCAGGAGAAGAGTGTGAGGAGTCTTTCTCCTGTGGAGGAAGGAGCGGCAGAGACAACGTGTGATGAACTGACTGCAACCCCCATTTCCCATCCCCCCCATGCCACTCTGGGGGAGGAGGCAGAGAATTTAGGAGTGAAGTTGAACCTGGGAATAAGGGAGGGGTGGGGGGAAGGTGTTTTAAGATTTAGTTTTTGTTTTTCACTATCCTACTCTGATTTAATTGGTAATAAATTAAACTAATTTCCTCAAGTTGAGTCTGTTTTGCCTGTGACAGTAATCAGTGAATGATCTCTCCCTGTCCTTATCTTGACCCACAAGCCTGTTGTTGTATTTTCTCTCCCTTGTCCAGCTGAAGAGGGGGAGTGATGGAGCAGCTTTGGTGAGCACCTGGCGTCCAGCCAGGATCAACCTACCACAAGAGTTTAGTATTATGTTTGAAAACAAACTAAAAAAATCCCAATATTTCCTGTGCCTCAGCCCCAGTTACTAACATTTATTGGGAATGTAGTCGATTGTTCTTCTTATCAAGTGGTCAAGATTCAGAATATGTTAATATATGGTATTTTAATCCCTCAGGAGAATAACTAGAGGAAGCATCTTCTCAAGGATAGAAAATAATAGCTCTCCGAGGGGATAGAAATAATTTTCAGTAATAGAGTAAGTTAAATTGAAGAAGTTTAAAATTTCTTTTATAGACTTAAAATTAGAGGCAGTCAGTTGTAAAACTTCTGTTCCTATGTTGGTTGGAAGATAGTCATACAGGTAACTTAATGTGAATGGGAGGCTGATATCCTGAAGTTCTGCTATCAAATAAGTAGTAGGAGGCATGTGAACAGAAAATTTAAGTTTAAAAATGAAAAAGGTGTTGTATTTATAAAAACTGACTTTATTTTTTCATCTGTTGCCGGGGATGTAGAACTTCAACCTCAGCCTCAATTGAGCTGCACTGATGTGACAGCTGGCCACCAAGAACAACAGTGAACTGGTGGTTTTTAGCCTCTTTTTGACAGCAGTGATACTTACTAAAGCCTTTTTTTAGGTCTGTCAGAGTAGTCATCTTTTTTTTTAAGTACTACAATGATAAACTCTTGAATTATTTTAGCAGAAGATAATTTTTTTGTTTGATTATTTCAGTAAAGAGTTATAAATGGAAAATATTGATCTAAATCTAAGAAGTCAAATAACAGCAGGTGTCAGAAAGTATGTAATTACAGTCCTCTGATGAGAACACTGTGAAATACATTATGGAAGATTAGCTTTACTTTAAAAGTTCTATTTCTGGCAAGAAAATGACAGAGCAAAAATTCTCAGAGTTCTTGTTTCTTCACAGTGTTCGTGTATAAGATAATTCTAATATACAGTATTATGCCAAGATATGTGGGAGCAGGGTGCTGAGTGAAGAGGAAAAAACCAGCGTTGTTCAACTTTGGCATTCTGGTAAAACTAGCCCATCTGAAAAAGCAGGTATTGAGAAGCCCTTTTTTGACTCACTATATGTACTTGGGTCCTTGAACTTCCCTTGCAGCTGGATTGGTACCTGTTGCACAGCTGCAGCTGTCTGTGAGGTTGCTTCTCCTTCCACTACCTGGAGTTCTGGGCAGGTTTTATGGATTGTCCCAAATATACCACAGATGATTAGTCTTGAAACAATGTGTGTGATATTTTTGCCTTGTAAAAGAGCCATAAGATGTCTTAGTTGCATTAATTTGTGTTGCAAGGAGGGAACCAGGCAAACTGAGATGGATCTCACAGGCACAGAGATGTACATTGCTTTACCAATGGACCGGCACATGCTTTCACATGAAGCAGTGGTGTTTGTAAATCCTGCCCCTTCTTCAGAATGCTTCCACCTGCCAAAACAGCATGACCCTCCTGTTATCTGGACATGTCAGCCAGCTGTCTCCTCTTCTGGCCTCTCTTTCTGCCAGAATAATGAAGTGGCTCCTTTTGAGGCTAGAGAAAAAGAGGTCTTAAAAACTCATCAGAATATTGATGGTTTTCTAGCCTATGTTATAATGTGCTCTTCATTTGTTTGCTTGATTTAACTACTAAAGAAGTGATGTGACAAGCTTTCAGCCTCATGAGATATGACAGATTAGGCACCCTCATACTTAAAAATAAATAAATAAATAGATTTAACAACTCTTGACAGCAAGATGTGGCATTGTTTTTTATTCTGCAGTACCTGGAGGTCTTAGCACTCTTGTCAAAGGCAGATGACCGCTGATTTGTCATCCTGAAGACATGTTTTTTCATTGGGTGCCATCTGCAAGTATGGCTAAAACTTTCAGCAACTGTCAGACACATCTAACTCCTGCTAGCTACATTTTGAAGAATATGAGAACGCTTAGTTTTTTAAAGGTTGCTTTCCATGTTCTCAATTACATTCATGTTGTTAGTAGTTTCCTAAATTAAGGAGCCAAAAAGAGTCTGAAGTCAGAACGGAAGGAGCTGAAACATTACACAATGAATTTTCTGGTAATTTGACTTTTTTTTTTGTTTCTGCAAGTAACACACAGAAACCCTCCAGTCCAGTGTTCTCCAGAATCTGACATGTAACAAAGGAAGTCCTTCATTTTTTTTTTTCTACAACCTATAAGTTGGATGTACCAAAACAGCAAAGTAATTATCACAAGCTACTCTAACTGAAAAAAGACTAGTTGTGAAAATTGTGGAAGGAAATCTGGGTTGGTGAGAGGCTGATATCAAAAGCACATTTTGAGCAATTGTATATAGAATGAGCAGACTCTAGGTGCTAAGGTACATAGAAGCAATGTCATCCATTGGAAATCACTGGGAAACCATCCTTGTTCTGTGAGCTGGGTGCTGCCTTTGAGTTTTGAAGATCTGCACCATAGTTGAAAGATATATTTTTGTTGCTGGACAGCTTTACCTTTGTTCCACAGAATTCTT